>NW_022900913.1:16518293-16554710 GCF_012274545.1 Fukomys damarensis
ATATATATATATATTATATATATATATGTTTAAGAAATTGCTTTTGCAAATGGGGTTGAACCATTTCACATTTCCAAGAGCACTGCACACTGGTTTGGTTTCTTCACATTGTCAGAGATATTGATATTAACAATGGCTTGCTTTCAATTAATGTTCTTCACGTCAATGAGTAGTGCTATCTCACTTTGGTTTCAATTCGCATTTTTGTATTCACTAATGATGCTGCCGGGCATGGTGGGGCACTCCTGTAATCCCAGCACTCAGGAGGCTGAGGCAGGAGGATCGCTGTGAGTTCAAGACCAGCCTGGCTACATAGTGAGTTCCAGGTCAGTCACAACTTCATAGTGAGAACCTGTCTCAAAAAACCAAAAAACAAACAAACAAACTAAAACACACAAAATAAAACAAAACTAATGATGTTGAATATCTTTTCATGGATGAATTAGACATTTGTACATCTTCTTGGTAAAACTGCTTTATAAACCCTTGAACATGTTTTATTTGGTTAGCTGTTTTATTCAGGTGGAATCAATGCAGTCAAAGGCACTCATCTGAAGGAGGCAGGATAATTGGAGTCAGAGGAAGATATCTAATGCAGGAACTTTCTGAAGGGAGGTTTGGATGAATCTATTTCTGGACAGAGGATGGGGCCAGGGCATATGGACTGCCTCCAAAAGCTGTTTTCATATGGTATTGTTTTGTTTTTTTTTTTTTATTTTCACATTGGCCACAGACCAGTTGCCTTACAATAATCTGCAATTCACACTTTAAAAGAAACTGCTGTCACATCTATTGATTTCCTCAATAGGTGTGAGGTAAGAATTAGATTTTCTTTTTTTTCCCTCTCATTGAGTTTATTGGTACATTTTAGGTGTACAGTATAGTTACATTCATCACTGGGTTCTTGTACCTTTACATGATAGGTCTTGGTTCTCATTTTTTCCTCTGTCCCTGCCCTCCCTTCACCCCCTCCTCCCCTCCCCATTTACAAACACTTATTTTCCATTTTTTTCATTTTCTCATATATTTTCCCTTATTACCTTTCCCCTACCCTTCCCACTTTCCCTACACCTTTAGACCTTTTCTTCCTATTTCACCTTGTCAATTATATCATCAGTACATAAGAATTAGATTTTCAAAGCCCCAAATGATTTTTGTGTCACTTTGATACCACTCCTCTGCAGAAAATTGTCTTTTTGATTTATGAATCCTTGTTAGTCTCTAATTATTTTGCTATGAAATTTTGTTCCATTTTTTTATAGAATTTTTCATTGTTTTCTTTACTATAGCATTCATGTTATTGTATAATGTCAAAAATAAAAATTAAGAGAAAGAAAGTTAGGTCTTCATAGACTGGGTACAACATATGCAACACAAAATTGAATGTCCAGTCTGGTCAGTAATGCTGAGATGAGTCTCAGTTCCTAGTCAGTCTCACAGTTATGACTGTGTTTCAGTGTCTTTCATTTTTTTTTAATATTTTTTTTTGTTCATCATATCTACCAATTTTCCATAGGATTAATAGTCGTTTATTATTATTAATAGTGGATATAAGCTATTGTATTGATAGGCTGGACACATTATGTTATGCGTTTCTTTGACTAATGATATTTTAAACTTATGGTGGTGTTACATCAGAATGTATGTAGTCCAATGACCGTATTGTAAGCTGAGGCTCATTTATATAGAGTACTGAAAATTCCATGAGGAAAAGTAAACCTTGAACTAGGTCTTACCTATACTAGTTTTCTACTTTTCAGAATTTGGCCACTCAGCTTCCTAGGTCATTGAATATGAAATATGCCTCTCAACCAAAGTTGAAAATTAGAGTTTATTTAATGTATGGAATTAACATGAGAAAAAGAAAAAGTGGAAACAAAGTCTTTGTAGACAGGGAGGGGTGGAGGGGTTGAAGGGAGGGCAGGGGAATGGGGAAAATAAAAACCAAAATGTATCCTGTAAAGATGCAAATTTCCAATGATGAATGTCATTACATTGTATACCTTAAATGTACCAATAAAATTAATTAAAATAAATAAAAATTAAAAAAATAAAGTTCCAAGTCCTACCATTGGACAGATACTTTTTTCAAAGTGAAGGTCATTGGTTTTCTGACAGAGAATCATTGTGACAGCTTCTTTTTGTTTGTTTATTTGTTTTGTTTTTTTATGTTTTAAGGCAGGGTCTCACTCTGTTGTTGAGACTGACCTGGAATTCACTATGTAGCCCAGGCTGATCTTGAACACAGAGCAATCCTCTTGCCTCAGCCTCCCAAGTGCTGGGATTACAGGCATGTGCTACTATGCCTGCCTGTAACAGCTTCTTGAATGGAATCTTAAAAAAAAAAAAAAAGAGAGAGAATCTTATGTACCTGGATCAGAGATTAAGAACACAAAACTAAGGAAAATAAAAATAAGTAATTTAGTTATTTAAAGATTATGATTATAAAATTCATTTATAAATGTAATAAAATAGCAGAGATTAACTGTATAAAATCTTGCATCTATTTGGTCTGTAAGTAGCAATCATATTGGCCATGGTATAATAAAGGTGAGAGTTTCTCTGTAACCCAGAAAAATCTGACTCCAGATGAAGGAGGGAGATAGGAGACAGCATCTTGTTTTTATACACTGAATTCTACAAACATATTCTTCTTTTAGTTCAATGATACTTTTTTGAGCACCAAGCATTGAGTTATCTCATTAATGATAAGTGTTATTCGGCATATCTACCAAGATTCCCTACCCAGAATATAGAAATATAGGTGTATATGCTGGAAGAGAGATAGAGTAATGCGGCCAATTGCTCAATGTGTAGCCACCCAGAGAATAACACAAAATTCTATTCTGAAGAAACAAAAATGGATAATGGGAAGTGACTATGAGTTTCTGTACAAGTATGTTCTCTTAAATTATTAGTATTTAAATTTTCTCCTTATTTACATTGGATTCATCTAAATTAAAAATATTTGTGATGAGTTTGCTATACGCAAAACATCAA
Organism: Fukomys damarensis; assembly: GCF_012274545.1. NCBI lineage: Eukaryota > Metazoa > Chordata > Mammalia > Rodentia > Bathyergidae > Fukomys > Fukomys damarensis. The sequence goes on from NW_022900913.1 coordinate 16,521,294, forward strand.
AATATCGACACACTTATCTTTGGTTTATTTCCTTATTTAAATTTAAACTTAGGAAACTAACCATATATTTCTTATTTTTAATGTGTACCATAGATGTGGTTATAAAAGTCCAGCAAGAGCAAATGAAATTCCATTTCCACTTTCATTGCTAGCTTGGTCAGGTAAAACATTTTTTAAGTGCCAATCATACTGAATTGAATGAAGTAGTTGCTACCCAGTGGTTCTTATAAGTTATTTTCATAAAAATCAAGAAGGATTTCATTTTTTGAATTACAATTATTCCTTCAGCTGTGTGCTCAAGAGCTCCTAAGGCAATCATCTTCAAAGTCTTGTCTCTGAGAGGTGGTTGTATGCACAGCATTTCAGAGAGCTCATGTTCACTCATTCTGAGGAACTAATGAAGTCCTTTCTGCAGTCACCAGGCAGATAGCCTGCGGTTAGGCACTGGCTATTTTAAATCTTCTGGATGTTAAATTTTTATTTAACAACATATCACAGTTGCAACTTAATTCGAACAGACCACAGTATAACCAAAAGGAAAATTAAAAAAAATTCATCTATAGAAGTAGTTGTCAGAACAAAATTTATATTTCTATTTAATCAATGATCAGAAGGTATCACTAAATACAAAAATCAACATAAAATTTGTTTCTATTTTTTGAAAGCATTTGGTGGAAAGAATTCTAATCTTCAAGAAACTCCTTAATACAGTCACTACATTAATGAAATGGCTTGCAATTAAATGTTGTTTTAACTGTGTTCTAAATACAAAAGCATAAAACTGTTATACATGTGCATATGTTAATATAAATTGCATTTTTGAAATACAAAATTTATTGATTTATATTTAATGATTCATATAACTTTGATACAAAGAAAATATTTCCTTAAATTAAGGACATTTAACCAATTTAATACTCATATGCTCTATTTAAGTTTTACAAAGACATATATTTAAGAAATATTTCATGTCTACCCTACACATTAAGTTATTGACCAGTTCTTACATAACCAAAAAACCAGGTGGTTACTAGGACATTAAAATTCAATAAGCTTGAGGTCAGACATTCTCTGAAGAAATAAGTAGTTGTGAATTCCAGCCTGAACGTATTTTTATCATCTATAATTAATTTAACTTAATTTCTACATTTTAACCTATGCAATATAAATTCCTTTTTATTGTGATGTAAAAAATTTTATCGGTACATATTTGTAGCACATTATGATTATAGTGATCCAGGGAGCTGGGACACCTACGTGACATTTCTCAATTCCTTTTTTTAACTCCCCCACTCCCTTTCCGCCCTCTACACCTCGCCTTCCCCTTCATATATACATATTTTTACAGGCAATATATACGTACATACACAGATAGGCACACATATATGTACACACACACATATAATCGCATTACCCATAGGGATCTGATGCATGTAACTGGCATTTCACAGTCTCTCTCCCTTATTTTACCAGTCTCCTGTTCCTTCGCTCACTCCTCATAATGTCTGTTTTTCAGTTCCCTTCCATATGTGAAAGATCTCACTTCCTGTTTCCTATTTTTATTTTCCTCTGTATTTGTACATTGGGCTTCTCATATAAGGGAAACCATGTGATGTTTCACCTTGTGTGTCTGACTTGCTTCACTTAACATTATGCTCTCAGGTTCATCCATTTTCCTATAAATCAGTCAAGTTTGTCATTCTTTATGGCAGAGTAGTATTCTGTTATATTTAAATATCACGTTTTCTTTTTCATTTATCTTTTGATGGACATATAGACCATTTTCAAGACTTAGTGATTAAGAACTGTGCAGCTCTAAATGTGGGAATACATGCATCACTAAAATATTATTGTCTAACTTTTGGGGGAAGATATTTACTAGGGGAATAGTTGAGTACAATAGAATTTCTCTTTTTTTTTCTTTTTGGTACTGGGGATAAAACTCGGTACCTTGCACTTGTGAGGCAAGTGATGGAACCGCTGAGCTAAGTCCCTGGCCATTAGGATTTCTCTTTGTAGCATTTGAGACATCACCAAACTGATTTCTGCAATGGTTGCACTAGTTTATAGACCTACCAACAAAGAAGATGGGTTTCTTTCCCCTCATAACCTCTACAATATTTTTTATTCTTTCATGCATTGAAAGAATATAGCCATTCTTTCTGGAGCAAGATGGAATCACAGTGCTGTTTTAATTTACATTTCTCTAATGGCCAGTGATGTTGAACAGTTTTTTTTATGTGTGTTTGTCATTTATACTTCATCTCAGAAGCCCTTTTTGATTAGGTCTCTAAATTTAAAAAAGAAAAAAAAAATATATATATACATATATATATATATATAGAGAGAGAGAGAGTTCTCTGTTTCTAGATATTTGTCCTTTGTCTGAGGGATAGCCGGCAATTTTTTTTTTTCCCATTCGTTGGGTTATCTCTTCATTGATGAGTCTTCCTTTTTCTGCGCAGAAGCTTTCTAACTCAGTGTCATCCAAGTAACTATTACTTGTTGTATTATTACTTGTGCAACCAGGGTTATATTCAGAAAAGCTTTGTCTTCAAGTTTGTACACCTATTATCTTCCAGCAGATTGTTTCTTTTTTCCTATTTAGATCTTTCATCTACTTTGATTTTAATTTAATGTATGATGATAGATATGGGTTGAGATTAAGCCTTAGACATGTCCATAGGTGTTTTTCCCAGCAGCATGGGTAAAAGAGGCTGTCTTTGCCCAGCAAAGTACTTGTCTCCTCTGTCAACAAAAAGGTAGCTGAGTATGCCGGCTGCTGTTTCTGGATTCTCCACCCTGTTTCATTTGTTCATAAGTCCAGCCCCAGTCTCTTTCTCTTCCCAATATGATGTTGTTTTTAATCACTGCAGATTTGCAGTATAACTTGAAGTCCAGAATTGTAATGCCTTCTGTCATTCCCTTGCTTCCTGGAATTGCTTTTACTACTCTAGGTCTCCTCAGGTTCCACATGAATTTTAGGAAGGTTTACTTTAGTTGTGCAAAAAATCCTATTGGTATTTTTTAAATTTTTTAAAATTTTATTGAGTTTATTGGTATATTTTAGGTATACAGTACAATTACATTCATCATTGGGATCTTGTATCTTTACATGGCAGGTCTTGGTTTTCATTTTTTCCCCTTGTCTGTGTCTCCCTATTGGTATTTTAATTGGAATTGCATTAAATACAAATAAAAGTTTTGGAAATATGACCATTTGGACTGTCTTGGGTCTATCCAGGATCAGGGGATATCTTTCCTTATTCTGATGTCCTCTTTGATCTCCATTTTCAGAGTATCATAGTTTTCATTGTAAAGGTCTTTCACTTCCTTGGTTAGGTTGATTGCTAAGCACTTAATTTTCCTTACTTCTTTTGTGAAAGATACTATTTATCTAACTTCTTTATCAGTAAATTTACTATTCATGTACAGAAATGCAATTTTTTACTGTTGACTTTGCATTCCACTACATGCTTACATTTTGATATTAATTCTATGAGTCCTTTGGTGGAGTTTTTGGATCTTCCATGTAGAGGATCATGACAAAGTCAAATAATGAAAAATTTAACTTTCTTCCATTAAAATATCCCATTTTTGTCCTGATTGATTTTACTCAATCTAGTGCATTTTATAACGTGGTCTAATAATCTTATTATTTCAAAATACTTATGAAGAGCTCAAAATATTTTTCTCCACAGTTTGAGTGTGAAAATAGGTGAGTTTATTCTCAACTTGGGAGCCTGGAATGGTGTTACTGTGTATTTTTTGTTGGTGCAAAATTATCTGTTTTGAATGTCAGAAAATACATGTTAAAGTTAAAATTTTCTCATGAAATTGGAAAAGTTGAAAAGGAACTCTTGAGTGGTTATAAATTATCCCACTGGAAAGTGATGAGAGGGCAGAATTAAGAAAAGCCACTGCTCATTTTGCTCACTAAGAATTTATATAAATACTAATCTGAGAATGAGATGTAAGGTTCATTTTATAAAGCAGGTGCGTTGTGCCATTGTGCACTGGTGACCAACTCGCTGAGCCCAGTTTGACAGAACACACACATACACCGCAAGGTAGTGCAAGTGAGTTTTTTACTCACAGATAATTGTCTGTAAGGGAAAACAAGCCTAGGAGTCATTGTGAACAGGTCACCTAAAGCCCGGAAAGCTACATAGGGCCAGTCTTCTCTTTGTGTCCTATTTGACTGAAGGTGAGGAACTCTGAAAAGCAACCCGTCTTGGGTTCAATACCCGAGGTCACATGATGCAATGGGCTGAAATGTTAAAGGACATCCTGCTTCTGTGAGGGGTCTGCGTCTGAGCTCAGGGTCTTCTGGCCAGATTCCTTAGGCCAGGCTGTTATACATCCAGGATATTCTAAGGTTTGCTTTTGCTATTTCAATTTTTATTTGAGAACTAAAAACAAAAACAAGACCTGAGAGTTGTCTTGAACATGGTATAGTGAAATATTCCTGCATGTACATATGTGCATGTGTGTGCTGGCATGTGAGTGTGGGTTTTGGTGTGAGGTCATGTGTGTGCATCTGTCTGAATTATAAGTAGTGGGAGACAGAGTATTACTTCATCAATGCTGTGACAATGCAGAAAAGATAGAATGTGATTTGTTCATTGTTTTAAAATTTAAAGCAAAACAAAACATATATATATACATATATGTATGTATGTATATATATACATAAAATTACACATTGAAGGTCAATATGAACTTTCCTGCCACTATCTTTGGTATCCATTCTGGAGATTAACTTTGCATTTCCCCTAGCTCCACGGAATGTGCCTTTAGGTACCTAACATTAAGAACTTTCAAACAGCCCAGAGTTCTATGTTTCTAAGTTTTAAATCATTGTAATAATACTAGTGTATTTCTTGAGAATAATATCACTTTTATTTATAAGACATGGAACATATAATTTAAGAAAATAATTATTTTATAATATAATTTATAGTTATTTTAATAACCCATATGTATTATTAAACTCTTCAGTTTTAGTAATGTATCAGACTATTTTAATTAATGCATGGTGTTATATATAGTTTCATGGATTCAGTTCTAGTAGGATATATTGATCTTTTCTAGTAATATTTATTTGTATTAGCAAAAATGCTTGAATATATTTCTTTCAAATTCAAAATAATTATGTGTAAACCTTGATTATTTATATGGTATTTAAAGTAATAACTCATAATTACTATAGAACATAGGTTTCTCAGTTTATTTTGATTCTGCTTGTGTAGGCATGTCAAAGACTGAATTTTATCAACATAACTATTCTCTTATGATCTACCCGTTTTATTCAGCATCTGGGTGTCTGTAAGATCTAATTAAAAGATAAATATAAAATTTATTTTTAGTAAGTATTCTAGAACCTTTTAATATTACAATAAAATAATTAAATATGAATTTCTCAAATGTATTCTAATATGTAAAGAAGTAAACATTTTCTTCAAAATCCTATGTGCATCGGTCAAATGATTTTCTAAAGATAATAACAAACTTTAGCATACAAATCATAATCACAGGTGTGATCTATGACAGCATAACTCACAGATGAGGAAATCCAGAGACACTGTATCACTACATAAAGACCAGAGAGGTAAAAATCAGCTTTCTCTGAGGATGTTGAGGAAAAACATCCTTCTTACTCTAAACTCAAGGACCTGAGTCAGGGCTCCAGCTATGAAAGCTTGTTTGAGGGCCTGGGATGTAGCTCAGTGACACTGCACCTGCCTAAAAGTGTGAGGTCCTGATATTAAACCCTGTACAAAAAAAAAAAAGAAAAATATATATATAAAGCTTATTTTAGTTCTGAATCCAAAGTTAGTAAAGTGTACACATAATTATTTAAATATTATATGAATCACACAAAAATTATATTACTCTTATAACGTAAGTGAAAATATTTCAAAATAGTATTTTCAATATGTTTTCTGAGTTTATCAGCCTAGGAATATTAACATTTTTATAAAAATAAAAGTATCTCAAATAGAAGAACACTTTCAAAACAAGGTGAGCAATTTTCGGTTATGAGTTTAACTCTCAGGTTAGATAGAAATACATGTGTTCTATTCGCCTTATTTAATTACAAAGAGTGAAACTGTCCATTCTAAACATCTTTTTTCATTTCACCACAGATTTTTTGTTATTTTAAAATCCCCATGTTGTCCAATAAAACTTTTTCACAAATCAAAATAATATTTGTACTATCCACTTCAACCACTGGCATTGCAGTGCTATTTGACACAGGATCTATGACCAGTATGATGGATGAAAACTGCATTTTAATTTTCTTTCTTTTTCATAAATTTTAATTCACGTAGCTACATGTAGCTAATAGCTAGCAGCAGGGTAGCGGACGCCTACACTAATAAGTATAGGAATTGCCTTGGAGAGTCACTTTCTCTGGAAACACCTGGCAGATGCTGTCACTTTCTACCCATCTAACCTTGCCGTTATTATGTTCCAGTAGCATCTGCGTGATATTGGACCACATAGGTCCGATGTGCAGGGAAGTTAATTTCCATGAGGGGCAGTACTACTTGATTAGGACGGAAGTGGGTTGATGGAAGGCATTCCATTATTCTCACAATGTAGTGGGAAATCTCTGAGGTCGATATGATCCCTGGTCCCAAAGGGCTGCAACAGGATTGAAATCCAGCTGTCCATCCTAATAACTTATTTAATAACAGATCTTATGTACTTTCTTCATTTTTTTGCATCAGTTCTCCACTACTGTGCCAAATAAACTCTTGTTTTTGATTCTGCTCATTTCTTTGTTTCTCTCTGCATCCATGATATTCTTTTCTCAGCTCTCACTAAAAACATAGCATTTTCAAAACCAGTGCACCTTGATTTCTTAGGATATTTCATGATAAATAATATTAATTAATAAATTAATATTAATGTGTGAGTGAACAAATACATATATGATCAGTGAAAAAGAGGCCCAAAGTCTGTACCATAAAATATAATGTTGTTGATCTGCTTCTAGGCTGATGATTTTTTTTTATTTTATGTTCATTTCTTAATATCATTTTTTGTCTTCATTTCGTATTGTTTTTCTCTTCCACAATTACAATTTATTTTCTATTTTCTGTGTGGTCCCTAAAGAAGTTATGCACATATTTGATTTTTGCATAGTCTTACTCTAATTCAGCTAAGGTGTGTTTGCTTGCAATTTTATCCTCAGAAATGAATTTCCTTCATAGCCTTCTGAGTGGTTCTTCACCTATGGTTTCCTGGTCTTGTGGATGTCAGGGTCCAATAGCTTCTGTGTTTTTAATTATGTCCTTTAGCACCCAGTATTTTTATCAGGTTCTTAAAAGCATCCGTAGGAATAATATTTCCTTTGACTGGAATTCACAACTTCAGGAAAAACATCAGAATTTTTAAAGTATGAATTACTTGTGAAAAACTTCAGTTATTTTCAATGCACCCTAGATCCACTAAGAAACAGGTGACATATTCTAATTTGAATAATATACGGAAAATATATTAGGGTCTCCAAAGGCACTGTCTAGTTAAAAAATGGCTCAACCTCATGGGCATGTCCAAAAGTAGAGCAGAATCCCAGACCAAACAAAAACTACTCTAAATCTCCCCAAGTGTACAGACTCAAGAGTAGAAACTTATGATCAGAACCCGGAAGGGCAGAGTTCTGTGGAGCCAGCTTCCATCAGAAGATCAAAGATCTGTGGTGAAGTAACCTAGTTACTCCCAGCTCCGCTCTGTTTTTATTTTTTTCCAGCTAGGGCTCCTCCCTTGCTGACCACAGCAGGAATCAGAGCACCCAAACCTCCTTATCTCCTCTGTTCAGGGCAGATCTAGAAGAGTGAACAGAAACTTACACGGATTCATCGCCAGAAAAGACTTCACAGTTGTTTCCATCTCAAATTAATTCTAAACTTCCAGTTCCCCAGTGGCTACTGAATGGAAGTGTTTTTATGCAGTATCTCAATATTTGGAGAGTTAATCTAATGTAAAAAATGTGGTACAAATACACTTCTAGTTTTATCCAATCACATTAAAACATTATGGGGAAATTCACTGAAGGAACCACTAAATTCATGCTAATGGTTTGAAAAAATACTGAATCTCTGATTGTGTTTTCAAACTTAGAACTAAAACTGAATAGATAATCTGGCAAACTCTCCAAGGAAAAAAATGTTTATTACAAAGTTGCAGGTGAAAGGAACAAGAAGTTTCCCCAGTACCACTGCACAGTACTGACTATAGATAATAATTCTGCACTGTATTTCAAAAGGAAGAAAAGGTCTAAAAAGGAAGGGGAAGAAGGAGGGGTAGGGAAAGGGCAAGAAGGGAATGGAATAAATATGAGAAAAAAAAAACAGAAACAAAATCTTTGTAAATAGGGAAGGGTGGAGGGGTTGGAGGGAGGGCAGGGAAATTGGGAAAAAATAAGAGCCAAGATATATCACGTAAAGGTACATATTCCCAATGATGAATGTCACTATATTTTATACCTAAAATGTACCAATAAACTTAATGAATTGAAAAAAGGCTGTGTGAAAAGATTTTGAAAATTTTCAACATAAAGAAATGATAGAAATTTGAGGAGCTAGGTGTGTTTAACCTTATTACACAATATGTACATTTATCAAAACATCACATGTTATAACCTAAATACAAATAACTCTTACATATTTATGTATCTGTTAAAATAAATTTGACATAAACTGAAAATGAATTACTTTACCAAAATTGAAATAAGTATTTAATGAAAGTCTTTTTTAAAAAGTTAGTATCAGTGTTGGCCAGAGTTCCTTTGCTGGCACAAAACACTTGATAAACACACCTTGGTGGGGGCAATAGTTTATTTTTAGCTCATGATTTTAGAGGATTCATTAAATGATCAGCTGGCCCTGAGGTAGAAATATTATGGGAGAAAAGAACAGCAGAGAATTTCACTCATGGCAATCAAGAAGCAGAGAAAGTCAGGAAGAGGAGGAGAAGGAGGAGGTCAGGGGCAAGGTCGAGTCCTGAAGGCCATGTATGGTCCCATGGCCCACTCTTTTTAACTTAACCTGCTGAATCGTCATTGCCTCCGAGAACCACCAACACACTCTGATCCCCTCCATGTACTAATTAGAGCCCTCCTGCTCCAAACACCTTTGCAAATCTTATTATCATTGATCAGTGTTAATATTCTATAGTCCATATTGCATGCTTTGTATCATACTATGTATTACTTCACTACATTATACAATATATTAAATGTAATATTTTTCATATGGTACATTGAAATAAATATTTTGCTTGCTGTATAATTTTATGCATAGAAGTCCTTCACTATAAATCTCTGTCTCCTACATGCTCACAAGAGCACTCAAGTGTAAAATCTTTGGAAGCAAACAAATTCAATGGTGGCCCACATAACACAATGAACACATCCGTGAGATTCTATGAATTATAAACATGCAGTTATACTTAAAGTTTGTCTTCCTTTAATAAGGCATAAGAATGCAGACAACTCTGCTTATTTTGAATGGGCCCTCATTTTGCTCTAAAATTCCATACTGGATATACCTGTGAAAAAGGGTCCTGGATAAGAGGATTTTTCATCTATCACAACTCAAATGAATCGTTCTACTTGTGTCACTTAGCACAAGTTATACAGTGGAGTAAATGTTTTACTATGGATCTCTGGCATTTATTTTTCTAAGTATATCATTGCTAGGACCGTGCTTTGGAAACCAAAGGTACTTAGCTCATATTTAAATTATATTTTCATATCCCAGATATAAAGTGATAAGACAGAGGTCATTAGTAAAGTTGAAACACTCTAAATTTGTGATGAGTAAATCCCATGATTTTTTTTTTTGTTGTTGTTGTTTTTGTACTAGGGATCAAACTGGGACCCTTGTTCTTGCAAGGCAAGCACTGAAACCACAGAGCTAAATCCCTGGCCTTCCACAAATTGTTTCATTTGCATATGCCCTGCAGAAAAGAAAATAATACCTGTAAAAGTTAAGGTTGATTTTTCATCGTAATTGTCGTGAATGCTACCTCGAGGTTGGTGGCACACTCTTCTGGGTGCAGCAGGGAGGCAGGACCACGACCGTGGTTACTCTGCCTGTCTGCTGCCCCTACTCTGTGGCATTGCTTGCCTACTCTGCTTCCCACTCCCCATGAACTAAGAAGTTTGTCTCCCCTAGGCCCTCTGCCTTGATGTCAGCTGATCATAGACTAAAAAATCCCTTAAAATTTGAGCCACATTAAACCTCTCTTTCAAGATATAGACATTGGATACAGTACTGTGTCCTGCAATGGCAAAGCTCACTAATACAATTCCAGTGGCATTTTGATGATTGAGTCCAGTGTTCCTCTGTTTTGTAAAAGTTTCAAGTGCTAACAGTCAACTCTGAAGTTGCTGTTACAAATGATGTGTTGTAGAAGTAGATCTGTTACTCTTAATTATGGCATTTACTGTAGGGCTCTTCTAAAGGACTGTGAAATCATAAATGATGGCACTTTTTGAGTGTTATGTTTTATTAAGCTTATTATTCCTACTTTAAGAGAAGATTTTGCCACCATTTCTGGCATAGTAGGAGATTGCCATGGTTCCTCCTCCATGTGGCTCTGGCTGAGCTATGGACTTCTGAATAGTATCCTGGCCCTCAAGCAGGCTGAAGACAACTAAAAAGAATTGAGTAGGTCATATTTCAAAAGTTAGCCAAAACTCCCAAAATATTATGGTGTTAAAACGAACTGAAACCACTACCAAAAAGGGAAAAAAAACAAACAGTGTTTGGAGGATGTTAGATTGTATACTTCTTCAAATTCAGACTTTCTTACTTTTTTCAATCAATCATAGAATTCTTCTTAAACTTCTTTTGTCTAAATTTTTAAAATTTATTTTTATCATACACATTTGCAACACATAATACTTTTCTTGTTTGGATTTCACTATGTGCACATAACACAATTTTCATCCACTTTCCCTTTCCTGCTCCCTCCATTCAGTACTGGACCGATTCTTTTGTACAACATAATAATGACACACTCTTCAACACACTGTTGAATTATGAACCATAAACATAAGACCTCAGCTGAGATCAGACTTAATATTCTCATTGCTTTTCTGACCTTTAGAGTTCTGTTTGCTAATAGTCTTAGATGTTGCCTCTGTACAGCCAATTTCCCACTGCTGTAGTCAATTTCACGATATTTTTATGATCAAAACAACACCAATTAATTACTAATTCTCTATCACTTAAACTTCTGTTTCTGGATGATTACTTAAGCAAATAACATTTAATTTTATGCAAAGTTTTAAAAGGCAACAGAGATAAATTGACAAGTAATTTCTTCAACAAAAACTGCACTTAAATTCATAGGAAAAGTTAGTCACTAATTCACATGGATTACAGTAAATATTGATACATTTTATCACTCACATACAGAGATCACAACTAAATAAAAACTATTTTCAGCTAATAAGATATTTTGCCTGGAAACAAATTGACAATTATAGCAATATAACATGGATTCCAGTCAACTTACTAAATTAAAATCAAGGAATATTTCAACCTCTTGGCAAAATTATAACCTGAGAAAAAGGATACTGTAGCATTAATCTTTACATTGTTAAAAGCATTTGTTCTTTATTTTAAGTTGTTGTAGAGCTGTTTAGTTGAAGTTGTCCTTGATATGAAGCCAGAGATATTCATGTTCCTAAAATTCACTGTACAGATTTAAGATCAAGAATCTCATAGAAGTTTAGAAAAATGAGCTTTATTCTTATTCTATAAATTCAAGGCTACAGATAGACTTAGATTTGGCTTTGATTTCATATTACACTACAGATCTCCTAACACATTATCCCCAGTTTGACTGTGAGTCTCATCAGTGCCTTTCACCTTGTATTAGTCTATTCCTGCTACTGGAAGGGCAGGGGTCAAAAAATAGGATAGGGGCCTCTTTAGTTCTAGCTAATCCTGACTAAAAGGAGTTTAAAACAAAATTTACTAGAGAGATTCTTCTAGAAAACAAGTCAAGGACATGAGTTGAGAAAGAAATAACCCAGATTAAGAAAGGTATCAAATGCCCTTGGGACTTGCACCAATGGACCAGAAAAAGAGCTGACAGGCAGGACACAAAAAGTCAATGTACAGATAAGCCACCTCCATCTTCAGTCATACATAGAGAATACAAAAGAAGGCTGAATAACTGTAAAGCAATGTGTACTTACACAATGTACTAACACACACGCACAGACACACACCCACACACACACACATGAGTATTCACTCTAGAGTTACTGTATTAATCACTCTAGGATCATTGGAGAGTACAATAGGGATCCATATACCATCTCACTAACTCTGAGCTAACATTCGTAAGGCACCACTACTCCAAAGATAAGGCCTTAAAGAACGTGTCAAGGACAAAAAAAAAAGTCAGGAAAAGCAAACAAACAAACAAAAAACGCTGCACATGGACCCTGGGAAGAAATGTCTTTAGACAGAGGTGCCCCAAAGCCAGTCTAGTCATGGCATGTTCCAGGTGTGTGTTGGAGGAAAGGTCTCCTACACTCCCTCTAAAAACAGCCAGGAATAAAGGGATCACTGGTCCTCCTTCTTCACAGAGCCTTCTATCATGACTTTTTTAAAAATCAGGTTAGCTACCTATCTTCTGCTTTCCTTGCCCTCCCTTTCCCTGTTTACAAGTGGTTAAACTGTGCCCCTTTCCTTTATACTGGGGCTGAGTTTACCATTCAGTGGGCTGCTTCACAGCCAGGTGGCAGTGCTGGCTCGTACCCCAGATGTGACATCTTTGGTTCCCTGACAGGGACCAACGCCCCTCTTCCCTATATCATCACACTAATGATTACTTTCAAAATATGAATTTTGACATGGTATATTTACACAAAAGCACCCAATGTACACGTGCTAAAGCCATATTTGGATCAAGACAAGCTACTGAATCTTCTATTTATATTCAGTTTTAGTCTTAAATTGAGGGATGATTTAATTTTACTAACCATTTCATCCTTTAACTACAGCTCATCTTTATAATTTCAGATTATAAAGTCATCTTTACTGAAACAAAAACTTGCACTTTTATTTTGAAAAACCTTTTAGAAAACATCACCTTGGCATACATCAGACCTTGAAAATATGTTGAATTTGTCATTGACTCATGAGTACCTAGTCAAGTGACTAACATATGCACACAATAAAAATCTTTGGAATAGATCTCCAGTGACAGGAGGGACTGCTCAGCAGCACCCTCCCCTGCCTGTGCTGCCACCATCTTTATCACCAGGATAGCTGCCAGGAAACCCCAGAAACCCCCAGCACTCCAGCACGCTTTCAGATCTCCTGATTGTGCTAGTCTTTAGACTTACTCTGTAGAGGCAGAAGGGGTCATAAAGGGTATTTTCTGGCCCTCACAACTTTGAACATCTTTAAAGAGGGGGCGGGGGAAACTTGTAGTAGAACTGATTGGAGTTCAACCCTTCAGGAGGTCAGGGAACTCAATATGGGCCTTGCAGCCCAAGGTCAGACTGCATTGTGGGGTTCTGCCACCAGCTAGCTGAGATCCGGGGACTTGGCTCTGGACATGGCAGCGCATGTTGTATATTACAACTTCAGTGATATAGTTTGAAAGAGGCCCTTCAAACTCATTTTTTTCTTTCTTCTTTCATTTCACTATGAAAATTGTTTTCTTTTCTGTCCTCTTTCTCCAACTCATTCTCTTGCTCCACCATATTATTCCTCATCTCTCTGTTTCTGCTCCTGTCCTAACTCAGATTTCTTCTTTTATTATTTTTTTCTCTTTTCTTTATGTTCTTTACTTATGTCATTCTACCTCACTCAAGGGTTATTATCCTTCTATTCTGTTTATCTCTTTTGAATTTAACAGTTTCCTGACAATTGTGTGGTCATTCTATGTCTTCTGGCTTCATGTGAAACCTTCTCTAATTCTTTTACTTATCTACTCCTCTCGTCTTAACTCTTAAGCCCCCATCCTAAATGGTAAATATCCTTATTGAAAAGCTTATTCACTGCAAATATATTTTGGATTGCTTCTTGATTTTAATTTAATTCACATGGTGTGGGAGCCCACTGGCATTTGGCATTGGAAAAGTAACTTCTTCTACCATTGAGGCATTGACACAATCTATGACTCTATTTGGCTTTTCTGAGATAAGGGTCTCAGCTATGCAGATGAGATTGACCTGGAACTCACTGTGTAATCCAGGCTGGGTTTATGGGATTACCGGTGTTGACCTGGAACTCACTATAATCCAGACTGGTTTCATGGGATTATGGGAGTGCACCACCACGCCTGGCTCAATGATTTTGTTAAATTTGACCTTGTGATGGGAGGAACTCAGATAGTCAAAGATCTGATCTCCTCCCTAATATTGCTTGATGCTTCCTGTTGGCCTGCCTTTAAAAGCAGCTATTTCTGTGTAATAAATTGGACCTCTTGTCTCCACACTATTGAGTGTGCTGTCCTTCCTCAATCCTCACTCCCCAACTCAGGCACATTCGTGTTGTGACGGCTGGGCCGCCACAAGTGGCACCCAAACGTGGGGCCTGGGTATCGAGGGATCCAGTGAAGGACACTGCAGAGAAGAAGGAGGCCTCAACGAAAAGGTAAGGAGTTTTGAATTTTCTTGTAAATATTAAAAATGGGAGCCAGCATTAGTTACATGTTTTTTGTACATATTTTTAAAAATTTATTGAGTGTAGAGGAACCTGAATCTTATAATGATTATATAACTGAAAGTGAAACTATTGTTCCCATGGCTCCTCCGGAACCCCTAGGCCCTGAGGAAGAAATTGCTAAATATTATGAAAATGTAAGGCTGCCTTCAATGGCAGCAGCCCATACTAAAGATTCGCAAAAAATTCAGTTGGAAGACAGGATGAGAAAAATAGAAAAAGTGATGGAAAAAATAGTGTCTCAACAAATGGAAACTCAATGGACTAGTCATAAACCTCCTAAAAACATGCCTAGCCCAGTGGCAAATCTTAATCCTTCCCCTTGTGACAATCAGTTAGAAAAGGAACCTTCTTTGATTGCTTTGGCTTCAAGACCTTGTGAAGGCTGGAGGCCTGTGAGAGTAAACTCCCAACTCCTTAAGTCTCCAGTTCAACAGGGTTTACAACAAGCCCTTAAAGAGGGTGAGGATGTATCTGCATTTTCTCTGGCCTACCCAGTTTTTGAGGCTCAGGATGCTCAAGGAAACCTTGTTCGTCAACATGCTCCAATTCCTTTTCAGCAATTAAATGAATTAAAAATGGCTTGCGCCCAATATGGGCCGACTGCCCCTTTTACTTTAGCGGTGCTAGATTCTCTTGCAACTGAGGCCTTGCCACCTTCTGATTGGAAACAGATTGCTAAGGCTTGCTTAGCTGGAGGAGATTATTTGTTATGGAAATCTGAATATTCAGAACAATGTGAGAAAGTAGCAGATTTTAATAGACAGCAAGGAGAACTTAGTGTAATTTATGAGATGCTAGCAGGAGAGGGAACTTATGCTGAGGTTACTCAGCAATTAGGTTTTCCCCCAGGTGTGTATGCTCAGATTAATACTGCTGCTAAAAATGCTTGGAAAATACTTCCTTCATCTGAAAGAGCCTCAGAAGATATTTCTAAAATCAGACAAGGGCCAGATGAACCTTTTCAAAACTTTTTAGATCGTTTGTTACAAACTGCCAGCAGAGTCATAGGAGAATCTGAAGCTGGTATAGTTTTAGTAAAACAATTGGCCTATGAGAATGCTAATTCTGCCTGTCAAGCTGCCCTTCATCCTTTTAGAAAGAAGGCTGATTTATCTGGTTATGTTCGCTTGTGTGCGGATATAGGTCCTTCTTACACTCAAGGCCTTGCCATGGCTGCAGCTTTACAAGGAAAAACTGTAAAAGAGGTTTTATATCAACAACATAGAAGGGGCCCTCCAAAAAAGGGAAATAATGGAAATTGGTTTGGATGTGGTCAGGCAGGACATTTAATACGAGACTGCCCACAATGTAAAAAAAATGGATCTTTCTCAAAGCCTCCTAAAGAACCTGGTTTATGTCCTAAATGTAAAAGAGGAAAACATTGGACCAATGAATGCAGATCTAAAAAAGATATTATGGGTAATCCTATCCAGTCGGGAAACGGATGGAGGGGCCAGCCTCAGGCCCCATATCAAAGTTTTGGTGCATTTCAGAATCCGAAACCTCAGATCATCCCTCAAAATCAGTCAAAAAATCCGTTCAGGACTTATCCCGAGCCACCTCAGGCAGTGTAGGATTGGACCTCAGTTCCTCCTCCTATGCAGTATTAACCCCTGAAATGGGAATGCAAGCCCTACCCACTGGAGTTTTTGGGCCACTACCTAAAGATACTTTGGGTCTCTTGTTGGGTAGGAGTTCTTCTACTATGAAAGTGCTTATGATTTCCCCAGGAATTATTGATGAGGACTATACTGGAGAAATTAAAATTATGGTTTGTTCACCTTCTTAAATCTCTTGTTATTCAGCCTGGACAGCGTATAGCTCAACTGATTCTTTTACCCAGAATAGTTACCTCAGGAAAATATAAAAAAGACAGGAAAATAAAAAAGCCATTAGAAGGAATAAAGGTTTTGGGTCCTCAGATGTTTATTGGGGACAGTCTATTGGAGCCAATAGGCCAGAGATAAAATTGTTAATTCAAGGAAAATCTTTTATTGGGTTATTAGATACTGGTGCTGATGCCTCTGTTAGAACTGCTGACCAGTGGCCTTGTACATGGCCTTTGCAGGAGACTGTCTCTCAATTACAAGGCATTGGTCAAAGTAAAAATCCTAAACAAAGTACTGATATGTTAAATTGGAGTGATTCTGAAGGACATTGTGGGACTTTTCAGCCTTATGTTGCTCCTGGCCTCCCGGTTAATTTATGGGGAAGAGATGTCATGCAACAGATGGGAGTTTTATTTATATAGCCCTAATCAAAAGGTCTATAAGAATGACCATTCAGCAGCAGAAAATTTTGGCATCCACAAAGTTTTCCATATGCCTTTGTAAAATGGAGAGATCCTTTAACTAGCCAATGGTATGGACCCAACCCCATTTTAATATGGGGCCGAGGATATGTTTGTGTTTTCTCACAGGAACATGATGGAGCTCGATGGCTACCAGAAAGGCTGATTCGTCATGTGGATACTCCTGCTGATGTCAGTTCCTGCAAGATGTGATGCCAATCTTCAAGTACATTGGACTTATATGCCAGATCCCCTCCTTGCACATCCTGTCTCATTTGATTCATGTGAAGTGCCAGTACTGGTGAATAATACAAATATACTTGGTCATTTATAAAGTAATGTTTCTATGTTATAAAGAAAATGAGACTGCTACATTGAGAAGTTTTTCGGGGACAAAAAGGACATTCCTCAATCTTTAACCAACACTACATCAAAGAGTTCATCTGCTGGTCTTAGCCTTTCTTCTGGACTTTGGTGGACAGATTAACATTTTCCTCAAATCAACATTTGAAAACTTGCTGCTGAATTGGGAGAAATATGTTTATGGTCAGATGTCAAAGTTACTAGCCTTAGTTTCAATATTGTTGGCATAGGTGCCTCTAATATAATGTCTTGTGTTAACGCTCCTTATATGTTATTAGTAAAAAGTATAGAGATTGTAAATGAAACTGATAATGAATATGACAACAGCTGTTTTAATTGTAAATTGACCAATTGTATATTCTCAGAGATGATGACTCCCTTTCATTCTGTGATAGTTTTGAGACAATTTCCCTTGGTAATGATGCCTGTAAAAACTTAATGAGTCCTGGTATGAAGATCAAGGTATACAAATATTGATAGAGGTAGAGAAAGCTATATGTTGAGCCTTTACAACCCATGGTATAACCCCTGCAGATGGCTGGTAGTCAAAGATGGATAAGAGAATTGTGGAGAAATACCAACCTAAGACAGAGCATGAGTATTAAACTTCTCATGGCTTGATGACAGGTAAGGGATTTCTCTGGACATTTTTCACCTAAGACAGGCACAGTCTTTCTGCTGAGCAGGGAAGCTCCCTGCTCTAAATATAATAAAAAAGGGGGAATTGTGGGAGCCCGCTGGCATTAGACATTGGAAAAGTAATTTCTTCTACCATTGAGGCATTGACACAAACTAAGACTCTATTTGGCTTTTCTGAGGTAAGGGTCTCAGCTATGCAGAGGAGATTCACCTGGAGCTCGCTGTGTAATCCAGGCTGGGTCTATGGCATTATGGGCGTGCACCACCACGCCCAGCTCAAGGGCTTTGTTAAATTTGACCTTGTGATGGGAAGAACTCAGATAGTCAAAGATTTGATCTCCTCCCTAATATTGCTTGATGCTTCCTGTTGGCCTGCCTTTAAAAGGAGCTATTTCTGTGTAATAAATTGGACCTCTTGTCTCCACACTATTGAGTGTGCTATCTTTTCTCAATCCTCACTCCCCAACTCAGGTACTTTCGTGTTGTGATGGCTGGGCCACCACAACATGGTTGGAAGGTGATAGACTGATGACTACCACAAGTGGTCAATTTGCAGGTTGTGCTTGATCATATTGTGGTGCTGCTTTGTCAATTAGGGTAAAGGATTGTGATTGATTCAATGAGCTGTTTTCTTTGGTACTATGAAAATGGGAATGTCTATGAGTCATTAGACACCCATGGGCTGAAGCCCAACTATATCAGGAAGATTTAAGCAATAACCTAAAGGTTAAACTAAGGAAAACCCAACAACAATAGTAAAAATAAGAAAACACTTAAGCAAGATACAGGAACAGACTTCCAGTTCACCAATGGCAAACAGTGGGGCAAATGAGGATGAAAAGTCTGACAGTGAATCATCAGGACATGCTGAACTAAAAGCACAGGAAATAACAAAACTGATCAATTAGGCTCTAGAGAAATTCAAACCAGAAGTAATTTCCCAGATAATCATAGAGATGACGAGCAAAATGAAAGTTAAGATTTGAGACACTAGAACAGAAACTGAGAGGAAAATAGGTGAGCTCAGGACCATGATAGAAGCCATGAATACCCAGCATAAGAAAGAATTGGAAACAATAAATGCCCAATACAAGAAAGAAATGGAATCCATAGGGAAGATTCCAGCAGATATCCGGGAGATGAAAAACCCAATTGAGAGTGTTCCCAACAGAACAAAAGAGTCCAAAGATAGAATCTCAGATATAGAAGATAAAATTGCAGTCAGTGCCTATGAAAAGAGAGGTCTCTTAAAAACAGTAGGGGATCATGAGAAATTGATCCAACAACTCTTACATGATGCAAAGAAGAATAACATAAAACTGATAGGAATCCAAGAAGTAGCAGGAGAAAATACAAATGACTTAAAAAAGCTGTTTGCAAAATTAATTATAGAAAACTTCTCAAACAGTGGGGAAGAATCTGACATACAGATAAGTGAGGCATATAGGACTCCAACTAGCCACAATCAAAAAAAATCTACACCTAGACATAATAATCAAGATCCCAGAAACCCAACAGAACAAAATACTACAAGCAGTAAGAGATAAGAAACAAATCATATGAAAGGGAAAGCCCATCAGAATCACAGCAGACTTTTCAACACAAACCCTTAGGTTAAGGAGAGCCTGGAATGAGACATTTCAAGTACTAAAAGAAAACAACCTCCAACCTAGACTGATGTATCCTGCAAAACATTCTTTCAAAATGGATAGGGAAATAAGATACTTCCTTGACAAAGAACACCTGAGAAACTTCATGAATACCAAACCAGCACTACAAGGAATTCTAAACAATATCCTAGAAAAAGACAATGGAAGCAACAACACCATGAGGCCCAACAGAGCAATTCAAATAGGCAAGGTAATAAACTAAAAGGAGAAGGTGAAAAGAATGACAATAATAAATTAGTAAATATCAATTATCATCAATATCAATTGCCTCAACTCACCAATCAAGAGAAATTGACTGGCAGAATGGATTTAAGCAAAGTCCAATATGTTGTAGACAAGGCACACCTAGTGCAAAAAGAAGCCCATGGACTGAAAGTGAAAGAAAGGAAAACAGTTCTGCATGCAACAGAATCCTAGCAAATAGTAGGGGTAGCAATCTTATTCAAAGACAAAGTAAACTTCAAACCTAAATTGATTAAAAGAGACAAAGAGGGCCACTACATCCTTGTGAAGGGAACAATTCAAGAGGAAGAGAAAACAAATAAGTCATTTTCAATCTATTGAGAATGTTAGAAAGCACATGTGCTCCTTTTCTCTTTTCATTTTTTTTTCTTTTTTCTTTTTCTTTCCCTCGTGCTGGAGATTAAACTCAGCACATTGCTCTGGCTAGGGAGGTGTAGCACTACTGAGCTAAATCTCAGGCTTTACATTTTGTATTTTTAAAATTTATCAACACATTAATCTTTGTGTTTATATGTTGGTCTACCAAATTGATGAGTTATTTTAGTTCACATTTTCTTTGCTTTTTTATTTGAGAATTTATGGAATCTGTATATATGAGTAGTATGAAATGTATTAAGGTCCATCCGTTGTTCTCCTCTCTCATCTCTGCCTTCTGCAAACTTCCTTTCTGTCACTACAGCTTGTTTGGTTGGAAATTTGTTAAGACAAATTTTGTTATGTTATCAATATATCTTTGTACCTATTTTCTACTGACAATGAATATTAATTTTTAAGTAAATTTTATCATCACTATACTTAAATAAATGGATAATAAATCATTAATATCATGCAGTATCTGGTACATATTACAAATTCTCCAACTGCCTCAAAGATGGTATTTATTTTTCTCAAATCACACAAATCACAAACATTCCACACATCACTGCACTGTTTTATTATACCTAAGTATATATTGTATTGTAGAAAATATGCATTGTGTATATGTAGGGGATATGTTTTTACTCATATGTGTGCACTATTAAATGTGAGAATCATGGTCATGAATGTGGTAGGATTTTTGTTTTTTTTTTTTTTTTTTTTTTGGTACTGGGGATTGAACTCGGGTCCTTGCACTTGCAAGGCAGGCCACCGAACTGCTGAGCTAAATCCCTGGTCAGAATGTGGTAGGATTTTGCACATTTGGCATATCGATAATTTATCTGGCAACCTTATGATTTCTCTAAATTAAATACTTGATTTAATTCATAGTCACTTCTTTTGGAAGCATATTACATATGTATTAGTGTTAAATTCTATCATTATGCTTATAAAAATATAATAACGATAAGTATGGGATATAAAAAAGAAACAGAAAAATCTGATCTTAAAAAATGTGAACTCTTTTAGTTGTTTTTGGATTTCAAATATAAGTATATTTCTTTTCGGTGGGAAGTTTTGTTAGAAAATGTAAGTGATACAATCAACAAGCATATGAAATCTATCAAATTAATAAAACCAAGGAGTTTATAAATCATAAAATTTTGAGGACAGTTTCTCAACTATAATATCTAACTTTATTTGTAAATATAATATTTCAAAAATATAAGAAAAGAAAATGAGAAGGAATATATAATGTGTGAAGATCATATCAACCTAATAATGTATTTGGATTATCAGTCTGTGTTGCATAAATTTTTGTTTATTTCATATCCTTTTTTGCTGTCATATATATGTATATTTAAAATTTTTATTTAATATCTCCATTTCTTGTCATGCATGTTTACAATCGTTAACAAAAAAATCTTTGGAATAAACATGTTATAAACTCTTTTAAATGCAGACTGGAGTATCAAAGTGCTTGTTTTGCTGCTTCCTTTTAATCACAAAAGATCTATAGACAATGCTATACATTTTTGTTTCCTTTTTATCTTGTTCCATGTAAAATTTTAAAGCAAGAAATAATTTTACAAAGCAAATTCTTGATTTTTTTCTGTTTTTCCAGGGTTCAAACTTAAGCACTTTAATAATTCTTGTAACCAAATTATGTATGTCATTTTGTCTAATGTCCATTATCTATTTCACAGCAGGTTGTTGTTGTTGTTAGTGTTTTCTACAGTTTGCATCACCACAGCACAATGCCACACTCTCCCTTGAGCATTTTCTTGCTCACTTCAGTTATGGTCAAGCTTACCTAATTTTCTAAAACGTGAATAGCTTTGTATCCTTGTCATCTATTCCCTCACTAATCACCCCCTGCAGCCACACTATATCTTTTTAAACACAAACTGTGAGTGTTGAAGTCTGATCAAAACTCAGGATAGAAGTTTGCAGCTAAGTGCCTGAAGCTTGAATTGATACACATACTATACATAGTTATCAATGTGTGTCAGAAGGGCTACTATTGTAACATCTTCAACTGCAATTACACATCATTCTACAACCAAAAAAGGTAGTAAAGTACAGAGACAGGAGTAAACAGCTATCCTCATCCTATTCCTGATCAATATGTTAAAAATCAAATTTCTGGAAACTGACTTAGAATATAGACTCTACAAAAGAGAACTTTTGCTATTCAGCTCAAATTCATTTTGCAGATACAGTTCTGGTGACTCAGTGAAGCTAGATCTTCTGCATTTTTAACTTTTAAGTATTTTAGGAGATAATGATAAATTTCAGTTTGTCTAAATTGTTCAATATTGGGCCGGGGATTTAGCTCAGTGGTTCCACCACCTACCTTGCAAACTCAAGGACCTGAGTTCGATCCTCAGTATGAAAAATAAATAAATAAATAAATTATTCAATATTAGCAAAACACTAAAGCCCTGCAACATAGACCAAATAAAATGTGCGTAGCTTTTGAAAGGTCTGATATAGAATAATAGTTTATAAGTGAAATTGTAGCTCTCCTTAATGACACCCTGGTTTTAATACTAAATTTGGTGAAACTCCAAAATGTGTTACAAGGAATCCTGCCAGCTTCTTTAATTTTTCATGTAGTACAGAAATCCAAAAGTTTTATATTATTTTCCTCCAGGTCAAATGACCATATAATGATACCTTTTGCCAGAGAATACTTCTGTGTCTCTGATTTTCTTAAAATCTAAACATTTCACAGAATAACAAAAAAACTCAAATATATAAATTATGATGTACTAAAATTAAAATATGATTCCATATGATCATACTCCTACTCACACAAATTATCAAATTAATCAAGACTTTAGAAAAATAAGATAAAATAAAGTAGTATTAAATTTCATAAAACATCTTTTTAATCATAGCAGTAGTTTGCAATAGAACTGACAGTCCTTTCCAATAGTCACACAGCTATAACTCATTTCTGTACTAATATAATTACTGCAACATTGAAAATGATAAACTGGAAAAGCACTAAAGAAAAACACCACATTTGTTGAAATCTGTGACAACCTTTTGACACCAGAGGATAAATCATTTAATATGGTAAATCAAATTTGATTTTTTTACCCAAATAGCAAAATTCAAAACCACATTTCAGACTCTATAGTACGGTGAGTAATTCACAGGCTCTAACTAAATAATCTCAAAGAATGGCTTTAAGATCAGCTGTGCTATCTTTACCTTTCCTATTTATTCTCCCCTTCATCTCTCTATACAGGAAATCTCCTCTTTCTTTGTGACCTTGTGGCTGTCTATTGCCTCCAAGATCACTAAAACTAAAATGATTTTCTTTTAAATTCTTAGAAAAGCTTGTTCTTGAGTTTAGTGTGTTCCCCAACCCTCAGATGCAATACATGGAGTTGAGATCACCAATAAGAACCCTAATCGGCCACCACTGGATGGGGTCTGTGGTCAAGCAGTACCTGAATTTAAGGTCCAGCCAACAGTGCAGAAGGAATACATCCCAATTTCCTGAAAAGACTGAACAGATTCTGGGCAAGGAACCAAGATAAAAACTCTTCTTTATTAGAAAAAATTTTGTGAATACTGTAGTAGTCTAATTCTTAGAGAAGTGGAAACTATAAATAAATGAAAGTTCCGGTAAAATATTTGACTTACTGAATGATTTAAAAATTCATTGATGATGCTTAAGACACACACATGCAAACACACACGCAAAACCTTTAGACACAACAGATTAGGCATTGAAGGATGCATTGAAGGAATAAAAACACTGAAATTAAGTAAATTTAAAATCATGGTAAGTAAGAATGATCATGCAAACTAAAGTACAAAAAGAAAAAATACAGTTGAAACTGAAAAAGAAGAGCTTCCATAACCTGTTGGTTGTAGATTGATGTGTAACTGCAGTTAGAGAGTAAAAAAAATGTGAATTAGTGTGTCTTGAAATTTGGCTGACACTTTCTCAAAAAGTGAAGAATACATTTATGTTATGACTCATTAACTCCATTCTGATTATTTTCCAATACAAATTAAAATAACACAATCAGGATTTTTCAAATAATTACATACCAGCTCTACTAGTAGCTCCAAATTAAAATGAGCCAATTTTCTTAACAGCTCGAGAATGAATACTAATTTTAGTATATGATTCATTGTAGTCCCATCCCATAATTAGGTCTAGAAAAAAAGTATTCTATTTCTTCATATTAGGGAGAATAATCTTTTTCAAATGTAAATAAAACATGTACATTTCCATTTTCTTTTCAATTTCTAACACTGTGAAAACATTGAATTCTACAGTCATAATATGATGGTTTATTAATTGATACTTGGCTCAGCACTCTGAATAAGTCCCCTTTTCTTTTCATTTTGTGGATTAATCTCTGAAATATACAAAAGACAGCACTTGTAACATGCATATTGTTTGCAAAACAACAAAGAGATTTGAGTTATTAATGTTCAAATACCACTTTGTTTATCCTAATGACTTCATTATTATGGAAAAAAATAAAGATTTTAAAATTTGATTTCTTTTCTTGATAGAATCCTATTCTACTAATTTTCCATACACACTCCTCTAAATTATCCCCGATCCTGTGGGTTAAAGTAAAAGAATAAAAGCCTGTACAGGTATAGAGGCCAGAAATCTTCAATTAGTTTCACTAGGTCAAAATTAAGCCTCTCCAGAGCCTCTAGTGGGGAAATTGCTCTCTTTCTCTTCCAGCTCTTCAAAATTGTCAGCACTTTCCTGTGATGGCTGCGCCACTCCAATACTCAAGGTTGAAATCTTCAAATCTCTCTCTGCTATGTAACCACATCAACCTTTTCTCTCTTTTTCAGCATATTTTGCTTCCTCCTTTTTACGAGGGCACACATAATTGTATTCAGAGACAAACCAGGTAATCTAGGAGAATCCATCTTGATTTTTCATTACTCTTATCTTTTGTGACAACTTGTTTAGCATACTGCAATAAGAACCAGTTTTATCAAATATATGAATGTGTACATTTGTAAATGCATTATTGTAGTCAGCATATTAAAATATACAGATCTTACCTTTCACCCCCCAAAGACAAAGCCTTTTCCTATTATCTTCAGATTATTTTCATATTAAACTCATTATTATTTGTTGTGCTAACCTGTATCATATGTACTGGATTCGGCCACATGGCCCATGGCCCATTAAATCCTCCTTGAACTTCAACCACACACTACACCTAGTTAGGTCTATGTTATAGCTGCATACAAGTGGCAAGAACAGAACCAAACATTTAAAAAAGTAATAAATATTTAGAAAGTTTGGGCCAAATAAAATAACAATTCTGGATGTATATTATACATAAATTCTGTCCCCGTGCTAGTTATTATTAGATTTATGTCCAAATAATGACATTGCTAACAATGTGATTTGGCCCCAGTTATTTATTCTGTTTTCCTCATTTACTTAAGAAACTGCTAAATACACCGTACATACAAACATGCATAAACAAACTCTACCTGAGCCGGATGGTCAGGACAGTCTTACTGGATGTGTTCACCTGCTGGCCATGTGTTTTCAGGGGACCAACACTGTCATGTCCACAAGGTGGTAAGAGCCCAAGGCCACATGATAATAGGACATGACACACTGTACCAGTGCTTTCCAAACTCTGTCTCCCAGGTAACCACATCATACCACCTGATAACATCCACAAGGCAATGTCCAAGCCGTAGATAGATGGTTCCATGTATCCTTTTGTATTATAATAATCTCCCACATTCTTCATTTTAATGGATTTTATACAGTGCCACTGAAAGTATATTTTATTTCCTATCAATGATCCAGAGCAATCCCAATTTTTTACAGAAAGTTTCTGTACTTGCATACACAGCTTCATACCTGCAACTTCATTGCATTTTTTTAAGGCTAAATAAGGAATTCTACCTACATTTTGAAAATCCAAACTGTCACTAAGCTATATAAAATATGTTCAAGCAATAGTGTTACCACTATGCAAGAGATTCTCAATTTCTTGGATATGGCATTACAGAGAAACTGGCAAATGTAGATATACATATTTTTTTCTCTTTTAGGTGAATGAGACTACAGATTTGGGATGCTCTTAAATAGTATGCTTTCTTTTCGTTCTGACTGAGTAGCTTTTTATTAAACATTTTCTCAAAATTTCCCACTTGTTTACTCTTTTCCAATATATTAACCTGTATTCTAAGTATAACTACTATTGGTAAGTAAGATAGATTTATTTATTCTTCTTAAAATGTGTTACTTTGACATTAATGGATAGAATAATGAGATGAGAGTATGCATACAATGTTGTGAATGGAAGAGTCACCAAAACATACATGAGATAGGTTAAAAAATAACATAAAGCTAAAAAAAACTGAAGGTGTAACTTCATTCTTACTAGAGATGAGAAATCCATCAATAATGATTATGTCGTATGATTCTCACAAATGGATTCTATGCCATGGAAAACACGCAGGTGAGCCCCACACTACAGAATGGGCAGAAAGTTGCCCCCCGCCACATTCCAATATTAGGAAGTGACAGTTGCACACACAAACCCCTACATGCATAAACAAAGCTGATTTAACTCCCCAGAAGTAAGAAACAGGAATTATTTTGTAAATTTTATTTTGCATGGCATGATGTCAAGGCAAAGAAGATGGTCAACCATAAATTGTAGAGTGAATAATGAAGTCTAGGCAAAGGAGCTCATCAACAAAAATGTTTGTATGATTGAAAGCATTATGAATAATTAAAAACAAATATCCCAATTTATTTAATACACCGCTTTAAAATATTTAATTGAAGTATTAGCACATTAATATAGATTTTCTATTTTTTGGATACCAGGGATCGAACTCTAGATCTTGTGCTTACTAAGGCAGACAATGGAACCACTGAGCTAAATCCATGGCCCCTGTAGGTTGTTTCTAAAATGAAGTTGGTGTTGTTGGATAAGTGAACTCATGTTGCTAGGAAACTATTATGAAAACAAACTCTTTCCTTAACTAGGTTAAAACATTTTATGTGGAACCAGAACAAAATCACTTTTAAATGCTTCAGAAACTTTTAGTAAGCAATCATTCTACCCAGAGCCAGATATCTTGGCAAAAAGAGGATTATAATAAAGCATATTTCTTATTTCCCTTTGTATTAGTTTAAAGAAAGAACAATTAAACTTTTATTAATTACAGTGGATACCTATGTAAGTATACCTAAAATTTAGAGTTCAAATATTTTTAATTTGCTTGTCCTTTTCCATGTGAACATGTATAAAGACAGACGCTGAAGTGCAGATTTTTCCAACGTGGCTTTTTTACTCTTACGCATGCGGTATATAATTAATGGTAATTCTTAAAAGAATGCATGAATGGCAGTGAAGAACCAGGAGAATATAAAAACAACTCTTGAGAGCTACTTCAAAATCATTGCAGTGTGAGAATCAGTAAAAGAAAATAAAAGAAGCACCCCCTTATAGATGATAGAGCATGATCAAATATTCTGTGACCTGGACATTATAAATCTTTTGAGCTTCATTCCTTAAGATAACTTTAAAGTAGAAACTTTACGCCGCAGCTGAAAGTAAAGTGGTTTTGACTCTCCAGAAAATTGTGCAAACAGTAGCTCTAAGGCAAGATGTGCAGAAAGAAGCACGAGTGGAAAACTGTGGAACAGAGAGAATTAGTAGTTATCCCATGAAGTGGGAAGCTTGATTTTCTGCAGAGATACGATTGAGAAAAGGTTTTGTGTGGCAGTGATCTGAAATGAATCTAGCAGATAGTTTTGAAACAACTTCTACACAGAGTGGAAAATGAAACAGGCTGCAGATAAGTAAGAGATTATCAAGCTTCCACATGTCAAGAGAAGACAGAAATTATATTAAAAGAGTTTAACCATTAAAGGAAATGTAATAGAGGATCCTATCAGAGTTCTGAAAATAATTAGCCTTGAAGCCATGGGAAATTATAGTACTTCTGAATGTCTCAGTTTTCCCATTTGAAAAAAAATAAAGGTTCATACCTGACACTTACAGGACTGATGAAAATACCTACTTTTCTTTGAATGAAAACTATAGAATAAAATACAATGTGTGCTATGATAAGGAAGAGATTTGTTTTTCCAATGTACTAACATTTTGAGAAAATTCTTAGGACAAAGGTTTCGATTTTAGAATTCAGGTGTCAAAGACAAAGATGTGAGAGCAAATAAATTTCATTTTCACACAGAATCAGTTCTTTGTGAATTATAAAATTTGGAGATTTTGTTGTTATCATTGTTTTGTTGCTATTTTTATTAGTTCTACTTTTCTCCCAAGAATTTTTATTTATGGCATTGGGACTCTTTGAATATTTTAAGATCAGGCTGAGAATTTTACTGGATTAGAAAATGCGATGTACTACTTTAGTAGAGTTTATGCGGAGATGAAATGAAAATTATGAAAACCTAGAGTTGTGATGGGAACACATTGTGTTATTGTGAAACGCCCATTCTAATTTTCTTCTAGAACTAAGTGTATGCTTATATTTCATAAAGCAAATATCGGGCTAACTCCTAAATATTTTTAAAATTTGAATTGTGTTATTTTTTATTTCTAAATTTTCCATAATCTCTATCAAATAATTGTTACCTGAATATTTGACACATAACATTTCTGAGAAGAAAAATGTTCCCAGTCAAAATGTAACATCCTTATGAGCGAAAAATGTTAAGCATTTATAATTTTCTTTGTGATGGTGACTTTGCCTTATCTACAGATGATAATAATGAACCTGAATTTTAAAGGTAATTTCAGATTCACCTTCATTACTGTCTAAAGAGGGAACATTCATATTCTGAACACCTGATGAAATTTTGCCATGTTATTTTTCACATGACCTTTACAGTGTTTTACAGTAATAAAGCTTTACAGAGCTTTATTATAAAATCCTTTAAATTCTTTAAATGCTCATTATGAACCATATGAGTACAACTTAGGTATTGTTTTTCATATTCTTTGTATCCACCAACTTAATAATTTGTTTAAAATCATATCTCTCATATTATCTGGATAAACTATAATTTGAAATACTATATTGTGCTATGAAAAACATGGATCAGTTATAAAGTTCAATATTTTACTTTCATTTAATAATGTTGAGTTTAAAGTATAGTATATCTACCAAATTTAATATTCAGTGTGTTATGTATGTATGTAAGTATGTACAAGTATGTAAGCACATACATACATACACATCTGGAAACATTACTGTAATTAAATATTTATTAAATTTTATTTTATTCATAGGTCCTCCTCAATTAGCTTCTCTTCCAGTATGATTTAATGAAGTTCAAATTTGACTCCCTAATTTATCAGTTTTTATGGAGAATATTGTAATAATTACATATAAGAGCATATACTAGCATTAAGTAAGATTTTTTTTTCATGCAAGGAATTGACAAAAATAATTTTCAAAGCACTGAGCAGCACAGGGGTATGAAGATGAATCTATGCCATCAAATATATTTTGAAGGTCACAGACTTGAGAAAGAGTCTTAACAATTATATTTAGAATCAGAACATTATAGAAGTCTCCTGATCTCTCAAACTTCCTAAATGTAAAAATGTGCCCTAGTATAATGTTAAATATATGCCAGTTAAAAGTCAAAGATTAAAATAATGAATTTTAAAACAATGACATTTTATAGATAGAAATTGAAGTGCAGTAATACAAAATGCTTGCAATAATCAGAAGTGTTTCAAATTTCTTCAGATTTTGGAATATATACATATATACATAATGAGATCTTTGGGGGCTAGGACTAAGGTTTAAACCTAAAATTCACATATGCTTCTTATGCACCTTATACAAATAACCCATTGGAAAATATGTACAATATTTTTAGTATTTCTGTATTTTGACTATGACCTGTTGTATGAAATCAGGTATGAAATTTCCACTTGTGAAGTAATATCAGTTCCTAAGATATCTCAGATCTTAAGGTAGTTTGAATTTTGGTTATTTATACTAAAGTTACCCAACATATATGAAGAAGAGAAAGAAAACAAAGAGACAGACTTTTTAGAGAAGATGAATGGTCTCAAGGGTAGTGGTGAATGAGGATTGTAGAAAAGGGTATAATGAGATAAAAAATGATCATAAACATTCACACTTTAAATATACATATATGTATATCCCCAAAGGAACGAAACCCCTATATATCTTAAACACAAAATGATAAAAAAGAAAGCAGGAGTAAAGGCATTTAGATGTTTAAAAAGAGATAAAGGTTTAAAATACCAATATTAATTAAATTAAAGCTGTAGTAGCTACATGAATTTCAGACAAGTCTGATTTCAACATACAGAGTTTCAGGTATATATAAAGCTACATTTATCAGGCATAAAGAGAGCCAAATGTCCAAGAAGATATACAATTTAAAACATACACATAAGGCAAAATTGATGGACTTTGAAGGAGAAATTTAAAAAAACACAATTTAAATAGTGGTCTGATAACTGCTTTGTCAGTAAAATGTAGATCACATAGTTCGAACATCACTGTAACTGTGCCTGACTTGAACATAATTAAGGAGTCTTATCTGGTTGACTTCTATAGAAACCTCCCTCTGGGGTAAATAGTTTGTACATTCTCTCCAAACTGATATGAAACAGCTACCAAAAAAACTGTAATCTGAGATATAACTCACCCAAACACCTTTAAAAAATAGGAAGCACACAGAATATGCTCTCAATTTGCAATTTAATTAAAAATGGAAATCAATAAGAAACAGATAACTGGAAATTTCCTCAAATATGTGCAAAGTAAACATGACGATTTACATAATGTATAAGCTAAAAATGTTTCCAAAGAAGTTAAAGATATTTTAAATGCAATGAGCATTCAGCCTTTTGCAATTCTAGAAATGTAGAGAATATAAAGTGTAGAAGAAAGTGCATAGCATTTAATACATATATTTAAAATGCCAAAAGAGGGCCAGGGATTTAGCTCAGTAGCACCTGCCTCACAAGTGCAAGGTCCTAAGTTCAATCCCCGATATTTAAAAAAAAAAAAAAAAAGACCAAAGAACTCTAACAAATATACTGACATTTTATAATAAAGTATTATGGAAAAAAGAATAATGTAAAACAATTACTATAGAAAAGAAATAACAAATTAAAACAGAAATCAATGAAATTGAAACTAGGAAATGGAGAAATCTATAAAAAACAAATGCTGGCTCATTAAAAAGATAAATAACATCCATAAAATCTAAATAAATACATCGCAAAAAGAGAGAAGGAAAAGTAAATCATAGTAGAAATAAATAGTAGGGAATCATCTCGATAGTTCTAACAGATATTAAAATGATCAGGAATGAATACTGTGAGCGATCCTATCAACCAATTGGATAGTTTAGTATTTATGGATCTATTATTATATTATATAAACTAAAAAAAAAAGACCTCACTTAAGGAGAAACAGTAACTCTGTATCTACCAAATTAATTAAATTCCCAGTAAACTGCCAACAAATAGTAACAGATCATAACATCGCTTGGGAATTCTATCAAACATTTAAGTAAGAGTTAACACCAGTTCTACACACTTTCTTTCTAGAATATGCAGGGAAATATAATATTAGGAAATGAATGTCATGATGCTATTGCTATTTTAATATAATTAGGAATTTATATTGAAGAAAAAATTCATATAAATATTACATGAATAACGGATTCAAGAGTTCTCATCACATCAAATCCTGTTACGTGATAGATATATATCATAAAAATAGCATTGTTTCCAAGTTCAAAGATGTTTCAATGTTCAAAAATTAATATAATCTAAATACCCGTAGGTGAACAAAGAATAAACGTTATATCATATACTTAATAGAGAAAAAATTAACAAATAAAACAACCATTTTATCATTTAAAAAAATCTCAATGATACAATTGAAAAGATCATCCCCATTTGATTTTATTAAAAAAAAAAAAAAAACCACACCAAATCATTCTACTTGAAGAATGGTCCTATTACATCACCTCTATATGTAAAGTCTTTACAAGAATGTCTCTGATCACTACTGTTATGTAGTCCGATAATTAAGTTTTTGCATAGCACAATAAAAGAAATAAAATAAAAGCATATATTGATTGTAAGAGAAGAAATAAAAATTTCTTTATTTGAGTGACATGAATGTCTTTGCCTAAAATTAACAACGTATAAAAACAAAGACCCTGAAGTAATTATAGCAACACTAAAGGACACACAGTTTTCTAAAATAAGTCAGTTGCTGTCACATCTATCAGCAATAAAAATTAGACTTAAAAAATTAAATATTATTTATAATACACTTCAAAATGAAATGCATAGGTAAAAATCTCATAAAATATATACAAATTTTATGCATAAAGCTACAAGAGCTACCAAAGAAACAAAAAATAAAATGCAGAAGTAATTTGTAGTTAGATTAGAAGAATCAATATTTTTGAGATGTTAGTTCTTCCCAACTTGACTTATAGATTCACTGCAATTCTGATACAAATCCAAGCAAATTACCTTTCAGTTAACAACATTAACATATCTATGGAAAGTTAAGATCTTAGAATAATCAACAAAACATTGAACAGCAAAGTAATACTGACATTCTCTAATTTCTAAATGTATAAATTGTCATTGATCAAGACAGGCAGTGTGGTCTCACAAAAGAAAATTTACCCCTACAATTAATAATAAAAAAAGAAAACACACAGAGGTCAATGGAATTTAAAAGAGTCCTCAGATACACTCACACAAATATGCAAAGATAATTCAATGGAGAATAATTTGCTCAAAAGAGAATGCTAGAAACATTAGACAACCTTAAGTAAAGAAAGTAACATATTATATATTAATCAAAACTTAACAGGAAAAATGATTATAGAAGTGTAAATAAAATGTAAAATTATACAATGGATTGAAAAACTGAAGAAAAAAACCTAAGTGACTTTGGATTTTGTAATGATTTATAAATAACAACCATAAAATTTGTAAAAGAAAAAAATTAGATTTTATTCAAATTTTAAAATTTGCCTTGTAAAAGACACTTTAAGAGAATAAAAGACAAGCCAAAGATTTGGATAACATATTCACAAAGTTTGTATATATAT
>NW_022900913.1:16555170-16578874 GCF_012274545.1 Fukomys damarensis
TATGTATATATATATATATACATATATATAATCAAGAATTTATATTCAAAGCGCATAGAGAACTCAAACAATGAAAGAAGAACTAAAATGCTGGGCAGAAGAGTTGAATGAACACATTAACTAAGAAGATACAGAGGCAGTATGCCATATAACCATATAAATAGGTACTGAATATCACTTTTATTAGAAATTTCAAATGAAAAAATCAACAAAATACCACTGCACACTTATAATAAGAGCTGAATTCAAGAAATAGACAATATCAATCCTGGTGAGAAAGAACAGCAACAAGAACTTGCATTCCTGGTGAAAGTGCAAAATGTTTCTCTCACTATGCAGGACATAATAACAGTGTCTTTCAAAGTGAAATAATACCTTACAATATAAGAAGTTCAACCATTTGCCTTTCATGTAATTGTCAAGATGCTCTGAAAATGTATAGTCACGCAAAAACCTGTATAGGAATATTTATAGAAGCTTTTTTCATAATGAACAAATGCTCTGAAGAGCTAAAATGTAAGAGCTAAAATGTTCTGTAAGGGAATAAATTAATGCAATGTAATGCAATTCCACAGAAATAAATGCACTATCATACAACATCAAGTCATAGACAAGTCCAAAATTAATATTGGTGCATGAAAAGTCTGTGAAAGCGATACAGTGTATTATTCTATTTACATAACAGTGTGGAGAACAAAATCCTAAACAAATCTATTTTCCAAGAGTTCAGGGAAAAAGGCATAGAGAATGTGCAACAGAGGATTTTTTAATAGTGAAGTTTTTAAGTAGGGACTATATCGATGGATTAACAACACTATGCAGATGTCAAAATCTGTACACATTTCTAGTACAAATGGTAAACTAACAATTTTTAGGTGCATAAAGGATCTATGGGCTGACTGAACCATGTAACAAAAGAAACTTCTTATTAACAAACATATGAAACTACTTCAGTGAAAAATTATATGGCAAATAACACTGAAAATTAGTGGAGCATGAGCTTAGCAACAAAAACAGAACTCTGATAAAGCTGCCCCCATGAACTTATGGCTTAACAACATTTTATATCACACACCTACACCGGAATTAAACAATCTCCTAAATGAATGGGGAATGGTGGGAGGTAGGTTTCTCAGTGCTGGCTTGAGTGATTACATAAGCAGCAGAGAAAACTGTAGCAGGTGAAGATCCATGTGGTAGAAGAGTATAATTGGAGACATTAGTATGAATTCATAGTGTAGTAGGTCCACATGAAACATTTATAGATGAAGATTATAGATACATAGGTTGATATAATACATGTATGTTTCCTTCTCCTTCCTGAGAGGATCTAAACAAACACATTTGTGTCAAGAAGAATATATTCAGCATCCTGATATTTGTTCAAAAGGTAATGTTCTCAGAAAAAATATGAAGTTTTTTGGGGGAGATTGCAAATTCCAGAAACAGGACAAAATTTTTGTTTGAATGAGCTTGGTGTCATCACTGGTAGACTGTAAGACAGAAGTCAAAACATACAAACAAACATACAAAAGACATATTAAAACAAAACAGCAGTAAGGATAGATAAAGGACCATAGAAGCTTATAAAGTAACATTGGATTATAAATCTATCACATAAATATCTATCTATACAAGTAATTGAATTTGTAAATGGCTAATAGACACACCTCTCACGCAGACAGTCCAAATATTCCATGTCTGCCTTCAAGACATGGAGCATAATTCTGCACTACTTCAATGTGAGCAACAACTGTAATAAGAGGTCAGGGCTAAATAATTTTCAATGCAGAAACTCGACAAACTGCCTCAAGATGATCCACAGTAACATCAACACTAGTAAGTCATTTCAGCAGTATGTCTCTGATACAGAATGATAAGTGACACACTTTACCCCTGTGGTCTTCTTCTCTAAAATACACATCCCCTGCCTTATCGCAAGAAGATAAAAGTCAGACAAGATTCATAGGAGGGACTTTCTCCAAAAAGACTGATCAGCAAATCCCCAAGACTCTCAAGAACACTCACAATAAGAAGCCTGAGAAACTCTTACACCACGTGACTGTAAATAAATGGAATTATTGAATGCAACGGCTACCTACGGATGGGATCCTGGAACAGAAAAGTATGGTGAGTAGAATGTTTTTAAAAGATTTGGATAACATTTGGTCTACTCACAAAGAATTAATATTGATAAATTAATTGTAAAAATGTACCATATTAATGTAAGATATTTATCAAGGAAAGTGGGTATAACCTGGATATGAACTTTACACATCGATGCTTTCTGTACTCTTTAGTAATTTTAAGATGTATTTAAACATGATTATTTCAATAGTGGGAGAACAAGACCATGAGACACTCAAGAACAAAACTGGAAATGAAGGTCTTGAACATCGTGGTGGAAACAGAATTGCCAAAAAGCAGCAAGTAACAGGAAATGGAGACTAACGGAGAGGAGAGCAAAACGGAGAAGGCGTGGGGGAGTTTAGTGCTCATGGCTCATGTAAAAATAAAAAATTCAGAAAGAGGAAGTTGTGTTTTTATCCTTTTATGTAATGACTTTGAAGCCATTGGATTGCATGGTACATATATTCAGAAATTGTAAATACAATTTACACTGAAATTTGTTAAATAAATGTCATCTATAAAGAGATCAAAATTGCTGTTAGGAGAATCCCAAGTACTGATAATATAAAATAAAGGAAAACTCTGTGGAATCATTTATGTAGGCTTTGTAAGGACACGGAAGGCTTAAAAGTAAAAAAAAATCAATGATTCCAGAGAAGGAAACAGGAGTTTGAAGGTGATATATGATGCTGTATTTCACTTCAGAAATCACAGAAAGATGAAAGAAAGGATCACTCGACTTTTTCCAATATGAAGTTGCTGGTGAACTTCAAAAGAGAGACTCCAAGTTGCTAGTCCGTTTTAAGTAAGTGAGGTAGGAAAGTGCAGGATACAGTATCTCAGTTTCGAGGGATGACCCGAGTATTTCAGAATTCTGTTAGGGTCCTGGCTCTGCCAAGTGCTAATCCAATTGTAGCTAAAAAGACACATTACATTCTAGGTCGAAGCCTAATCTACTGAGTGTAAATCATGGTAACAATGTGCATCACGTCAGGTATTATAAGCATTACATATTTATCGCGTAATTTTTGGCATAGCACATACTCACCAGTAGGAGCTCTATTATTGTTACATTTTCTAAAATTTTGCCAGCAGTAGATAAAAAGAATTACTGAGTATTATAGACAATTTTCAATCACAGCCAACATCATATTCGGTGGACAATAGATTGGGAGAAACATATATTTTGTAAATTATACTTGGAAATTGAAGATTTTGATGATGATAAGGTTTATGTTATAGCTGTAGCCATTGAAAACTGAAAATAAAGGAAGACAGAAATAATTGAATTGGAAGCTCAGAAAGGTAGGGTAGTATTTACACAAATAATACAGATGTTTATAGGAGGAGAAAATAAAATTAAAACACCTGGATTATGGGCAATGAGCACATGGATATTTTACATCCTGTAATATTTTTTGCCCTTAGAGTGCAAGACTATTATATCCAACAGTTTTGATTCTTGGGTTGAATACTGACATCAGAAGTGATGATGATGGCGATTCTTCTTGATGTAATACAATACGATGTTTTAATATGGACCAAAATAACTGGAGTTCACTCTTGTTGTCATTTTGTTGTAATGAATATAAGTACAGAAATTGGAAAAACAGTGGAAAGAGCCAATTATGGAAATTGACATTAGATTTATTTTATTCTTCATAATTAAAAGACTTTATTCCTTTATTATTGCTTGGTTTTGCACAAATTGTTTAGGCACTCATCCCTTTCTCTTTTATTTTTAAGTGAGACAGTAAAAACACTATGTGACTGAATTCAAACTTGAAAAAGCTTAAGAATTTTTGAGAGGTTTAGTAAGCTGGATTATTATGAAAATGTGTGACTAAAGCATTGGAAGTAGCCAGCCATCTTGGTGCATGACTGTAATCCCAGCTGTCTGCGAGGCTGAGGCAGGAGGATCACCAGTGCAAGCCCAGCCTGGGGAACTTAAAGATTCAGCAAGACCTTGTCTCAAAAATAAAATAAATAAAAAAAGAATAAAAAGGGTCTGGCCCAGGTTCAATGCATAGCCTTGCTGAAAAGCAAAATTTAAAGAACGTTAAAGAATTAAGTGACGGTCCACAATGCAAATTAGACTTATTGACATGTAACTACTTATGTATATGTGTGTATACATGCACGATAGATTCAATACCGTTGTTTTATAACACTGAACAAAACAGTTAAATTGTCAGGTCTTTCCCCCCAGCTTTGTTTAATTTTGATGATTGTTTAAATCTCCCTTCCTTACTAAGAAATTGCTACAATGATGATCAATTTATTGACATGGGGGTATTTATTTTTAACTTTTTCTATGCATGATTTCTATATTAGTCGCATGGGTTTAGCGACATACTTGTGTAAGTGGCATGCTGTCCATCGGAGACAGATACTTTGGGAAAAGTACTGGAAGGTACTGGAGACAGAAGAGGAGGTAGAACAGCAAACAGGCGGACTAGAGAGCCAGGGTTGCAGCGTGCACACAACAAAGGAGCACAACAGAGAACCGCAGGAGGTCAGGATTTTGTCAAATGAAGTGGAAAAAGACATAAGGTTGACATGAAATAAATTAAACTGCATACCAACATTTTCCTCTCTCTTTACTTTTTTGAAGTACACAACTGAGAGGAAAAAAATAGCACCACACTGTATTTAAAGCCATGATCAGCGTCACAGCGAAAACAAACTCTTCTAAAAAACCACCAGAATAATTGGATTAAGAGAACAACAGCACAAAACAAAACAAAACAAAAAACAAGCAAACAAAAACCTTGCAAAGAATATCAGTAGAAGTGGAAGACAAGAGGAAAAGATCATAGAAGTCCAGAAACCACGTATTAAAAATTCAACAGGGAAAACACCAACAAATGGGTAAAAAGAAATCTCCAAGGAAATCTCCAAGGATTCGCATTAAAGAGGCATTTGACTATCTAGCCCGTAAAGGACAGAAGATTCAGCTCATGGATGTGGAATTTCATTAAAACTGGGGTAAGAAAATTCTGAGTATTGTCATGTAAAATCCATAGCACCCGTAGCAGGAAGAGTAGTTCCGTGCCCCCTTTGGCTTATCAACTATGCTGGCAGCTTGGTAGAAAGACATCTCCACAAGACTGAGAAAAAACGAATTCCAAACATAATTGGGTACATAGTCGAAATACAAATTAGGTGAGGAGGCCTAAGGGAAATTTTTGAGCAAAGAATAATTTATAAAATTACACCTCCCCGCATACACTTTTTTAAAGAAGGAAACTGAAAATTTTAATGAATTTTATAAACTCTTCTTTTAGACTCTAGTCATAAATTGAGGACCACTTCAGGTATAATGCTTGCACTTTTACATCTGCTTTTAGGAAATCCTTTTTTGTCTTTTAATCATACCAAGGATTAGTTCCAGAGTCTTCCATAAGTTAACTCTGCTAAGCTTATACCAACCTTAAATTTCCATTTTTTAATCTTTATTTTAATGTATTAAAATAGATATTGAAAAATAAAATATAAAATCTACCCATTTTAATACAGTAGTTACGGAAACATTTGCAGAAATTTTTATACTGAATATTACATCTTTCTAATTTTTTTCTTCCTATTCTTTCTTTCCTCCTTATATTAAATCGTGGCTCTAGCTATTTTAATATATTTTTACCTTTCTTCCTGTGCACAGCTCTAACTTCTGCTTTTCTGAAGAATTTGTGCTTTAAACAGTAATGGCTTTATTGCTGTGGCAGAAGTCATGAGCTTTAATGTAGGATCAATTACATTTATAGAGCAAAGATTTTCATTATGTCTTAAAGATCTCAATGATTCTCAAAAGTTTGTGTCATTTTTCTTAAATTATTTAATGAACTTCAAGTGATTCTAACTAGCATATGAGTCAAGAAACTTCAGGGGAATCTGACACAAGAATAAATGTGACAAATTAATTTCACCTACATGAATGGAACACTGGGAGGTTAAGGTACTTAGCCCATAGGACATTTTTAGTGGGAAATAGAATTTGGTACAAAAGCAATTTTAGGTCATTTCTAATAAATCAATCATGTTGCTTTACTAATATGTATTGATCTAATACTTCTTTGAGCATAAAAGTATTATTTTTGAAATATATAATTAACATATATGTTACCTATAATATGCACAAATAAACTTCTGAAAGATAAACATGTAAGCCAATGGCTTAATTAATGCTAAAAGTTGAAATTACCCAGAACACTTCTGAACAATTTTTATATTGCTAGTATTTGAATAAAGGACAATTATCCTAACTATAAATTAAACCCAAACATTGCAAATACTGAAATACTAACCCTACTGGTTTACTTAGCATAAAAGATATGCCCTATTTCCAATTTATGAGAAACAAAAATTTTTTTGTCAATATGAACTTTGGAGGTTTTCACTGTGCCTAAAGTATTTTCAAATAGTTTTTCTTCATATATTTGTATTTTATAAATAAACTTTTTGTGCAAACAATTGCTCATAATATCTGTACAGTTGCTATGGAATTAACCCATGTGCTGAAATCCCAATTTCTAGTACCTCAAAATGTGACTCTATTTGGAGCCAGGGCCTTTGTAGGGGTAGGTAAGTTCAAAAGAAAACATATGCAGAGGCCCTCATGCAATATAACTGCTGCCCTTATAAGGAAAAGAGACCACAAACAAGCACAGGGCAAAGAATGTGTGGAAATAGTAAAGCACAGCCACCTGCAAGCCAAGAAGAAAGTTCCCCATTGGGCCACTCAATCTGAGATAGTCTGCTACATTAGCTTGGGCAAAAAATATATGGTAGTGTTGAAAAATAAAATAAAGATGGAGACACTTGAAGAAATGATTTTTGTTGTGATGAAATTAAGACCTGCAGATTTCACACTTTTTGCTTAGTATCATAGTCAAGCTGTTCGAAATGACCTGACCCTCCCAACTTGTCCTCACACTGTTGTAGCATCTGCTGAGTGATTGCATGAAGAGGCAGTTATATTCCCTAGCAAAATGTAAAATACAATGGTTTCTGCAGGAATCATTTTCTTTGTAGGAAGCGATCTTACATATCAACCCTGTTCAGGAGGCTATTCTTCCTTCCGGAGAGAACCCATGTTGCTTGGGGAAAATCAGAGTGCCGTTATTTTTCTCTTTGATATGAACTTTTAAAATTTTTTATATAAGTAGTTAATGAAACATATTATACTGAAAACTGTTACGCTTCATGTATAGTGTAATGTAGTCTCCATGGATGAAGCAAAAGTACTTTCTGGGAATAGAATAGAGAAAAGTAAGTTTAATAGTCACCTCTCATTGGAAGAAAAGGAGAGTATGGGTAACACCAAAAAAGAAATGAGATTAGCACATTCCAATGGACACAAGGCCATGGCATCCACACCAGTCAGATAATTTTAAAGTAAGCATTCATGCCAGAATAATGCTGATGATGCTTATGTTATACATATTCAACCCTATTGTAAATTTTCACCTTCACAACTTTGCACGTTAAATATTTTATAGATATTTTATAAATACAGTAAGATATTGAACATATCTTTTGAAAGGACCTATAAGCAAATGTATTCTTTTTCTACAGTGTCACTATTTCAGCAGTTACTTGGATAAGTCAGAATACTGAGAAAATATATCACTTTATGATTAGTTCATATTGGTTACATCCCCTTCTAGATAGCGTACAATCTACTTGATTGTAAAATGAATATGAATTGCTAATACATATCTAAAATCTAATATTTCTCAGAGGCTTACATCAAATTGAAAAGGTTGTTCACTGGATTACTCTAAGAGGTCTTGTATGTGGGTATTGTTGAAGATGAGAAAGGAAAGAGGTCATGCTGAGCTCAGATTTAAGATCCATGTGTTTACAAATTGAAATACATATTACAAAATGAGTGGATCAGCTGCCTGATTTTGCATTTGTGGGCCTTTTGGGCTTCAGTCATTGGGTTAGTTTCTGAAGTCCCTGACTTTTAATTTGTTAAGTAATAAATAATAAAGATTTGCGGGCATGTTATAAATCTAGCCCATGCTACTTGATGTGCATTTTATTTTCGTTTCTCATCGAAGACTCACTAGAAGCTGTGTAATCAACTTTTCTTCCCTTTTGGGGATAAAAAGCACTTGTTTCCTTCAAAAATTTTCATATAAATACATGCAGAAATTTTATCTATGAAAATGAAAATGATTTGGTGATTTTTAAAACCAATTTTCACACACCAGTACAGCATTAAACAAAACCATTTTTTATTTTAATATGGAATTTCAGCCCTGAGGCCTCTCTTTATTAAGAGGGATTTCTTATTTATGTTTTCAAATGTTTAGTTTTTGGAAAAAAAAGTAATATTTTAATACACATCTTTCACATGAACTAATGTTAAGATCAAACAGTGCTTTTAGAATTCATCACTTCCATATTGAATTGGATATTGTCACATTGATTTCAATTTTCTGAAAGTATACCAAAAACAAATGTGTCTCAGCATACAGTTTAAAGGGGAAAAGCCTCTTGAATTACACAAAGATGGTGTTCAGGAAGTGCTCTTCTGTATTTCTCAAAAGGAATGAGAGAAGTCAGCATGCTGCTATTGCTCCTTGACAAAGAGAAGGTGTCTTTGTTTTATTCCTCTTTATCTGTGTATCCCGCAATGCCATCACGGCAGAGTGTAGTGTACACCACTTTAAATGATAAGAGGTTCAATAGGCACTTTAGTGGAATTAAGAAAAATCTAACACCCTTCCACCGTGATGCCACAGAGCTATCTTCATTCTAGGTTGTCATGTCGGAAAATTGTACATAATAGGCCTGAGCTTGTCTCAGTGAGTTTCTGAAATAACAAAACAAAACAAAGCAAGTGTATATTATAGCATTTATCTTGCATTGACAGAATAAACCAAAACTGAAGAACTGACAATGTGATAAATATAGCAACTCGCTAGAAACCAGATAATGAATCTTGTCCTATAAAGCCTGTGTGCACATGGGTACATGTATGTGAGCTCTATTTGTGTTTTCTTTGTTAAAAACTTCCCCCGTTCGTTGTGTAGCTTTCACCTCACCCCTAAGTGACTTTATCAGGGTTATAGCTCTCTTCTTCGCCAAACATCTCTGCCAAGACTTTAAAGCGAGGTCCCCAGTCAGCCAAATAGTCGTAGTCCTGGTCAGCGTCGGTGGTGAGAGAGTCTATGGAGCTGAGCGACTCAGCCGCAGATCCGTGGCCTTCGTAGGCGTACGTGGCCAAGGAGTCATAGGGTGGTGCAGATGGGTCCACATCGTTTTCCTGTAGCCGCTGGTGAATGAAATCCCTTATGTCTGTGTTATCTTCCACTGGTGGTCTCTGACGTGGCAAACACAGAGAGTCTGGTTTAATATCCCTGCGAATTTTGTTCTCTTCTATCACTTTTGGATTTCGCAGAGCCCCGATGTCAAAGGCCTGGGTGTCCTCCTCCCCGCCGCCTTCGTCGTCATAGTGGATGACATTGTCTCTGATGTCTTCCTTGGAGGTCATCAGGGTGTCTTTCTTCTTTTGCCGTCGCAGAGCTACATACAGTACAACTATGGCTAAAACAAGATAAAAAAGTACGTTGAGCACAGAAAGCAGATAGGTCATTCATTCTATTTCACCGTAAGTTAAAATTGATCCGTGCTCCTTGAACTGCTTTAATACTTGCTATTATTTTCAAAGTGAGCATGAATATATAATATTATGTATACACTGATTTTTTTCATTGTCTAACGTTAGCTTCATTTTGGAGCTGTAAAAAGAAACTCAGTATTGTTAAACTATCAATTTTATCCTTATATTTCGGCATACTTTGGATAATAAATAATGCCTTTAAAAAGTGTTGCAAAAATTAATGATTGTTCTCATAATGATTGTATAAAATCATAACATTGATATTACAAAAAATGGACATTATATATTGTAGGTACAACTGAAATATCATTGATAATTTTCTGATTGTATTATTTCTCAGTTGGATATTGACAATTGATATTTTTAATGAAATAACCCAAACTTCTTTGAGATAATGAGTTTTAAAAGCAATATATAAAAAAGAGAGATTAAGCAAAAAAAGAAGAAAAGGAGGGCAAAAGAAAAGAAGGAAAACAAAGTAAAATAAAAAGACTGAAGCTTCTTAAATTGTGTGAAATAAGACCTCTGATGGTTGTAATTATGTGTACACTCCATTGAAGCTTTTGGTTAACTTCATGGAGTGAGATAATATTTTGAAATAATTTATAGCTTTCTGTGCTTGCTTTGGCAGCACATATACTCAAATTGAAATTAATTTATACCTTTTCATTCCTTTAATATCTTATTTTTCCTAGTTGACTCAGTGCTCTCCGCTGAATTGTTGGGGTTTATACCTTATTTTTCAAATTTTCATTTTTATCAGTACATGTTTGCAGTACATAATGATTACATTCCTTGTGAGGAATTTATACATGTACATAACATGCCTTAACTCTTTGTTCATCCGTTTCCTCCCAACCCCCTTGTCTTGGTTTCCCTTCCCATTTGCAAAACATCTATCTCTCTATTCCTCATCGTCCATCTTTTATCTTGGTTTTTAACTTGTTTATACTTTGGATGTGTTTTTCTTCAAATGATGTGTGGGACCCAATATGAACAATGAACTCTGTGCTCAGCCTTGCCCCGTCCAAAACAGAGAAGTTATGATAACAAAAGCCCATTTATCCTCTTTTCTCCTAAAGCCAGTCTTGGGACGATCAGAAGGAGGAAAGAGAGGTTATCACCACTGCTACAAAGAGGGCCTTGGGGAGATTCTCAGCAATCTGTCTCAGGGAATGGGGAAACCCAGAATGGAGGAGACTGGATTGTCCAGAATGTGTGAGAGATGTCGACCTTTGTGGAAAAGTCCTGTACATCAAGTAGATTTAGAGTTGCCATTTCTGATGTGTCTGAGGGTCACATAAAAGAAACTGGAAAACCACATAATTCCCATGCTTTTCATTCACTACTTTAAAGACACAAAATGGAAAACATAAAGGATTCTGTGTTTGTTCAAGCAAGGCCAGGAATTGGCAAATTTCACAGTGGACACACAGGAAGATAAAAAAATGGCAAAAATTGGTTCTGTGTACAAGGAATTCAAACTCCATGAAATGTTGTGGTGCACTCACGACACTTGGGTTACTCGTACAGGTGTCAGTGCAGGAAAAAGATGAGTCAAAAGTTGCTGATTCATCATGTGAATCCCAGAGGAGCCAAAGAACAACACTCCGAATCTGCCCAGTTTTGTTAAATTTGGGGTCCCTTAATTACAAGGGAAGAGCAGAGAATGAAAGCAGGACATTTCTTTGAATTTAAACAACAAAATCAAGTCCACTTTCAGATGTGTGGGCATTACTTTCAATAACCTTCTCAGGTTTAAAGCACCAGCGAAAACAGATGCTAAGGATAATTTATTATAACTTAT
This sequence comes from Fukomys damarensis, assembly GCF_012274545.1. Classification (NCBI taxonomy): domain Eukaryota; kingdom Metazoa; phylum Chordata; class Mammalia; order Rodentia; family Bathyergidae; genus Fukomys; species Fukomys damarensis. The sequence continues at coordinate 16,566,741 of NW_022900913.1, forward strand.
AAAGCAATCAAGAAGACTTTGTTCTGTACTGCAAAGATATCAGTGTGGAATTAGTGGCCTCACAATGCAAATTGGACTAGAATTTTGTTGTCCAGGTCAGGAGGAATGTCTGGCTCTGAACGTTGGCCACAAACTAGCCTCTAGTACTGTACTCCAGGCCTCCCTCTCTAGAACGTGTTTTTATAGTTTTGTCTTCTATCCTAGAGATAATGTCAGATGATGACAGTTGTCAGAATATTTGGATTAAATAGTAAGCACACATATGTAGATGATACTATCATGCTCAGTTGTATATCTGCTGCAGTTTGATTTTAAACAAAATCCTGGCAAAATGCATCGTGTGTGTGTGGCGGGGAAATGAGGAAATGGGAAAGCTGACCGAGCAGATGGAAGAGGGCAAATCCTAGACTGGCTTCATGTTCTCCCACAGAGATGTCACAGAAAGCACTGACTTCAGTCGTTTCCCTTTGCCACGCTTTGAGATACTTTCCTCTGCTCCGTACCATTAGAGTAGAATATTCAGGGATTCGTGTGAGATGCATTAGAATAAAAGAAGAATTGCTTCTGGCTGGCAGTTTAAATGGGATAAAACCAAATTTGGGTCCCTTTACATGGCATTTCTGCCTTGTCTTTTCTCTTCCTTTTTTTCTGGAACTGAAGTATATTTGTTTAAAAGTTGACATAATCATGTATTAGACTGTGGTAATTACTGAAATGGAAAATAAATGGAGAAACAGTTTTAAGTGAATATCGATGGTAAGAATTTCATTGTGTCAAAGGCCCAAACAATTGAAATTTACTTAGGGCTTGTTTGAACATGATTTTCCTTTAGTAATGTTTTTCATGCATTACAAAATTAATGTCATACAAAATTAAAGTTTAATTCAATAGAGCTAGATAATCTTGTATTTAGAGGTGATAGGCCAGTGAAGAATGTTTATTTATATAGTAAACTGATGAAAGAAACAGGGAGATAAGAGAAAATGAAAGAGGGGAGAGAGAGAGAGAGAGAGAGAGAGAGAGAGAGAGAGAGAGAGAGAGAGAGGTGACTAAGTTTAAACTCACCTAAAAGTATAACAATGCATAGAAGGATTGCGATCAAAGCCCCCGTGCTAAGTCCTACAGGTAGAAAAACTGCTTCCACGTTACAAGACAGAATGGTACCATCAGAATCACATCTACAGACTCTGATAGTCATGGTATTTGTGCTGCTCTGGACCGGGTAACTGCTGTCTTCTATTACCACAGGCAGGAAATACAGCTCTTTCTGCCTGCGACTGTATCCATTTCTTCGGGTTTCAATTCCAGCTGTATTGTCTACAAAACATGACATTTATGATGATATGGTTAATATAGGCATCACTTCAAGTCTTAAACTCGGTGTCTGCTAAGCAGTAGGAAGTTATTGAATTAGTAAAACGAATCCTTAGTTTAATGTTTTCTTTTAACTTTATGAAAGACACCAAAGTGTAATCAAATGTCATTCAAATTTACCTTGAGGAAAGAAGAATCATTAATCTTGTGTGGAGTAAGAAATAAATTTTCTTTTCAGGAGTAGATGATGATTTTAAAGTCAAGAAATTATTAGAAAATCTCATTGAGAAAAAAAATATCTTTTGAATGTTCTCAGAGATATTAGTGAAGGAGTAACAAAGTATGAGTAGGTAGAATATTTTACATAAAAATCTATTCTTTAAAATATATTAAAGTTGGGCAGGTGATGTAGCTAGCAGTGAAACACCAGCCTGACAAGTGTGACGCCTTGAGTTCAATTCCCGATACCAAAAAACACCCCTCCAAAAAATATATTTGTCAATGGATTAAAACCTAGACTTTTTTCTTGTCTGTTTGACTTATTTATACCTGTATGAAAAAAATATATATATGTATCCCATGTCCTGACTATATATTCCATACCCCCAAATTTCATAACAGAATATTACATTTGTAAAGAAAAAAAGTATATAGAATTTGACAAGAAAATATGGATGCAAACATGTACATAATTTTTGTTATTATTCCCTAAATAGCAAAGTCTAGCAATTATTTATACAACATTTTCCTTGTATATAATCATCAAAGAATCTAAAGATGATTTAAAGTGTTAGCAGGTCATATATTCATTGTATACAGATCCTAGGACTTTTACATAAGGCACTCGAGCATCTATAGATTTTGGTATCCATGGGAGGTAGAGAGGCCTGAAATCAACTCCTCCTGAACAGTACAGAATAATGCATATGCAGATATGAAGGTTTGTATGTGTCTTCATTTTTGCACATCAGCCAAAGTAAGGGACATGGAAAGAAAGATACAGTATGTCAAAAACATCAACCTTCATTCAAATTGTAACTACCACAAATTATTAATGTAATAACAGATGAAATTAACTGTAATTCTAACTCAATCATCAAGATATATATTTGCTATGACAATAAAATTTCTATTTTTATATAAATTCAATCAATGTTCCTATTGAAAGCAACAGGTGTTTTATTTTATTTGGGGGGCCTGTTCAAGTGATTTATACACACCATTTTCTATTTTAAAAATATATAACATGTAAAAGTAAAACTATACATGATTACCAATTGGGAATAATTTTTATAAATTAGAAAAGTATGATATTCATTACAATGTAGATCTGCTGGAATTGTGTTACTACTTCAGTTATATTTTAATATTCTCTTTGCAGGCTTCAAATTCAACAACCTGAATTTAGATACCTTCTCTACACTCATTGCAATAGAAAGTATGTTATTGTAAAAGCAACATATAACCATGATTAGTATTTGCTTTGGGAAGAATAATGTGCTATTGTTATAGAGAGGATGTCTTCAAACGAAGAAGCAAGAGATTTACTGAGGGTAAACTCTTAAGGGGGCAAAAAGGATGGAAAAATGGGGACTAGTTGAAGTAATATTGAAATCTTCAACCTTTGATCACTTAATATTTGAAGGTGAGAGAAAGGAACAAATATTAAGCTTGTAACATGAGTTAAATAATTTGATAGAAATTCTGATGTGTCCACCTTTATAAAAAGTGATTTTTCTTCCTTTTTTAAAAAAGACAATCTAGCTTTTTAATTTTTAATATTTATTTTCAATGTATTATTTGTTGAGAACTGATAATGTGAAATTCGTTGGGCATCTAGATTGATGGTTAATCATTTAATTAAATACAAGTATCATACATCTCCTAGGCATGTATCTTTACTGGAGGAGCTACATCAGTATTATTTGAGTCACAGAGCACAGTGTTCTCACAATAAAAAGAATTTATTAAAACTTTAGCCTCTACCAAGCCACTATTATAAAATCAGTAATTTTAATTCTTATTTTGTAAAACAGAAGTTTAGAGTAGATAAAATACTTATAGTTATAGAACTAATACAGTCAAAGCAACTTACTATATTTAACTGACCACATATAAACCCTAGTATAGCCTGTTCCCATCATTATAATAGTTCATGACTTTTCAACTTCACGATGATGTATGTGGAAGTTTACTAATACCATCACTGTTTCCCTTCTAGTGGAATACTTAACAGATTACATGAGATATTCAACACCTTATTATAAAATAGGCTCTGTATTAAGAATTTTGCTCAACTTTAGACTAATTTAAGTGCTCTGAGTGCACAAGATGAATCAATGATGTTTGGTAGATTAGATATATTAAATATGCTTTCGATTTAAGGTATTTTTAAATTTTTGATGTGTTTGAGATGTAAGCTTTACAGAGTAAGACGCATCTGTATTTCTAATGAAGTATGTTTTACAATCTGTACTGGTTTTAGTGGTAACAGATTTCATAGTATAAGCAACATTAGTAAAAATGGTGGCAGTAAGAGTGACAAAGGTGTAAGGTAAACAGTGGAAGAGGTAGTAGAGCAAAATGTGGGGACAGCCGCATATTTTAAGCTTGGTGATAAAGCATTGTTATACATAATTTTAACACAGATACTATGAAGTTGACACTATTTAGTATAAGTGCCAGTTAGATGGTATGAAACGAAGCCTGCATCATTCTTATAGAGGCGCTCACATTCTTTACCTCTATGTACTGTGTGTTCTTCAAACAAAAATGTTTCTATGGTGTGAGCCACTTGTATTTACATGTCACATGCCTGTAGGACAGGTGATAGATTTAAACAAGGAAGTAATTCAATTTCCCAGATAGCTTTTTTTCTTGACTCATTTAGGGATTGTTTACTTTCACAAAGAAAGTTTGCTACTTTACTAGGTACAGTCTGTATAGACTAAACATTTTAAATACTGCTTAAAATTTTTTGGATTTCACATGTAGGATTTTCTATACTTTCTGAAACTGAGTGCTTTTAGGAAAAACACTGATTTTGGTGTTTGCACCTCTGGACAAAGCTACATGGAAAGAGGTTAATTTTATGTGGTTATACTTACTTCTGAAATCACGGACTGTAAAATTTGGTTTGATGGCAGCCTCAGGTGCTAATCTAAAGGAGAATTGCTGTCCAGCGGGTGAGAGATCTCGGTCTGCAGCACTGACTATCTGAATTATCTGAAACAGGGTTGAGATTTAACTTGGAGTCAGTCATCATTTTCAAAGGAAACTTGAACAATGTACTAATAAATGTATTTAATGAAGCATGAGAGTAGACCAAGTAGACAGAAAAGAAGCCTTTTGAATCAATATCAGAGCACCAATTATTTAAACTTAAATTTTATAAACAATTCTTTAAGTATTTACTGGTAATAACGGCAGGTACAATTACAGGACACAGTCTAATTTTAAATCAATGTTTTACACAAAAAAGCTTACCAGCCTTAAAAATTCTTGCTAATAAGCAAAATAAAATTAAAATGTACTTGCTTGCATTTAAAGTCAGATGGAATCAATGCTTTCTACTCTAAAAATGAAAATGCTTACTGGAAACAAAATAGCTGATTATTTAAAAGTCCTTACAATAGCAAAATTTTATAACAGGTATGTTTGTAAGAATGAATTTTATTTTCATAAATAAATAAAGCGTTGAAAAAGAAGGCCATAAAAATAGGTCATTTTGTTTTTGTGCTAATTTTCACCCATTTACTGAGAAGAAAAACTGTTTTCATGGTTTTTACAAGAAAAAAAACTAATGTCTTTATTTCAAAAAACATCCCAACTTGGTCCCATAAATTGTGAACATTGTAGTTAAAATCTGGGTACTATGGGATTATAGTACTAACATTTTAGTAGCAAATTAACTTTGAAACCCACACTGTAAAATTTATAATTCACTGCACAGATAAGCACGCTAATGGCTTTATTCTATTTTTTTCTTTTCTTTTCTTTTTGAAACAGAGTCACACTATATGGTCCAAGCTGACCTGAAACTCACAATCGCCTTTGCTTAGCCTCTTGAGTATCTAGACTTTATTAAGTTAAAACACTGAATAAATTTGGGACAGACAGCATTTTCAAGAGTTTAGGTTCTTGGAATAAATTGAAATTTTTAAAAAGAAGAAAGATTTCAAGCATGGTATCCTGGCCCCAGTGCATGAATTACACATCATATGATCTTGGATTGGTGCCATTAAACTTGATTCACCTACTACTTTTCTTTTATCCCTGGCTGTAAACTACTACTATGACTCCGGTCTACATCCCCATATAGCAAGGGTATATAAATGCTATATAGATAAATGTGATAGAAAGATGTCCTTGGGAAATTGAGCGTCAATGTAATAATATTGCAAATCAAGAAATAATTGGTCCTTTGCTGTGAATTTCAGTTTTTCATCTTACTATGAATTGTTACACAGAACTTATTTATCCTATGAAATTGTCAATGGCTAGAGTATCACATTTCAGCATGAAAGATCACACTATGAGATGTGACAATTTAATAAATTTAATCATTACCTAGAAACCATAAAACTTTTCTTCACAAAGACCATTTTTCTCAGATTATACACTTACTATACAATATCTAGGAATCAATATCTGATAGTCCAATTTTGTTCCTTTTCCTTGGTATTATTATCAAGCAGTATTTAACATCAAAACTTACGAAAGCTACAACTTTAAGACTGAGAAGACTTTGAGTATTTCATAGAACACAGAGACTAGAAAATAACTGGAAGTATTACAGATGGTGCCTAAAAAACATTCTCCCATACAAATCTCCCCAGATTTACACAGCAGCATTTGCTTTCTCACCCTCTCTTCTTTTCTGATATATAAATATACGCACATTCAAGAATCATCTCTAAGAAATCAATAGTTCTGATGCTAGAGCAGTGTGGGGACAAAAGCTGAGCGGGCCCATCCCAAAGGCCGTTTCAGGATTACACTTCGGGCACAAGTGTTGCCCATTTGGACAAACAACACTCAAAAGATGTTTGTTAAAATAGAGTCTCTAAGGATTCCACAGATTCTTCGTCACCTTGTCCACATTTAACAAAATCAGGCCCATCTCTAATAACTTTTACATTTCCCCACACCCCAAATCCATTAATGTATTAGAAGAAACCAATGGTATTAAATAAGACCTCTATGCTGGGCGTGGTGGTGCATGCCTGTCATCCCAGCACTCAGGAAGCTGAGGCAGGAGGATTGCTGCAAATTGGAGACCAGCCTGGGCTACATAGTGAGTCCCAGGTCAATTTCAACTACATAGTGAGACCCTGTCTCAAAAATCCCCAAAATAAATAAGTAAACAAATAAACAAACAAACAAATAAATAAATAAATAGAGCTCTATGCCCAAAGTATTTCATTTGGATTATGACAAGATTTTAATTTATCTGAAATCATTAACACATCTAATTGCCTGAAAGATAAACAATTGTCATTATTTTTTTTAAACTTGTGTTCAGTGGGGCATTTGGAAAGTGGAAAGTCCTATTTGTTTTGACAAATATTTTCTAAATTCCCCAGAAAAACAAATCAATTAATTTGGGGGAGGCAAGTATTCATATAGCATCTACTATTTCAGACCCTGAAGCAAGTAGTGGGTGCATCCTGTGGAAATTTTTGTTAGGTTTCATTACTGTGCCTATTCAAAACTAAAGATGCAGATTTTTAGTTTGAAAAAGTATTATTAAATCAATCATAATGTATTAATGCTAGAAATTTCCCTAATTAACAAATTGATGGCTAGACTAGAAGTTTCTACATTTATAAAAATACTTTCTATCGGTAGTCACAAAATGACATCTGCTCAACCCATACATTTACTGACCACTGTAAATGTGACTCATGTGAACAACAACATTGGTTTTAAGTTTTGTAACTTTTATTTTAATAGCTATATAGATAGTGGACTCACAAATGTAAAGTTTTGGACCAAATGTTGTACTAGGGAGAGGTAAGCACAAAAGCTAGAAAAAAAAAAAAAGGAAGGAAATTAAAGAATGCACTTTTTTAACAAAAATATAATTTAAAATAATAATTCTATTTCTATTCAGAATTAATACTTCTAAAATTTATTTTAATAAGTGTTTATGCTGCTTAAAATATTCTTGAAATATATAGTAATGCAAAGCACATGGATACATTTTCAATTATTAGAATTTAATTACATAGTATTAGATTAATCATATTTTTGTTTTATGAAACACTCTTCTCTACACTCATACTTGATTTTCATTGTGCTATTCATTCAACTTTCCATGGTAGCATAGGAGTAAAGAAGAAGACCGGCCAGCCACCATGACTCTATAGGAAACCTCGGACTTTGACAATCACTTTCATCAGCAACGTGGTCCTCCATAACACCTCCACAGTAAAGCAGAGTAAACATGATTTCATGAACACAACTAGCATCAGATATTTTAAATAATACAGATGTTCTCAAAACAAACAAAGAGAAGCTTTACTTTATCTCTCTCCTCAATAGGCTTAGGGCTTTGTTGTACTCTGTCAAATCAGGTGAGCAAAGCAAAAAAAAAAAAAAAAAAAAAAAAAAAAAGAAAGAAAGAAAGAAAGAAAGAAACACCCTAAAGTTTTGCTTCCTGGATTGATAGTCTCAACTTCTTCAGAAATTTTATGATGAGAAAGCAGGAAAACCCACAGAATCAACAATTCTGATCTCTAATAGTCCACAGGGCTCTAATTAGGCAACCAAGACTTCCTGTCCTTCACATGCATGCATATACCATTAAGTAACATGATTTTGATATTTTATATGGTTTCTTTTATAGAGACATCTGATCCAGAAAAATGAATGAAATCTATGTGGATGTACTCTCGTCTGGATTTACAAGTCAATACACACACACACACACACACACACACACACACACACACACAATGAATCTTTACATACTTTAACAGTTTTTGTAAGATACCTGTCCTGGTTTGGCATTTTCACAAACATCTGTCTCATATGGCACAGATATTTCTGGAGGAAATTCGTTGACATCTAGGACATTAATGAGAATGTTGACTTTGCTGGTTAACAATGGGTTACCTGTTAAAAACATAAAAGGATAAACGATAATTTTCATTTTTATCAATAAATAGTATTTATTTTTAAATTAGCCTTTGTGAATGAAAATATACCTTCATTGTTATAGGAAATTCTGAGAGTTCCAGCTACAAGCTATTTAAAGGATGATAACTGAAGTATGATACTTAGCTGTCCTGGCAACAACATGGCACAACACAAAAGTTCATGCCTGAAACCCACTGCCAGGTTAAGACCAACCATTTAAACTGATACCGCATCCTACTAAGGCCTAATAGATTGACTTAACCATCACACCAAGGTTAGTTCATCGAAAAAAAGAAAAAAACATCACTCATAATTTTATTTTTTCTCTACATACAAATATATTTTTCTATACCATATCAATATAAAGGAAATTTTATTGTCTGGAAGATTCTATTTATTTAAGTGGTCTTCTAAAATGAATAATTCTAGAAGGTTCCTCTTAAAAAGGATAAAGGAAAAGGAGATTAAACGGGAGAAGAGCTTTGATAGATGAAAATTAGGAAAAGAAATTGAAGCAAGTAGCCTTGAGAGATGGATTATAGAAAGCTGAGATACACCTTGCAATTACTTGCTGGTGATATGAAAGAAAAGAATAAAGAATATTTTTTTCTGACAGCTTCTAAAAGAATATTACTTTGAGTATGTGTCTGCCCAATTTCTATCACAGGTTTTAGCCTCAGATTAACAATTTAGTTGCTTTTGCCCTGACATTCACTGAAGACTAAAAAGAACTTGTTAAATTATTGGAAAACAGCACAGTACATATGTTTCAGTTTATGTAATCCATTTTGACAAATGGATAAATTTTTGAAGATCTTGTTCAGAGTACAGAGATTGAAAATTGGGGAGTTAAAATGCAATCCAAGATTATGAAAAACCAATAGCCAGAGATTTTCCCTATATAATTTCTCTATCGACTGGCTTCTGTTACGTGACAGAAAAATGAAAATATTTTTTCAAACCTCTACCTGGGAAGCTTTAATGAGTGCGGACAAAAATCTTACTGAATGACTCTGACAAGCCCATAATATCTTGTCTTTAGGATTCATTAAAAATGAAAGGAAAGCCCTTTATTTGGGGGCTCAAGAAATGTTTATACATTAAAATATTTCACAATGAAATCCATCAATGTACACAGTATAGACCCAGATAATCTAAAGTGAGGATACGGGTCTATTTTGTAGCATAGGATGGAATTATTAAAGCTATCTTGATAATATTAAAGAATGATTCAGATAAATTGATATGAAGATTATTATACATAATTAAAATTTTATTATACATTATAGTAATATGATATATTAATATGTTAATATATTGTCATATTAATGTTATATTGTATATTATCATATTACTATGATATATAAGTATTGTACATAATTTAAAATATATATGTATGAAGAATAGATATGATGAATAGATGTTGAAGAATGTTTCTGATAAATTCTTATTATCCAAAGTGTATTATCTTACCTTGTGTTAAAATTTGATTCCATACACTTAACTTTATAAGTACTTAACCATTTATACTCATTATTTAACTCATTTACTTGATATAAAATTAATAGTATTTATGGGCTCTGCTTCATAGGTTTATTGTGCATAACGACAATCTTTTACAAAATGTTCAATACATTTTGGTATATACAGTTGTTGCCATGATTGGTATTTTGTGAAGATTATCTAAAACTACTATTTTTAGTGGTACTTATAATTTATATAGTGTAAAATATAGATAAAGTCAAGAAAGTGATTAAAGTAGGTTCACTTTCCTGAAGAAACTGGAAATCAACAATAGTAGTAAAACTAATTCCTAGGCCCCGTCTGATGGTAGAGACCTATAACACAAGCACTCAGGAGGCTGAGGCAGGAAGACCACTATGTATTTTCGGCCAGCCTGGGATACACAGTGATTTCAAGGTCAGACTGAACTACACAAGACTCCGTCTCAAAATTAAATTAAAACATAAAACTAATGCTTAATTCTTTATAATGTTTGCGAAGTGCAACGTCCTAAGACAGTGCATAGAACAACTCAGTGTTCATAGCAAATATGGTATAGACAGTATTATCACCATAATTATTTATATGGAACTCAGAAGAAGGGAGGGAATTTTTCCAAATATCAAAGTGCGATGTGAAAAAGCTAAGTTTAAAATACAGATGTATTTTCCCCACACCCCTGCCCTCACTCCACCCCCTTCAAGAATGAAGACATATCATGTAAAAGTACAAGATCCCAATGATAAATGGAACTGTATCATTTGCTTCGAATGTACCAATAAACTTAATGGGAAAAAATAAAATACAAATTTTTTGGCCTTTCCATCCATACTTTTAAATTTTACTGTATATTACTACAAAAACAATATGTTGAAAATCATATAACTATTTTTTACGAAGACAACTAAATCGTTTTAAAATGCTATTTTAAAATTAATGTAACAAAAATTCTACCTCTGGATAATAAGAAATTGAACTACTTCTATTTTATGTGCAAAATTGAGGCTCAAAAGCCTCATTTTCTTCTTTAACCATTTTTCATGAATTAGAGATTGAATGCATTAAGTTGATGTAAGGATGGAATGCTGTCACAGGGAGTAAGATTTTTTCCTCAAATATGTTTATCTTAGTGATTTGATTTTAAAATATAAAAAAGTTACTGAAATAGATTTAAGCCTATTTTTCCATCAAAAGATTGTTTTCGCTCATGTTAAACTATTTATTCACTTGAAATGTAGTTTGAACATCTGACCCCATGGGTACATTGTCACAAAAAGTATTGTCATATCTTATTCTAAATAGTGTTTCTCTAATGGGGACATGAACCATTTTAAGTAACAGCAATATTTGCTCTGTGAAATTATCCAGTGCATTGTGGGATATCTCTATTTATGAAAAATTAAGTTTTGAGAGGCATTGTAACAACCACAAAATAAACATTCAATCAAAGATAGAGGAAAAATAATAACATGCCCATATTGCCGAAACGAGTAAGAGTTTCATGGCTTACTTATAGTATTCTCTCTTCTATTACATATTTTTAAATTTTCATAATTAAAAGTAAAATAGTCACTGTGTATTTCTCGGTGCCAGCTAAAGAAGCAGTACCATCTCTTAAATAATGAACTCAAATTGCTTTGAATTTTTGTTATAGTATGTAATTTATGAGAGTAATGTAGCATTCAATCACATAGATATATAATTTATTAAATTGTGCTGCAAAAGTAATGATCTAGCTCCTTTCTGACTCATTTAATCCATACTGAATCTGTACAGCACTGATAAAATTGATTTAACTTTGATTTAGCATCAGTATTTTGATCAAATTATTTGACAAAACACCTCATAGATCACATAGTTAATTATTATAGAACAAACACAAGCATAAATTTAGTAAATATTAAATAACCAAAGACTTGAGCAATTAATCCTTTAAAATCTAACCCTTTATCTTCCTATCATTAATTTTATTTCCAAACTATATTTTTATGTTTAATACAAGATAATTAATACCTTTTTGTTCACATAGAAAAAAAAAAAACAATTCTATAGTTCTCTCTCAGGCTAGCAAAACTGATCTGTTAAATCTGTACACTATCCTGATGACATCTTGACTCTTACAGAGCTTTGAGATCATTTGAGTCAGAACTGCCTTATTACTTTTTTTTTATTTT
>NW_022900913.1:16579212-16598456 GCF_012274545.1 Fukomys damarensis
TTTTTTTTCACAGAAAAAAAAAAAACAATTCTATAGTTCTCTCTCAGGCTAGCAAAACTGATCTGTTAAATCTGTACACTATCCTGATGACATCTTGACTCTTACAGAGCTTTGAGATCATTTGAGTCAGAACTGCCTTATTACTTTTTTTTTATTTTGTACTGGGATGGAACTTGGGACCTTGTGCTTGCAAGCCAGGTGGCCGAACCACTGACCTAAATCCCTAGCCTTCTTTTTAATTTTGAAGTTCACCTTTTATTAAGGAAAACTAAAAATTAGCTAAAGTACAAATGAAGGAAAATACATGATTTCATATCACAGGTGAAATAAAATATAATGAGGAATCATGGTAGATATTTGTATAGTGAAAATAGTTAGCTAAATGGATAAATTCTTACATACAGATTAGAAAAATAAGACATACTTTATCTGAAACATGGGAGAAAATGTAGACATAATAAAAGACACCACAACAAGAAAAGCCACATCCTAATGACTTCACTGGAGAATTGTATCAAATATTTAAATGGCAAACAATATTAATTTTTCACACCCACTTTTTAAAAAATAGATGAAGCACTTACCCCTTCACTTTGTCTCTTGGTTACTAAATCAATCAAAAATTTCACAAGAAAGCTAGAGTATAAACAAGTATCTTTTATAAATATGGACACAACAATTACTTACAATATTAATACAATTCTGTCAACAAATTTCAAAAATAGTACATAATGACCAAAGGAGAACTAGCCTACATAGGCAAAATTCATTTAACAATCAAGAACAATTTGTATTAGCAAAAGAAAGAAAAGAAATCTCATATGGCCATTTTATTAGATTCAGAATTAGCACTTGGCAATATCTTACATCCATTCATGATAAAATCTCTCAAGGAACAATAAATAGAAGACAACTTGTTTGTTTCAGCAAAGTGCGTCTATAAGAAACTGAAAATAGACATCATGGTGAAAAGTAACATATTTTCTCTTTAAAATTGAACTCAGGACAAGAATGTTTGCATATATAACATGGTACTCTGATGTTTCTTCAGGACATTCCAACCAAAAACAATTTTTCTGAAAGAAGGTATTCAGACAGAAAGCCATCCCTTTTAGATGAACCCTTTCAGAATTCCTGACCTAAATTTTTTGGTAATCTGTTTTACAGTAAGAAGTAAATAAATCTGGAGATGAGAAATATTGAAAATAATACTGAACAAACCTAGCCTTGCTCCTTGGAGTCATTTTCTGTTGCTGGAATTGCATGGCATTTTACTTATGCGCAATTCTGGTGCTTAATGTCGAAGTCAGCCAGGTAGGATCTGGAGAAGTGAACAAAAGAACTTATCCATGGGTTCTGCACATCCCCTAGGCCTACCACTAACATGGTGGCTATAACTGGAGGAAATGCATGCCAAGAAAGGGAAATCAAAACAGAAACTAATGCTTTTATGACCTGCGTTAATTACAACAATATTTCTCCTCTGTGTTATTCAGGGCACTCATGAGCCCCATTTCAAATTCAAGGGTAGGGAAGAAAGAATACACTCAAGTTAAAGAATGTCAGCCTCTCCAATGAATCTCTTTTACATTCTGATTCACTAGTAAATACACATGACTTTGATAAGTCCTAGAAAAGTGCAACTTTATATCTAAAAGAGAATTTACCTAAACATACAGTTTCCACACTATTATTCTTATTGCTGAGTGGTTTCACAGTAAGCAAAGAAAAGGCAATAGTTTATCTACATTTGTGTTTATGCAGTATACTGGAAATCCACATCAAATTAATTTGATGAAGTATCATACTGAGGTACAAATTTTTCAAATTGTATGTCTTGAAACACCTGCATATAGGTGCGAAGACTCTCACAATCTTCCCTGTAATTTGTGAATGTAAACCTCAGTGTGCTCCTCCCTGTCCTGAGATACCTACTAAGCCTGTCAAAGACAAGAAAGCGTAAAGCACACAGCCTCAGCTCTGCCCCAGAAATGAGGGACCCCTAATCAGTGAGGCAAAATTATAATGCACCCTTGTCACCATGCTGAGAACCCCTTTCTACACTTGAAAATGAAGGCTGTGTTTCTTAAAAAATATTTTTACGTAGTAGACACTCAATAAATACAAGTCAAATAAGAGAACATTTCTCACAACCAAATAGAAATGTAACTGAAGAAGTTATGAAACTACAAAGTCCTAACGAAAGCAACTTTCCTATTATATTAAAAGATAGGGGTGCTGTTTTGCTGCTTTTGAAAATATAGCATTCACTTTTAAATATCTGTAAGAGTTAAAACTCACTTTGTGCTTGTGTACTAAATTGCAACTACAATAAATTCAGGAGTGGAATCATAGCATTTTATATCCAAGAAATTAAATTACAGCAGTACAAACTGAGTAAGATATATTTAGTGAATAATACTTTCTTTGGTTTTTATTTTTAAATCAATTCACTTTTAAATTACAAATTAAGTTAAACTATGTCTAAGTTCTGTTTGAATTACAGTGGTATGGATCTGTAGCTAGACTGAGCAAACTATGAAAAGTATTTCAATTATTTATATACACTTAAGCTAAATCCAAATATTACCTTCTGGGTTGTTGGTGACAAAACTTGATCTCCAAAGAAAAAGGAATCTTTAATAATTGCTTTAATCATTTTTTCAAAGAAAACTGTGAGAATAACACATCATGGATTTTACATATTTTCAATAACAGAAAGCTTTTGATACTTTGAGTTTCCTGAGTAAAATTACTGCTCCATATTCCTCATATATCCCTGGGAGGGCAGTACAGTCCCTAGCCCATGCTAGCAAATTAAATATCTACATGAATAAATATACTCCACCAAACAGACTTAAGTGAGAAGCTAAATGAGTTAGATGTAGGTGATTTCACAAGAAAGCTATATGGCTCATGACTCACTATTACTGTAATAACAATGTATTTTCTTTGAATTGACCCATGAAAAATAAAACCTACATAACTCTAGATGCCATGTCACCTTATGTGTAACTGTTTCAAATTTTTAAAATCTTTTCAAATGCCTTGCTTTAATATTAAAATTAAATGATACTAAATTATTATTATTATTATTATTATTATTATCATTATTATTATTATCATCATCATTTTATGGCCAAAAGTTATATAAAAATCCAAAATACAAGGGATCCTTGGGGAAATGTCTATTAAAATCACAATGATCAAGTATGTCACCTCAGCAAGGATGACATTAAAACAACTGGAGGTAACAAGGCTTGGAAAAGTGCAGAGACAAAAGGAACTTTTGGGCATTTACACTGGAAGGAATATAGACTGGTTTGGTCATTGTAGAGAACAGTAAGAATAGTCCTCAAAAATTTAAAACTTCAACTACCATACGATTTAGAATTCCCACTCCTGGGCATATATTAGAGGAGATGAAATGATCACGTCTCAGGGACACACCTCTTCCTATGCTCACTGTAGCTCCTTTCACAAAATCCACAAAATAGAAATGACTAAACTGTCCGCCACCGATGAATGCATGGGGAAAACACGGTCCCTTTAGAAAAGGGAATGATATTTAGCCAGAAGAAATCCCGTTATAAAGACGGAACTGGAGATCGTTAGTTTAAGTGAAATAAGACAGGCGCAGAGGACCAGGACTGCACGATCGCACTCATATAAAGAATTTTAAGAAATTGATCTCAAAGAAATTGAGAGTAGAATAGTGGATCTCAGAGTAAGAAGGAGGGGAAATGGGACAGAAGATGATCACTGCGATCTATGGTTAGAGTAACAAGTTTTTGTGTATACAAAGTAATCCATAGTTTCTGGTTCTAAATTTTTTTATTTTCATTTTATTCAGCTAAGTCACAGAATTTATCACTCAATATCTCAACATCATCAACACTGATAGTCAATTTCTTTTCTTTTCTTTTTAATTGAGTTTATTGGTACATTTTAGGTATACACTACAGTTACATTCATTGTTAGGATCTTGTACCTTTACGTGACAGGTCTTGGTTCTCATTTTTTCCTCTTGTCCCTGCCCTCCCTTCACCCCATCCTGCCTTCACCCCATCCTCCCCTCCCCATCTACAAACACTTTATTTCCATCTTTTCATTTTCTCACATTTTTTCTTTTCCCTTATTACCCTTCCTCTACCCATCCCACCTTCCCCACAACTTTAGCCCTTTTCTTCCTATTTCACACTGTCAGTCATCTCATTAGGATCTTATGTACTATTATAGTTTTTCACACCAGAGAAACTATTTGGTATTTACACATGTGTGACTTATTTATTTCACTTAGGGGTATATCCTCAATACGTACCATTTTCCTATGAATGAATCTAACTTCTCATTCTTTATGGCTGAGTAGTATTCCATTTTATAGAAAAACCAATTTCTTTGCTCTCCTCTCCCACAGCAATCCTGTCTGCTCCTCTATCTTCTCATTCTTTTATCTTGGGGCGCATAATCGGCCTATTGAAATTCTCATTTTCCATACACACATACTTAGTAGAATCTATATGTAACAAGTCCCAAGTATGCTGTTCAACATTTTGTTTTGCTGATTTTTGGACCACTGCACACAACTGATTGATTACATTTAAGATCACCAAGCATATTGAGCTCAACCTGTTCAAAATGGAGCTTAAAGCCTCTGCAAAACAATGCTGTTTCCAATTTTTTTTATTCTCTTACCATACTCCTAGCCTCTTTTCTCCAATATACAAACCCAATCACCCATACTGATACCTCCTTCACCCCACCTCAATTTTAAATTTCACTATTTTTACATCTTCACTTACTCCTAAATATTTTCTATATACAAATCTTAACCATGTTGTATTAAAATATAGAGAACCATAAATATATGAACCAGTACAAAATGTGATTTATGTATGTGTATTTGTATTTATAATATTCACTTGAAAAATTAACAAGTAGCAAGTGTAACACTGTTTAATTAACATGTGATATGCTGCAAACAATTTTGAAGAATTTGCAATTGAATATATATAAAGATATATAACACACACACACATTGTTCCACAGAGTTATAGACTGTGCAAAAAAGAAAATATATCAATAAACTCTCTGGTACAAAGAAATCAGTAATTTAGAGTTCTACAATACAAATAGATTATTACAATATAATATATTATGTCAATAAAAGTACTTTCATGTAGAATTACACCCTATTTTTTAATTTTATTCATATAGGACATCAAAAGAAACTTTTTGAACCTGTATAAATACATTTTTATGGAAAATTTCCACCTTTAGGAGGAAAGTTCATTGTGTAGATTAAACTTCCTGAGAAAAATCAAACACTAATTAAGAAAAAAATAAAACAACCACTAATGTTTTACATAGGATATTGATGGAGCAATTACATTGATTTAAAGAACTTCTAAGCAGTTTGATATGGTACTGTACCCAAAGCAGTTGAAATTTTAAAATAAAATATAAGTTATCACAACATATATTTGGATTCATTATACTCACATAGCATATAATGGTGAGAAAAATGATGCCATTTTGAAATTAAGTTGATGATCATGGTAATGTTCATGATTATTATTTCCTTGTATATGATACATTGCAATGCTTTATGAAATAGCATGAAATTTTAAGCATAATTTTTCTTCATATATTCCTACAACTGCTATTGAAATGTTGTCAAGGCTAGTATAAATCAAACTTATCTTTCAGTGAGAATAAAAAATACTTTTATACCTAAAATGTACCAATAAATTCAATGAGGAAAAATACTTTTATATAGTTACTTATGGGGAAAAAAGAAAATTAGAAAATGGTGGACTCTACCTAGCCTCTTAAATGTCAAATCAGACATCCATGAAAAGTTAGAGAAAGACAATTATTTAAGCAACTGCAAGACGAAAAACAGTATCAGTTTGAAGTCAAAATTAGTTAATTCTCAAAGGCAATTACCTTATACAATTACACTCTTCAAGTAAGATATCTATACCTCTTAGATATCTTTAGGTAGATAATAGATAATAGATTATGATGATGATGAAGATAGATATTAATAGATGATAGACAGATATTCATTGTGACTGTCTCCAGTGTTTTTCTTTGCAAAATCTGTGCTTATCTTTAGGAAACTAGAGAATCAGTGTCCATTGGAATGGATATTTCTTGGCAACATTCCCAGATATCCTGATTAACATGTCTTAAATGAGGTCCACGCAACTGTCCCTTAAAAAATGTCTCCGGTAATGTTGGTATAGATGATCATGGTTATAACATTGAGGAACACAGGAAAAAACAAAAGGCCTCACGGTGCATTCAAAATGCACCCTTAGTCCATAAGTCAGACACGGAAACTTAAATATTGTGTGTTTTCTCTTATGTGAAAAAGCGAAAATATAAATACAGGGAAAATAAAAGATAGATGATGTGGTATAGACAGGTGTATAGATATTCTGGATAGGAGGAGACCAAGAAATAGCAAGAGGAGAGAAGTAAAGGAGAGGACTGGGAAGGAAAAATAATTAATGTGTCATGTACCTGTGCCAACTCCCTGAGAGGAATTTAATTAGTATGTTCTGAAAAAGTATACCAATGCAAATAAAAGTTTGAAAAAAAAAAGATAAGCTTGCCCTAAGCATATCTATAGTCAATGAATGTGCATGGAATTATTACAACTTTTTGGAAAAAAATCACTGCTTTTTGGAAAGGCACTACTTTTAAGACAGAAGAGATAATCCACACTCACTCTTGACAGTCAGTCCCTGGTCGATCACCACAAAGCTTCTGACACCCTGCATGGCAGTGGGTGGTGGATCACAGGAATGCAGGTCCAGGGTCAATGTACTGTTCTGCAAACTCACAGATGGGAAAAGCTGAAGAGGTGAGATGACTCTTCAGACACATGCCAAGCTGCGAAACACCGCTATAAACAATGGAGTGAAGACTGACTTGGAATTCCATTGTGAAAATGGCATGTTTTCAGTGCAGCTTCATGGCTGTTGGATGAGGCCTCAGACTATTTATTTCCAGAGTGCATTGCTCCTACTTCCCACTGTGAAGCCCACTGTCTGCACTGCTTTCAGTATCTGCTTTCAAAATGAACTTCGATACTCTATGATGTATGTTGTACCTTAAAAAAGATGTTTCCTCAACCTAACAAACTCTTTTCTTGCGTGACAATATATATTTCACCTTTTAAAGACTTAACTCAAATGATAATTTCTATCTGACATATTACACTTATGACCTCAAAAATTATTTTTCTCCCTCAGACACTTTATATTTTGAATGTTAATTTAATGTATGCTACCAGATTGTTGAATCTCTCACAGTAAATAGGACCTAGAAGCCAAGTAATACGTTCACTAAGCTGTCTTCTTTTGAAAAATAACATTGATCTGATGCTGTTAAATCTTTTTTTATTTTTTTCTCATTGAGTGTGTTGGTACATTTTAGGTATACAGTACAGTTACATTCATCACTGGGATCTTGTACCTTTGCATGACAGGTCTTGGTTCTCATTTTTTCCCCATACCCCTGCCCCCCCTTCACCCCCTGCTCCCTTCCTTATTTACAAAAACCGTTTCCATTTTTTTGTTTTCACATATTTTTTCTTTTCTCTTATTTCCTTTCCCCTACCCTTCAATGCTGTTAATTCTTTAGGAATGATACCAAGATGGAAACAGCTGGGTCAAACGGAACCTCTAGTTCTGGTTTTCTGAGGAAGGTCCACACTGATTTCCACAGTGGTTGCACCAGTCTATACTCCCATCAACAGTGGAGAAGGGTTCCTTTTACCCACAGCCCCACCGGCACTTGTTATTGATTGATGTTTTTGATAACAGTCATTCTTTCTGGAGTGAGGTGGAACTGCAGTGTTCTTTTATTTTGCACATCTCAAATTACCAGTGATGTTGAACATTTTTTTTATGTATTTATTTGCTATTTCTACTTCATCTGAGAAGAGTTTATTCATTTCAGATGCCCATTTTTGGATCGGGTCTTTAAATTTGGTAAGTCTGATACTTTTAGTTTTTTACATATTCCAGATACTAGTCCTTTTTCTGAGGAACAGCTGGTAACTTTTTCCACTCAGTTGGTTGTCTGTTCACTCTGTTGGTGGTTTATTTTGCTATGAAAAATAACTCTTTAATTGAATGATATCCTATTTGTTGATTCTTTGTCATATTTCCTGTGCAATTGGGATTTTTGTTCATAAAATCTTTGCCTACAGCTATGTCTTCAAGACTTCTATCAGAATAGATAGAATAATTCAATTTAGTGTTTTGTTTTAATGTTTAGATCTTTGTTCTCTTTTGACTATAGCTTAGTGCGTGGTGAGAGACTTGGTTTTAATCTTCTAGATTCAGTCTTTGGCAGGTGAAGAACCAGATTTTCCAGCACCATTTATTAAAGAGGCTATCTTTCTTCTTGTGAAGGTGTTTGGCCATTGTCAAAGATAAAGTGGCTGAGTGTCTCTGGAGTTGTTTCTGTACCTTTAATCTGCAGTCTATGTTTATGGCACCATAATTTGCAATATCTAAATCTTTGAATTATTCCAAGGACCCACCAACATATGCACAGATAAAGATTTTTTTTTTAGACTATAGAGTACTACTGTGCCATAAATAAGGATAAGCTTCAGACATTTCTAGGTAAATGAGTGCATTTTGAGACTATATTCTGCTGAAATATATCAAACATATGTGTTTACATCACATGGTTTCTCTGTCAGGAGAAAACAAAGTGTAAATAAGGACTAATATGTAAAATAAATATTGGGAAATGGGAATGTTTAAATGAGAAGGGATATAATGTTGGTAAGGTTAAAAGGAGGAAGGAAAAAAATAGAATACAAGGAAAATAGGAAACAAAGGCTTTGTAATTAACAAGGGAAGAGGGGTTGAAAGGAAGGGATAGGGTTGGGGATAAATGAAGAATTAAGATATATTATGAACAGGTACAAACTCCCTACGATGAATGTGATCACTATGTGTATCTAAAATGTACCAATAAATTTGAGTAAAATGAAAAGTTACATTTAGTTGCCAAGAACCAAGTATGGCAAACAAACTTTTAAAATGTTTTCAGTGATTCATAACTTCCTGTCCTTATATGTTTCTGGAATTAGGGGTTTGCTTCAGCTGCACAGAATAGCAGTAGCAAAAGTGATGAGAAAAAATTTCTGATGTTAGGATATAAAAAGACTGACTTCCACCTTGCTGGCACTCTCCATGGATTCATGTATTTTGAACACACAGATTGCCATGGTGTGAAATGCCAATTGAAGAGAGGTTTATGAAGCAAGAAGATGAAATCAGCCACAGACTAAAAATGTGAGATTCTAAAGGTCAATTCAACAACCCACAAGAAACTGAATCTTCCCCTGATGAGTCCGCTGAATTCCAACTTCATTGAGAGAGTCCTCCTAAGATTCAGTTTAACCATAAACTGGTACCTAAAAACTCATATGTACAATAATGAATGTTGTCTTACGCCAGGAATTTCTTACATAACTTACAATCTAGCGTATGTGTTCAATCAGCACAATTTCTTCCTTCACCTTGGCCCTGATTAGAAGATCAAGAAACTGGTTGACCCATCTCCTCTGGGTTTATTTTCATGATTGAATATCTTAAATAGGAACTTTGGTTATAATACTATCATTCAAGGTGAAAAACTCACAAAGCCTATTCATTATGACCAGAAAGTGAGTTTACATTCATTATTTTCCAATTGAGATGATGAAAAATATTAATATTCATTTCCCAACTGAGGACTACTAATAGTGACTATATTTTTAAAAGAACATTTAAGGAAGTCTGACTTATTATATATTTATATTCACCTAGCTTTAATAATAAAATATTGTTTTGTAATAATATGAAGAGTACATATTATGTTGCTCAAATAATCCAATTGTTACTGTAAATTTAGTTACATGTAATGAATATTATTTAGTGAGAGTGTGATATAGGCAAAATATTTAAATGTATAAGAAAATTATCAAAAAACTTTTCACACTGAAATAATTAGGAACTCCTTCTGTAGTCTGAGAGTGATGCAGGAATCCCTGACTTCTGGGCATAGAGAGAAATCCCCTGACTATTAAGAACATATCATTCATTTGAATTTTTTATTCTTTTATTGTGAGTATATGCCTTCTCTTTTAAAATGCAAGTTCATTATAGAATTTTAATAATGAATTTAATAAGCTCAAATACAGAAGTATAGCACAGATGCATTCAGCAACAATTATAATTGAATTATTCATGCTCTATAAATTTAAACATCCAGTCTTCTGTACTACATTATGATATATTTATCTATGCATATGAAAATCACCTTGACTATAGTTAGCACCATTTACTTACAGAAATGAAATAAAGCTATGGATATGAATCCATGGAAACTGCTGGGTTCCAAAGCACGGAGTATTTTTGAAGTAAGACTCCTGGGTTCCAATTCTACTTGGAGAATATTATCTCTGTGACACCGGCATACCAACAAGATGCGGCACAGCAACAATTCTTAAATCTCGAAATACGATCCACACCTTGCAGTATTAATTATTAAGGGGACCAACAAGTTAAGGTACTTACATCTATTAGAATGGCTATGCTGCTCATTCCATTATTACTCAGTATTCTAAAAAAAAAAAAAAATCGTAGTTTTCTTTTCCCATCGTGTTCCAGTACATCATTTCATGGCTATTTGTCATACAGAAAAAGCAATCACTTCAAAAATTAATTTATTTCTGTAAGATCATTTGCTGACCACATTGTTGTCAGTCATAGCTTTTGCAACTTCTCCCTAAAGTTCATTTAAATCTGAACTTCAACATACTTTTAGTTATGACTTACCAAAAGGTATTACTTTGATTAAATTCTACCTACAGAAACTGCAATGTCTAAGAACACTAGTCATAGTTTTCTACAGTTAACAGTGCTCTATACAGAGATGGTCCTCTACACAGTTAGTAAAATTAAATCAATTATTTATTTTGAGCCTGAATAATAGGCACCAATTTCACAGTTTTACCTTGCTGTGAATATGAAAATTATATCACTCATTCAATGTTAAAAAAAGACTACAACATAAATTATTTCTATCATAGAAGGCAACCTTAGATATCTAACAATGAAATACCAACTAATAAAGTAATGCTTCATGTAAACATTTCTTAAATATTGCATTTAGTATGACAGCTTAATGACTTTTTTGCTTATTCTAGGAGGAATGGAACAATCAACTGTCATTTGGATAATTAATATAACCAAGAAAAGACTGTTTCTGTTATGATCTTTTTATAATGTAAATATACAATATAGGGCTTTAGCACATAAATTCCCATAGTATTTTACTAATGACATTTGTTACAGATCCCCCAGAAAAACATAAATAGAAACATCACCCTGTTTAAACTTTCTGATAATTTGAAAAAAGTATATTTTTGGAGATTTCCTTCCTTTCTTTTGAAATTCTCAAGGTCAATTTCATAAAATACCAAAGCAGTAATGCATAAAGGAATTATTAAAAGTCTAATGAAATTATTTGAACTTCCAACTACAGCAGCACTGATTAATGACTGCTTTTTAATTAACTGAAAGTTGTTCAATCATTGTATCATTTCCTTTCACCTGAAACATCTCATAGTGGGGTCAGCCCAAAACATATGCTAGTGCATTCTGCAGTGGGGTATAATTATACAATTTCATTCTTCTTGGCAGAACAAGTAAGTGTGGGCTGTTCATTTCTCATTTATTCACCATGATGCTATTCCCTGTTCAGCTGGCTAGTTTGATCAATGAAGACAGTCTTAGGCTTTAGAATATGAATGAAGTTTACTTTGAAACTCTTCCTCCAAATAATATAAAACCCACAATTATCTCATATTATAGAATCTTTGATTATCTCACATATTCAGCATCCATAGTTTCGTACAGATACAATATATAGCCTATATTACAGCAAACTGTCTTCCTGGTTCTCAAATCCATTCACTGGTCTGTGAGAAGATAATGGCATTCCCTATGGGTCAATTTTACAAATATTAGTATGGCAACTTTATTAGATTGCTTACACATTATGTGCTTAATTCCTAATTCTAATGAGAGCCAAGATAATTCACTAGCATTAACAAGGGTTTCCTAAATTGCATTGATATAAACATTACAGCCAGCAGGAGGCATACCCTGTACACTAATCATAATGATAAGCAATAAATTAGGGTTCTATAAATTTAACAAATTTAAACTTCAAAGGGTTGGTGATTTAGGTTAGGGGGTTCTGCTGCCTGCCTCACAAGCACGAGGTCCTGAGTTCAATTCCTGGTACAAAAAAAGAAAATAAATGACAGACAGAAAGAAAGAAAAACCCAAATATTATTAAGTTACACTGTAAGGTTCACACTTTCTGCCATTCTCAAAATATTTGAAGCCGAAAGCTCTGAAAATAGGCACCAGACCTTCTTATTATTTGAATCATACAATGATAATGGTTTTGAGAGTCTAGGTAGCCACTGGGGAAAATAAGACTTCCTCAGCTAAGAGAGGAGCTACCAATGAACTACCCATACACATTCTTTTGGAACTAAAGGGGAGCCTACCATTCCCACTCCAAAATATGCACTGTGTGTGTGCTTGGTGTGTTTATACAAAGATTTATGTTAGATTAGTTTTCTGTTGAATATTCTTCTATTACAGATAAATTGTCTATAGTAAGTACAAATGAATATAATGCCTTTGATCACTTGTCACTTACTATGTTTCAGCCATTGAAATGAAAATACCATGCTTCATAGAAGACATGCTCCGTAACTTAGGCTTTTACTCCATTTCTCAAAAAACTTCAAAACAAAGTTTATTTTCCAAATACAATATAGTTAAGCTGCTCTGAAAATTCTATATAGAACAAGCATGGAAAGTTATCATGAAATGAAGTAGAATTCGCATATAGCAATAATAAGATACAATAGGAGAGAGAAGAAAGGTAGCAAATATAAAGGAAATTCAGGAAAACGCCTTAAAGAGAACAGAGATACAGAATGTAGCTCAAGAAAGATGCTGGCATTCTGCTCTCGCTATGATACTTCGGCTAGGCAGATAACTTGGTAATCTTATATTGGAGACTAACTCAGAACAAAGGGTCAATTTGAAAGAAGGTGGCAAGGAAGAAAAAAAAATATTCAGTAGAGAAAGTGCCTGCCATTCACCTTATTTAACTTGAGGAGGATTTGTCAATGTCTTCAGGGTCAGATGGACACAGCCGCAAAAATCTGAATTTGAGAAATTTTGCCACCAATTTACCCAGGAAGGCTACTTTCTCAGCAAAATGCTCTGGGGATAAAGATGCTGTAAGATACATAACTGGGTGCTTTTCTTTCGTTTCTATTCCAATGTGATGCCTAGAAATCCCCAAACAAAAATTTACAAAAATCACACAAGAATTTACAAAAACCACATAAGAAGAGTGTTAGATTTGGACAACTGTCTTCACTATTGACGCATTTAAGAACCAAAATGTGTCAACTAATGGAGCACTCTATGGTGCAGAAGGAGAGATTTATTTATTGCCCTTTCCACTCTATCAGACAGGAATTTTTTATCCCCACACCCAAGGAATCAAAGCTCCAATTCACATTGACTCTATGTTCTATCATTTCATAAAAATAAATAAGATGCATTTGTTTAAAAACTTTTTCATATTTTTCAAGGTTTTGGGGGTCAATTCCAAAACAAATTAGTCTGAGTTCTATTCCTTTCACATGGTAAGTATAATATTGTGATATTCAGGTAACAAGTGAACTGGAGTAGCAACAGTCACATGTCCAGCTGAAGGGCAGGTATAGTGGGGAGATCAAGGGAATTAAGCTGGAACTCTCATGTGAGCACCAATCTGTGACATCCCTAGTACGTCAGACTTCTCACATGACAGGCCAGAAACCCAAGAGTAAGCCTTCTAACAAACAAGGAGGAAGCTTCATGGCCTTATGTTAGACCTACTGTTATGCATCAGAGTAACCTGAAAGGGATGAAATGAGCTGAAAACCTCACTGAGGTCTAGGAATAGTACCTCCACTATTCATGTTTAGAAGCAGTTATTTTAGATAAACAAGCTGACTCATGTTTATACTTCTCCCAAATTGAGGCTGAATGAAAACCCTCAACAATGATGTCAAAAGCTCTTTCTGGTTGTGAAAATTTAAATTGCCTTCTAAAGTGTTGTAAATGTGTGCTAGATGCACTAAAGGAAGAAAGGAGAAAAGGTGAAATCTACTCAGGAAGTATTTCTCCAGCTTTTCAAAAGACCATAAGCAGCAAGGCCGAGGCAATGTGCTTCTGTTACAAATGACTATGTCAAGAGCCAAATGTTACCACTCCCATCCTAATTATTGCTTGAGAAAGCTATAACAATGCCTTTGAGTATCCCATCAAACAAATAAGACCTACAGTCACTCTCAGTTGGATTTTCTTTGTGCCAAGGTGAAACCAAGTCAAAGGATAAATCTTGGCAATCATATAGATTCCAAGCAACTACTTAAATACAATTAAAATGCCAATACATTCCACAGTTATACTCACTAGAAATAATTTCTAATAAAAGGAGAGAGAAGGAAAAAGGATGCTTTAAAGATACTGTCTTCAATTTCAGAAAATATTTCACAACGAGTGATTTTATGTGATAATTATTTCTCTCCACCACGCTCATAAACCTCCCAATGATAAAGATACACGGATTGCGTATGGGAGAAGTTGGCACTTCTGTGAATTTGTGAAAGTTCCGAGTGGAAAAGGGTGAAGTCACACCAGGCATTCATGCAATCTTGCAAAACAGAGCTCATTGGCAGCTGTCACTATTTCCCTGGACTTAGGCTATAAGGAAAAGGAACAGGTTTCTGAATTTTCCCATGAGACCACTCAGCTGTCAGTCCAAAAATGAAAAACACCACAACAGGGACTCATTTAAAAGCATTAAATCCAAAGCGATGCAGTATAACATTGATTCTGTCCGTGTCATACTTACTAACTTTACTCGCAATAATGGAGAAATTATACTGCGCAGTACTTTCTCTGTCTAGTAATTCATTAGTGGCGATGGTTCCTTCGGTTCCATCTATTGTAAAGTAGCTGTCCCCATCAGTCTTCCAATCTATGAAGTACCTGTATATGAAAAGAATAGATGCAAATGTGCAACGATTACGCATTTATCATAATGGCAGTTACGCAAACTTGACAGAGTTCCTTATTTTGCTCCCTGTAGCTATTACCTCCACTGAAGTAAAGAGGAGTGGAAATGACAGCTTTTTTATTGCAAAGTCAGTATGCTCAGGGGGAAACTGGAAATAATGAAAGATTTAGTACTCCTGCTGTTCATATTATTTGAGGGTCTTGACACCTTGAAAATTCAGCAGAGACAAAAAATTTTAAAGCTGACCATGGATTTCCTTAACCTGCTGAATATTAAAACATCTTTGAGCAGTAAAACATTCCTTCACAGTAGCTGTGCAAAGTGTTAGGGGTTGGGGAGACATCTGGAAGACGCTATGAAACCTTATGCCAGAAGAGAGGAAGGATCTTTGTGTTTCCATGGTAAGAAAAAAAATCACATCACGGAAAATAAAAGATTTTATCTGACCATTTGGTGGTTGTGCAAACATAGTTCCCCTGAAACATATTAAAAAAGAGTCGTTGCTGTTTTATTATATTATATATCAGGACACTTTTCTTTAAACAAACAGTGACCTTGGCGAATGATGTCCTTTTATGCTTTTTATTATCAGATATATTCTGTAGTAAAATATGCTCTCTTATTGCAGCAACTGGGCTAGAAAATACAAGAAAATGAATAACAAAGAAAATGGCATTTATTTAAGTCTTTATATAATGACAAACACTTTAACGGATAGAAATATTTTCAATCATAACAAGAAATAACATGCTTAAAGCTTGCTGTGTAGTCGATACTATGTTCAATTATTTTATATATTAACATATTAATCCTCACAGGAGCCTTAAAAAGAATATTGTGAATCTGTGGAAATGTGTGAGGAAAACAAACGGAGGAAACATGAAAGAACTTCCCCAAATTGACACAGCTTGAAAATTTTATGCTGATACCTGGACCATATCCTTACCAATTTGAAATAGATATTTTTGTGAGAAAGACTCTCTAATCACAAGGTAGAATGCACAATACATTTATCAACATTATTATTCTGTCCTGGGAATCAAGAGAAGGTTCTTCAAACAGTGCGTGAGAACAGATGACATTTTTTGCCTTCTTGCAGCCCGCCTGTTGAAATCCCCAGCCTAAAGCAAGTGCATCCCTTGTTTACCATGAAATATCATTTAAGGGCTGTGTATCTTCAAACAGAGAGTTATTATTTTGGAAAAAAAAATCCTGTTATTTGAAACGGTGGTGGTTGGCATTTCATTGCAGTGGGAGATCAAAAATAGTTTGCCTTTACAAATGAGATTTCTGAGTTTAACTTGTCAATATTTGTTAGTCACTGATTTCCCAACCAGAAGTTGCTGAGCATTATAGGAAGAGCTCATGGACCACGCTGTTAACCTGCTTTTCGCATCTCAGATGCTGCTATGAAGTGTGAGAATGTACTGAAGCCTTCAGATTTTAATGTAAGAACTGTCTCATAGGAATGCTCTCCAAAATAGAAATCAAATTAAGACATCTTTAAAGTTAGGAAGCACAGGGACTTAAGGAACCTCATTCTCCCTATTGTACGTGCTTTCCTGAAAGAGAAAGCATTTTCCCTCAGTCGCCCTTTTTAGTGCCTCTAGTCAATTTAAGCCCATGTCTAACTGCAGAAGTTTGCTACTGGATATATTTATCAGTGAGCACTTCTGTAAGAGCTGCTTATGTAGACTGTTTCTAATCATATAACTCATTAAATATTCTCTGAGCATCACCTTGGCCCCAGACACTGAAGCATATTTGGGATGACGGGATGCCTAGCCCTGAAAGTATGGGGAGGAAGGTGTCAGCAGATGACCTCTATGCCTCTGTCAGAGAGAGAGGCCCCACAGGAGTGCCAAGGAAGGGCCATGCTTCAGGGAAACCTTCCAGCGCGTCACGTTTGGCTGAAGCTAGAAAAGTCATTAGCAATAACAAAGGAAATGTCTGAGGGTCTCAAAGAAAGGGAAGGGAAACAAGGAAATCCAGGAAGCTGCAGCAGCAGCACTGGAGAAGTACACCACGCCAGTGATTTCTGGAAAACACACCCAAGAGGGCCAGCCACATTAAGATGGTCATAGTAAGAATATGATTTGAGATGCTACGTGTGATCTCTACCACTGAAGAGGACTATTAGGGGATGGACTAAGAGCCATCTCTTTGAAAGGAATGGGTTGGATACATTTGGAGGAAAAGGACAAAAGTATTTTCTATAATGCTGAATCTCACCTAAAGATCCAGAGCAAGAACAAAGGCAGTTTAGAGATTCAAGTAAAGAGGCATGTAATCCAGCGGCAAATTCAGCACTTGCTTACAATGCTGGTGATGGACTATTAGGGGATGGACTAAGAGCCATCTCTTTGAAAGGAATGGGTTGGATACATTTGGAGGAAAAGGACAAAAGTATTTTCTATAATGCTGAATCTCACCTAAAGATCCAGAGCAAGAACAAAGGCAGTTTAGAGATTCAAGTAAAGAGGCATGTAATCCAGCGGCAAATTCAGCACTTGCTTACAATGCTGGTGATGGGTGATGGATGTACCTTGGTAAAGAAGATTATGAGTGGAGGGGTCAGTGGAAGAGAGACAGCAACTGAACAGGGGATCTCCATAAACAAAGTTTTCAGATAAGTAGAAAAGGACAAGGACTTTTATGTCAGAACTTCTCTAATTTAGAATGGATTTCCTCAGGGAACAGCACGAGGGGTAAATTTCCAACCCACATTTCATTTTTTCCATAAATCTACTGAGATATAATTTATGTCCACATGCTGTACAATTCACCTATATAAAATCTATAATTCAGTCATTGTATGTGTGATCAGAATTGTGCACAAATGTAGCAGCTTTTATGAAAAATTTTAAATGTCTGAATACTGAATTTTTTGGTAGGTTGTGATGAGAACCAATTGTCTGGAATTTTCATTTATAAGAAATTAGGAAGGTGTCAAGATGTATAAATGCATTTGAAATGAGGGAAAGTACTTTGTGAGGGACTAATGCCAGTGTGCCCTTTGCCATGATACATTTTTTAAATTTACATGTTAACTATATTTTTATATCTCATGTAAGCACTCAGTAATGCATATTTATATAATGTGTTACTCCCTAACACTGTGGAATGAACCACTGATTTATATATAAACGTGGATGAGTATCAAGTGTTTTGCTATTTGAAAGAAGGCTTACATTTTGAAAAGTAAATACTGAAAAAAAAAACAATACAGTAATACCGCACATGTCACTAAATGACAAAATTCATTCTCTAATATCATATTTAAAATTTCGTAGTGTCTGTATAAATATTGCCTTGGTACATGAATTGTATTAGGTACTCCTTAACATGACTGATAAGAATCACTGCTTTATTTTATTTCTGAAAGATTAAATGTATAACAAAATTGTAACAGAAGTGCTATAAACTTTCAGATACCTTTCTTTTTAGGCATTGCATTAATATAAAATCCCAGGCCTGACAACTAAATGCTGAAACAATTTTTTCAAGGTCAAAAATGATCAGTTTGACCGCATATTGTCAATGTGAATGCTAGCCACTCAGTAACAGAGGTGCCGAGTCATCTTTTGGAAATAATTACTTCCACACTTTATCCTAGAACAAAAGCAAAATAGATGTGAAGTTAGGGCAATTTGAGACAAATCTGATGACCAGTGTAATTGGGAACTACAGATAAGGTGAGTGACTCCAGCTGTTTTCTATGGTATCAAGACCAAACTAGGCCTCAGCGTGGATGACAGACCCCGTACCAGACAAGGCAGGTACTAGGTTAACCTTAAACTGTAAACCGCGCATATCCCAAGCACCAACACACTGTTTGCCCCCAGACAGACAGAAGCTGCTACCAACTTTCTTTATATATATATTTTTTTATTGAGTTTACAATATAGTGACATTCATTACTAGGATCCTGTACCTTCATATGACAGGTCTCATTTTTTTCCCGGTCCCTGCCCTCCCTTCACCGCCTCCTCCCCTCTCCATTTGCAAACACTTTATTTCCATTTTTTCATTTTCTCATATTTTTTTCTTTTCCCTCATTC
>NW_022900913.1:16599691-16610757 GCF_012274545.1 Fukomys damarensis
TTTTTTTTTTTGGTACCAGGGATTGAACTCAGGTCCTTGTGCTTGAGAGGCAAGTGCCAGAACAACTGAGCCAAATCCCAGGCCTGACAACTAAATGCTGAAACAATTTTTTCAAGGTCAAAAATGATCAGTTTGACCGCATATTGTCAATGTGAATGCTAGCCACTCAGTAACAGAGGTGCCGAGTCATCTTTTGGAAATAATTACTTCCACACTTTATCCTAGAACAAAAGCAAAATAGATGTGAAGTTAGGGCAATTTGAGACAAATCTGATGACCAGTGTAATTGGGAACTACAGATAAGGTGAGTGACTCCAGCTGTTTTCTATGGTATCAAGACCAAACTAGGCCTCAGCGTGGATGACAGACCCCGTACCAGACAAGGCAGGTACTAGGTTAACCTTAAACTGTAAACCGCGCATATCCCAAGCACCAACACACTGTTTGCCCCCAGACAGACAGAAGCTGCTACCAACTTTCTTTATATATATTTTTTTTATTGAGTTTACAATATAGTTACATTCATTACTAGGATCCTGTACCTTCATATGACAGGTCTCATTTTTTCCCTGTCCCTGCCCTCCCTTTACCGCCTCCTCCCCTCTCCATTTGCAAACACTTTATTTCCATTTTTTCATTTTATCATATTTTTTTTCTTTTCCCTCATTCCCTCTTTCCCTTTCCCCTACCCTTCCCACTTTCCCTACACCTTTGGCCCTCTTCTTCCTATTTCACACTTTTAATTATCCCATTAGGATCTTGTGTACTATTAAAGTTTTTCACAGCAGAGAAACTATTTGGTATTTACACATGTGTGACTTATTTATTTCACTTAAGAGTATACCCTCAATATTTATACATTTTTCCTATGAATGAATCTAATTCATCATTCTTTATGGCTGAGTAGTATTTCATTTTATGGAAAAAACACTTTCATATTGCCTTAATTCCTCTGTTTTTACTAACTGGCAGCAGATATTGGAAAATCAAATTGACTGTGAGATGTGGGGTGCCCTGAAAAATGATCTACACCCTGCAGGACCGTGAAGAGATAAAGAAGTGCTGAGAGACTGGGTGGCCAGTGCAGGTCAGTACTGCAGTTGGCGAAAAATCACACTCATTTTCACCCATTTTCATGCAGAGATTGGGGTACTTGACCATCAGTAAACTACAGGCAGGCATTGCATATGTTCCATCAGTTTTTACGGTTTTGTAGTTTCTACATTTTTACTGGGCTGTTTAATCCCTTTCATTTGAGTACTGTAAGAACTGTATTTATATTTGTCATTTTCTTTTCTTCTGTCTCATTTCTGTGTTCTATTTCTCCTCCACTTTCTTTTTTTTAAATTTTGTTTTCCTCATGGAGTTTATTGGTACATTTTAGGGATACAGTACAGTTACGTTCATCATTGGGATCCTGTACCTCTACATGACAGGTCTTGGATCTCATTTTTTCCCTTGTCCTTGCCCTCCCTTCACCCCCTCCTCCCCTCCCCATTTACAAATGTTTTATTCCATTTTTTCATTTTCTCCTCCACTTTCTTTATATTAAATATTACTATATGATGTAGATGATTTAATGATTTTTCGTGTGTCATTCATGCTTTCTCTGATTTTTACTATATGTATCTTAATTTACTGAATTCAAATCCATAGTAACTGATGTACGTATAGAAATATACCTGTGTAGCTATGTAACATTATTTATGTCAGACATATATTTAAAATATGGTAATAATTTATTATATTATATCCTCATGTCAATATTTCAACAAAGCAGTGTTACAAGTATGCCATGTTATAATTTTATATCTATTAAAGCTTCATGGAAGCAATCATTTGGGGGAAAGCTTCAGATCCGTCTGTTTTTTTTTTACTGTGTTTTACATCAGGCAAATACTCTGAGCTACTGTCCACACAGTGGATAAAGATAGACAACTCTGGTTTTCTCTTTTTACTTTTCCTGGGAGAAGAGCAAATGGACCCTATATTACCTGTCAGCCTGGAGAAGAGCTTCCACTCCTAAGAACTTCAAGCCATGGTTGGGGTGTGGAAAGAAACTGCTCATCTCATGGATAGTTTCACCAGGAATATAGCTTTTGCAACTTGGGCTTACAGGGCACAAACTATGTTGATATCCTGTCCTGACCCTCCTCCTAAGACGCTATATATCTGGGTTGTTTGCTTGCTGAGTTTTATCACCTCAAGCAAATGCCAGGTGTGACATTTCTTTTTAGGATATCTGGAAGTTAGAAATGAAAGGGAGGAAATAAGCTTGAAGTCAAGTCTCAGAGTCTTTTGCAATTAGTATGGAATTTAGAAAGATTTATTTTAATTAATGATATTTCATTTGCTGTATGGCCTTAGATATTTTTCCTGTCAAATGATTTAAAAAAAAAACTATTATCATTTGCATTTATCTGACCAGGAAGAGTGTCTGGAGAGGGTCCCAAATGAATTCATTAAGTGTTTCTTCATCGATTTCTGTATTTTTGTTTCTTCTCTTTCCTTCATTGGAGTTAGTCTATTGAGTTTTGAATCATTGCTTATTTGCATCTTTACAAATAATTATACTGTGCTGATCTTTATTTGATGCAATACAGTATTCAAATAACATACATCCATTTGGTACATGTAATGTGATTGCCTTTTCTTACTAATGGCCTTTTAGAAAGGCTATCTTTGTTCATTTCCATATTGTCAACCACACAGGATGTTATTCTACATAAATCGTATGTTACTTAAATAATGCATTGAATTCAGCACAGGTAACCTATTTTTTAAGGTAACCTATATGGCAAATAAATATATCTGCTTACTAAGAAATATTAAGGCAATAAATTAAACTTTAAGAATATCCTGTTCAGGCCAAACACAATTTCTAATTTATTGTAAACTTTTTCAAAAGTAATATTCAATATTCTAAGGGTCAAAAATGTCCTGCTCTAGACAAAATTAGAAAAAAAATATAAAATTAATATTTGCAGACTCTGTTAAAATGTATAATTGATTCAAACAGAAGTCTAATTTTATCCTGAGAATCACTCTACAGATAGGCCTTAATTAATCAAAATTTTGAATTTTTCTGACAACATATAGTACACAGAAAATAATATATAAAGTTAAGTATTTAGCTCAGTGTTAAAATATTTGGTAAAATTGCACAAACATCTAGGCTCAAGTTCAATTCACACATACAAATAAAAATGAATAAATAAATGAATAAAAGCATCTATATAACATATTTGCAACAACCAAGGGCCTAAAATCTTGAAACCTTACTTATTACATTTAATGTACTTAGCTCCTTTTAACACTGACATAAGGCTTGTCATATATACATTAACCATCACTCACATACAATTAAATATAGAATGTAGAACACTAAATGTTGGGACAGAAATGACTGGGATGCCATGCAAATTCATTCACTCCTTGTATAATTAGTGTCGGACTCTTTCCTTCCTGTGCATTACCTCTCTGCAAAGTATGAAATTTGTAAAACTATGCATGCCGAACAGTGTGACCATGAGCACTGCAATAAAAGTGAAGTGAGATAGGTTTATATTGCCTAAACATAGAATCATGCGTATTAGTCCATATCTATGTGCGTTCAAATCCATCATATTTTTTCCTTCCTCTTGGCTTTGTTACACATGTAATGTTATTTTCTAGCCAGAATTCCTTCCTAAATGTATGTTTAGTTCTGTTATCAAGTTGTAATATACATCACCTTCACCCCTGAAATACAAAGTGTCACACAAAGCTCTGAAGACACCCACGAGCACACATTCCTAGGTTTTATTCCACACACTGGTGCTTTGGTTGGCTCTCACTCATCATTTCTGCTCTCTTGTTTTCATACTTGTGACCTTAGGAGATTTGATTCTCCTCTTTGTCTGGATGCTTTCCTGCTATGTAAAGCGTCATGCCTTCTAGAGTATGTCTGGGACTGATCATTTTGGCCAAACACCTTCAGCATCTTTCCCAGCTAAGACTAAGACTGAAACTGTAGTTGCAGTACTGGCTCCTGGTAGTTCCCAAATGCCTTGCTTTTATGTGACTGATTCCTGTGCTTAATTCAAGTACAAATGTTAGACAGTAAATACCCTATACTATTGAGATATTTTGTCCAAAATAACATCTAGGAGATAATTATAAAGAAAGAACATACAGGAACCCACAATGAAACCACTTCTACAATTTCTAGACATTTTCAGCGAAGCCATCATTCTGGACTATAATGCATGGTTTTCAGGAGATTTGCCCTCTCAAAGTGAGCCATCAGACCTTTTATTTGGGGATAGGAATAGTCTACTTCTAATCTAAGGTTGTGTTATATTTTAATGTCAACTAGTCACAGCACTGTAAAATATATATTGCCTTAGTATGGCCTAATTTAGCAGTTACAATGAGCATGACTTAAGGAGAAATGTGATTCATTTATATTTATTTGGTGAGCAGAAATTTATGTGAGAAATTAGATATTTATGATTTATAAAACAAACACTTCATACATCATGAAGTTCTGTGTAAGAAACCTGGTTTTAACAATTGAACAGAAATCCAAACTTAAAATATTAACCTAATCTGTGCAATTGATAGAGTAAAATTTTAGTACTATTCTGTAAATGAGTTTTCAGGAAGTCTTAAAAACTTTTACTCTCTTCATTAGGTAAGCACTGCCCTTAAAATTGTTTCTTTAAAATTGCCTAATAACTTTCTCAGACTTAACAGAAAAGCTAATTTGACCCTGTCCCGATTCTCACACATATTTGTAAAAAGTACCTTATAGTATGAAATTACTTCAAAACGATTATATCTCATTATTAAGTGAAAAAATTGCAAAAGTAACGATTCAGGTCAAAGTTGGAAATGTTCTTTTCTTCTGGAAATAACAGTAGATCAAATCTTTTCATTCTTATCTTCACTTAGTTGCTTTTTTTTCTCTTTTAGCAGATAATGCAATAAAAGTAAATCCTGTTCAGTTTATTTCATTATGCATTTTAATAAAAACCTGTTGTATACAAAACTGGGGGCATAATTGCATCTTCAAGAGTAACCATGTTACTTACAACTTGTGTTAACAATTTTCTGATTTCCTATTAGCTCCTTTCAGTTTAGTTCAGTTTAGTTTCATTTTCTCGAATCTTCCTCTTCATTATTCCTTTCCTCTTAGGACATTTAAAAGTTGTATCAGTTTAGATAGCTTCCCCTGTTTTACTTTAAAGTTTCATGGGCAACTGAGTACTTACTTAAAAAGGTATAATTGGTTTTTCTTTACATTTCTTACTTATATATGTGTAATATGTTTAAAATGTTTCTACAGAGGGGAATATAGTATAATAGACAAGTCATTACTACTTTAACTGTTATATATTCATTTCCCTCCAGATTTCTTACACTTTCTTACTTTTTTTAAAGTCCTGTGTGATAGTCTAATTGTGTACACTTATGTTCTTCTACTTAATGTCCAAATTCTCCTTTAGGTGCCATTCTCTTGGTCCATGTGACCATGCAATGTTTCTTTAGATAGCGCCTTATTGGAAAAACTTTATTTCTAAAAATGTTTAAATATTTTATTTGGAATCCTAATGAGTTGTTTGTATAACAACAAATTTATTTAAAAGCATTTCAACTGGATCTTCTTTTCAGTCATTATTTAATTTATTGGTACAATTTAGATATCCATAACGATCACATTCATCGTATGGGATTTGCACCTGTATGTGATCTATTTTGATTCATATTTTTCCCCTTCTGCTTCCTTCCTTCTTGTTCACGAGAGCTTTGTTTCTAATTTATCTTTCTTTTCTCATCATTTTTCCTTTACCCTCTCTTGACTCCCTTGTCCCCTTTCCCATTTGAACATTTGCTTCCCATTTCACCATATCTGTTATACCTTTTGGTTTTAATTTACATTTTCAGTTTATCACACAGGAGAAAAAAGGGATATTTACACATGTGCGTTTGACTTATTTCACTTAACAGTATGGTCTCTAGGCACATCCACTTAGGTGTGAAAGTCATAAATTTATCTTTTTTATGGCTCAGTAGTACTCCACTGTATACTGAAAACACTACACACACCTCCTCTATCCATTTATTGGCCAATAGGTATTTGGGTTGTTTCCAAGATATAGCTATTACAAACTGTGGTGATACCGGCATTGGTGTGCATAGTGCGCACATACCACTGTGGTATGATGCTTTTAGTTCTTTCAGCCAGATATCCAGAAGAGGGATAGCTGGGTCAAATGGAAACTCTAGTTCTAATTTTTGTGAGGAATCTCCACACTGACTTCCCCAGTGGCTGCAACAGTCTACACTCCCACTAACAGTGGATTTAAGTTCCTTTTCTTCCACAGCCCCGCCATCATTAGTTATGCAATAAGTGATGATAACTATTCTATCTGTAGTGAGACAGAACCTCAGAATTGTTTGAATTTGCATGTCTTGAAGGACCAGTGATGTGAACATTTTTTCATATATTTATTTGCCATTTGTACTTCTTCATCTAAGAACTGTGTATTCATCTCAAAGGACATTTTTTGGATTGGGGTTTAAATTTGAGGGTGGTTGAGTTTTTCAGTTCTTTATATATTCAAGATATTAGTCTTTTGTCTGAGGAACCACTAGCAATTTTTTTTCTCACTCTGTTGTGTCTTTACTCTCTTGCTGATTTCTTTTGCTATGTAAAAACTTTTAAATAAAATGAGACTACAGTGGTTGATTCTTAGATATTTCCCATGTGGTCAGGGTTTTATTCATAAAATCCTAGCCTTTACCTATGTCTTCTAGAGTTCCATCAACTTTCTCTTAAAGCACACTTAGTGTTTCTGTTTTGATATTCAGATCTTAGACAAGGCAAGCAATTAAACAGAGGGGAAAGACAGGAACCAAAAACAACAACAACAACAACAACACATACACACAAATAACGAATAAGCCAATACATATCAGAAATAACCATCAATTAAATATTATTAATTCACCAATCAACAGAAACAGATCTGCAGAATGGATCAAGAAACAAGATCTGACAATTTGCTTCATATAGGAAACATTTAACTCAAAAATGTTCATAGACTGAAAGTCAAAAAATGGAAAACAATACTTTATGTAATAGAAACCCAGAAAAAAGTGAAAGTACCTCCTCTTTTTGCAGACCAAGTGAACTTCAAGCCAAGACTAATCAAAAGAGACAGAGAAGGTCACTGCATATTTTTTTAAGGAAAACTCCAGAAGAAAAGATAACAATCATAAAAATATATGCACCAAATACTGGCATGCCTAACTTTATAAAACAAATACTAATTGATATAAAAAGTCAAATTGTGTGTGGGGACTTCAATACCCCACTGTCACAAATACACAGATCAACTAGACAAAAAATATCAACAAAGAAATATCAGAAGTGATCCAAACCTGTGAACAAGTGGACATAGTAGATATGTACAGTGTTACATCTCCACACAATATCAGAATACACATTCTTATCAGTTGTCTATGGGGCATGCTCCAAAGTAGACTGCAAACAAGCTCATAGAACATGTTTAAATAAATACAAAGTAGCTGAAATTACCCCATTCATAATATCAGGTCATAGTGAATGAAATTGGAAATCAATGGCAAAATAAATTACAATAACTTCATAAACACATGGAAATTAAATAACACTCGCCTGAAAAACCAATGGGCATTAAAGAAAAAAATTAGACATCTTCTACAATAAAATGATAAGAGTGATACAACACAAAGGAACTTATGGGATGCAATAAAAGCAGTTCTATTAGGGAAATTTTTAGTGGTAAATCCTCCCATCCAGAAAGCACAGCGCACTCAAATAAACTACTTAATGTTGAGCCTTAAACATCTAGAAAAAGAAGAACTAGTCAAACTCCAAGCTTTTATGGAGGGAGGAAATTATAAAGATTAGAGTACATATTAATGCAATTGAGACTAAGAAAACAATACAAACAATTGATGAAGAGTTGGTTCCTTGAAAGATTAATAAAACAATTGATTAAACCCTACCAAATGTATCAAAAATGGAAAGAAAAGACTCAAATCCATGCAATTACAAAAGGGTGATATCACAATGGACTCTGCAGAAATCCAGAAGATCACTAACAGCTATTATGAGAATTTTTATTCTAATAAGATGGACAATACAGAAAAAAATGGGCAGATTCCTAGATACATATGAATTACTAATGCTGAATCAATAAGATTTAAAATTATAAATAACTCAATAACAGTAAATGAAATTGAAGATATAAATAAAAACCAACCAATAAGGAAAAACCAAGGTCCTGATGGATTCAATGCTGAATTTTTAAAGAAATTTAGAGACCAAATGACACTAGTCTTCAAACTCTTTAATGAAATTGAAGGGGAAGCAATATTCTCATCAGGAAACATCAATGTCACTGCCCAAAACAAGTTATCACCTTGACACCAAAACCAGAGAAAAGCCCACCCCAAAAAGTGAACTACAGGCCAACCTCCCTAATAATATACATTCAAAAAGCCTCCATAAAATACTGGCAAAAAGAATGCAGAAAATTATCAAGAAGATTATACATCACAACCAAGAAGGATTCATCCCAAGGATGCAGGGATGGTTCAACACACACAAATCAGAAAATGTAAAGGAAATGTAATTTGGAGTATAAATTCTCGCTTTAATAAAAATTCTTTAAGCAGTGAAAATAATCAGTAAGTGTAATACATCATATTAACAGAATTGAAGACAAAAACCACACAATCATCTCAATAGACACCGAAAAAGCCTTTGACAAAGCCCAACACCCATTCATGATAAAAATCCCTCCAGAAAATTGAATACAGAAAATTGAATACATGGTCTTTATCTCAATCTGATAAAAGCCTTCTATGGCAAAGCAACAGCCCACATCATACTAAATGATAAAACACTGAAAGTTTTTCACTCTAAAATCAGGAATAAGACAAGGATATCCACTATCACCACTCCTATTCAATATATTTCTGGTAATATTAGCTAGAGCAATTAGATGAGAGAAAGAAAGAAAAGGAAAAAAGATAGGAAAGGAAGTAGTTAAACTATCATTATTTGCACATGACGATACTCTACACAGAAGTACCCAAAACACCCCACCAAAAGACCTTCAGATTTAATAAGCAAATTCAGCTATGTAGATAAACACAAAGTCAACACTCAAAAACCATTGCCATTCCTTTACACAAATGTGTACAAATTTACGAGAGAGAAATTATGGAAAACTCTTTTCACAATAGTATCCCCCCAAAATAAAATGATTAGAATTCAGTCTAATAAAGGAAACAAGTGATCTTTAAATTGAAAAATACAATACTCTGAAAAAGGAGATCAAAGAGGATATCAGAAAATATAAATATATCCCTTGCTCATAGGTAGGCAGAATGAAAATAGTAAAAATGGCCATACTACCAAAATTGTTAAACAGATTTAATTCGATCCTATTAAAAATGCTAGCATACCTCACAGAATTAGAGAAAACACTCCTAAAATTCATTTGGAACCAGAACAGACCTAGAATACTAAAAATAATGCTAGGGAAGAACTGCAAGTCAAGGGACATCACAATCCCTGACTTGAAATTATACTACAGAGCTATGGGATACAACAGCATGTTACTGGCAAAAAACAGATCTGAAGATAGTTGTTTTATTAAATTGTGTTGGAAAACTGGCTTTCTATGTGCTGAAGACTAAAACTAGACCCATGTCTCTTACAATGCACTAAACAAATCAAAATCGACCCAAAACAATTTTATTTTCGAAAATATCTTCATCTGCCCCAAAGCTTTCTATTTGCCTTTTAGTTTACTGTGCTAAGAACTTGAAACAGCTTGATCTAGTCAAAAGAAAATAAAATTTACCAAATGTCTGTGTTCCATATTAACGGCATTAATATGAAACATATAAAATATAGGAAGTAATATTGCACCGTACAATATAAATAAAAATGGGGTCAATACATTTTGAACATTTCTTCCTAGAAGTATCTCTGACTTGAAATTTTAAAAATCCTTTATTTGGATCTAGCTGTCAATTCAATTATTTCCTTCCTTTCGTGTCATGGTATCTCCCTAATTTCCTCAAATGCCAACTAGGATTTTTGCCTTCATATACAGTCTCCCCTTGAAGCTTTACAGAATCCTTCCAGGCAGCTCATATTGCTTCTTTCTTACAAAATCCTACTCTCTTATTTCCTTTATCTCACCTATTTAAATTGATGTTAACAGTTCCTTTCTTTGGGGGGGGTTGTTTTTTGAGACAGGGTCTCACTATGTAGTTCAGACTGCCCTGGAACTATGTAGCCCAGGCTGGTCTTGAACCCACAGTGATCCTCTTGCCTCAGCCTCCTGAGTGTTGAGATTACAGGCGTGCACCACCAAGCTCAGCTTAAAAGTTTCTTTCAAATGAGAATAGTAAGAATAGGACATTTCTTTCCATGAGAAAGGATTCCTCACTGAAATTAGTGTCTTGTCCATAATAACTTGTACTTGTATCTGTGAATTGAATTATTTCATAAGAACACCTGGTTGACATACTCATTAAAGTTTAGGAAACAGAAGGCTTCCTGTGTATTATTGAGTGCTCACCATATTTATTCTGAAGTCTTTTTCATAATAACTACTTTACTGAAGAATATCAAATGCTTACTATTCCTGATTTCATTGTTTTTATTTCCTCTGGTAGCCAGGGCCAAATGCTCTGAGGAAAGACACCGTTTCATCTGGAGCACTATACTATTTGAAATTCAAGTAGTTCAGTTCTCTTTTATCTAAAAATGCTTATATTCCTACATGAGATTTTTCTCCTTAGTTTGCACTCTGAAAATTATTCATTTTTGCCTAAGTCGTTGAATGCTCTGCAGCAGGAATGAAACTGATTAACTTCTTTTAGTTTCTACTGAACATTGAACATTATAGTATTTTCCAACAAAATAATTTCATATATATATATATATATATATATATATGTGTGTGTGTGTGTGTGTTATGCATTTAAAGTAATTAAACTTTAACAAATGAAAA
>NW_022900913.1:16610843-16625670 GCF_012274545.1 Fukomys damarensis
ACATTGAACAATAGTATTTTCCAACAAAATAATTTCATATATATATATATATATATATATATATGTGTGTGTGTGTGTGTGTTATGCATTTAAAGTAATTAAACTTTAACAAATGAAAATTTTAAGGAAGTGTGACAAAAGGACTACTATCTGAAGGCAATTAAAGAAATTATGGAGAGAAAGAGCTGTGAAATCTGCATTCCTTTAGCACTTGGAAATAAAATAAATTACTTGAACCTTAGCAAGCAAAAGGAAAACACAACTAGTTTGGATCATTGATACATTTATTAAAATTTATTTAGTGCCTTCATTTTTTTCATAGACGAAGTAAGTACAAATGAATTCTATACTATTTT
Source organism: Fukomys damarensis (assembly GCF_012274545.1). Lineage (NCBI taxonomy): Eukaryota > Metazoa > Chordata > Mammalia > Rodentia > Bathyergidae > Fukomys > Fukomys damarensis. The sequence continues at coordinate 16,611,200 of NW_022900913.1, forward strand.
ATCATTGAAATGAGTAATACGCAAATACACTCACTCAGTTAATAAATACTTATGACATCCTACTATGGACTAATTATTGTCTGCAGTGTAGCAGACAGGAAAAGCAATATAGAAAAGTTCCCACTTTATAGGTTTTACTTAAATGGGAAACCAAACAAATCACATAGGCAACTCTAGAAGATCTCTGGTATGGTCATAGAAATATTTTACACCAATACTTCTTTTAATCTTTTGAAAACTTACTAAGTGAAAAATAGAAAATTGGTCATTTTCCAAGCATTTAATATTTCCCACCTAATTTACTCAATAGTTAAACTAAATTGCATATATCGCATGAGAATCCCATGTATTAAGATAGGCATTCTCTTTCTTTCCTCACTTAGATTGTGTGCTGTGACTGAACGTAGATCCACATACATGACACAGTTCTTGGTGCATTAAGAACATTTCTTCAAGGGCCTTGGGATTTAGTTCATTGGTTCGGCGCCTGCCTCACAAGCAAGCACAAGGACCTGAGTTCAATCCCTGGTACCAAAAAATAAAAAATGAAAAAAAAAAGAACATCCCTTCAATTAAAGCCAGATGTTGGTGGGTCAACTATTCCTATCTTATCTGGACTCACTAAAAATAATTTCTATGGGGAAAACATAAGAACAAAGATAAGTCATGTAAAGGTACAAGATCCCAATGATGAGTGTGACTGTACTGTGTACCTAACATGTACCAGTCAAGTTAATAAAAATAATTTCTATGAACTGTAATGAATTGTGTATAGTAAAAAGTCCACCTCAAAGCGCATACAACACCAGAGGCAGGAAATTATTTATCAAATAGCAAGGAATAGAATAGTTAAGGAAAGAAGCTGGAGATTCATCTGAGGTTGGCAGGGGAGGATGAAGTAAGAACCTGACATGGATATCTGCCAGCCAATAAACCAAGGTCAACCTTTCTTCAGAGGGCTTTAGTTCTCGGGGATGCCATTGATCTCTGGGTAGCTGCTGCATTCAGTGATCATGGTGATGATGATAACAGTAATAAAATACCCAGAGACAGGAAATAACACAGTACTAAATTAATAGCTGGCACAATAACTCTGTCAGAACAAAGTTATGCCAAGGCAAGCAATACAGAGTACATGTAGGTATGTCAAATAGCTTTACCTCTGGTGCTTCCTCAAAGTATTTTCACTCTCATTCTTAAGTGAGCAAATATATTTTCAGACCGGAGAAAGTTGAGTCGCACCTCACATTCCCGGCACTGACATGATTGAAGGTTGTTTTTACCCCAAGGATGGGGAATGAAGACAGGTTTGATGTTGCTCAAAAACAACTCATCTTTTGAAAACGCCTCCAGGGGATCAATTAGATCTGTCTTTGTGGACAGCTTTGGTGAGGCAGGAGCTGCTCATTAGAAGTAAGAGTAAGGTACAACTTTATTTTCTGTAAAGTACCACTTGTCAGATGCTAGCTCCTCTGACACAAAAAATAAAATACATTTGCCACGGAAGAATTTCTCTAAAATGTAGCTTGCTTTTGTTTCTCAGACCAGGATCATGACTCAACAATTTTCTTGGACCTGAAACTGTGTTGCTTTACCTAGTGGTATTTTCTACAAAGTTTCCTATTTGTGTATGTGTCTGGGCAGGGATGTTCTAAAATATTGCATTAAAATAATATGTCTGTTTATATTTTGGCCTCATCATGTTTTTAATTGTCTTGAAAAGAGAAAACTCACCTCATCAAATAACTTAGTGAGGGCTTTAGATATGGAGTTCTACTCATATATACATTTTCATTTATCTAACTGTGAGGCATTTAAATCAATGTTTATCTTTGTATTTTTTATTACAACTGTTAATATTTTCTGAACAACTGCTAAAATTCATAAAAATACTACAAACATATTTAGTAGGCCTTTACCACTGTCTACAAAAACAACCTCTACCCGCTGAATAAACCGGCTGCATTTGGCTGGAAGTGCAGGGGATGGTGAGTAATCCCTACTTTTCTTCTTTTTTGTAAGAGAGATGTTCTTTTTGGAGTTCTTTTCTCATCATGGACATGATGTAAGAAGGAAAATATTTGTTTTGGATGGAATGTTTGTATTTCTCCAGAATCTATATGTTCAAGTCTCATCCCCAAGTGCGCAGCGTGGGGAAGATGGAAATATTGAGAAATAATTAGGTCATGGGGTGGGGCCCACAAGCACAGATAAGTGTCCTGACCAAAGCAACCTGGGAGAACTTTCACTTTCTGCCTTATAAGAATACAAGGAGATGATAAATAAAATTACATCCTCAGCAGACGCTGGACCCACTGTCACTTTTGATCTCTTCTTTAGAACTGAAAGATATAATAAATGTTTATTGCTTAATCCAGTGTTTTGGAGTAATTTGTAATAGCTGCCTGAACTGGACCAAACTGAAAGGGGCACCAGGCAGACACATTGCTGCTGTGCTGATTACTTAGAAAACTGCTTTGCAGCTGTATAACGGGTAGGGGCCAGTAGAGTGATGAATTTTCATAAATCACAAGTATTCAGGGTGATTCCGTTTAAGGTTCACATAGAACAAAAGAAATGAAGGAAAGGATTCTTTCTTCTTAGAGAGTATTTAAATTCTCATGAACAGAATACTCAGAATACAGAAAACAAAAGCCACTTTGAGTAATGAGGGTCATTACTGGAAGCTGAAAGAAGACTAATACTTGTTATCAAGGGGCAAAAGCTCTGGTATACAGTGCGCATATTCTAATGCTTTGTGGAAGAGAGAACTTTCAAGGGCTGAAATTTGATATTTACCTCATGTTTATAAACTGAACTTGGAAAGTAGCTTGGTTCTTAGTATTTATATCATATTAATTGAAGGTAGGCTTGCGAAACAAAAAAGAATTGGAACTTTAAACTTAAAAATAACCCAGCCTCCCCATGTCACCAAAAATAAAAATGTGTTTTGAGAGGTGAACACTAAGGACTGACAGACTGATTATTTGATAAGAAGATATAAAAGGATGTAAGCCATGGATTTCATCTATTATGTCAACAAACGCGAGGAATAAAGATGATAACGCAATAGCTGACAAACTGACATTTGGGACTGAAGGAAATAGAGAAACAATAAAAATGAAAGAAGACTTTCAGGCTTCTTAAACCCTATAGGACCAGATCATACCACCTGAGAACATGTGCTATTCTTCAGGTCAGATAAAGAATATTGAAAGGATCATTAGGGGCCTGGCTGTGGCCACTTCCACAGTGATTTCAAAGTGTGGGCCCAGCCCTGGGCACCGGCACCTGAGTGAGGCCACCTCTCAGAGCCCTGGAAGTCTGAGCTGCACACGTAGCTGGGGTCAAGGCGCAGAGCCCCAGTGTGGGCACAGCCCTGCCCAGTGGTAGCTTATGGCCTCAGTGAGCAAGGTAGCAAGGTTCTGATCCAGGTGAAATGTTACTCTTAAATCTCAGGGTTTAATGGGGTTTGGCCTGCTCTTGTTTTCTTGTTGTTGTTTTTTAATTCATATGAAATCCAGAATCTCTTGCTTTTATATTCTTTCTTCCCTTTGGAACAGAAATGCCCTTCCTATCCTAGCCACACCACTTCATTTTGGAAATACTACTTGTTTGGTTTCATAAGTTTACAGCTGGAAAGGAATTTCGCCATAGGCCGAATGTTCCCTCTGGTCTTACCTAGGCCTAATTATATGATATTTAGATGAAATTTTGTACTTTAGAGAGCAGTTTTGGTGGTGGAATAATCTAAGACATTTGGGACTGGAGAGACGCAATTAGACTTCGCACAGGAGGAGAACATGATCGGTGAGTCAGCGTGGGATGTGAGGGCTGAATATTTGTGATCGTATCTTGGAATCATAACTTCCCATGCGAAAGCATTGAAAGACGGGCCTCTGGGGAAGAAATTAGGTCATGAGAGTGCAGCCCCCATAAGGTGATTAGTACCCTCGTGGAAGCGAACCTGGAGAACTTGCTTCCTTTTTCTGTCTTGTACAAATAAAAGGAGTCTAAACTCTGCTAAATAAGAAAAAAAAATTCATTAAACATTGAATCTGCTATACCAAGACCTTAGCCTTTCTATTCTCCAGATGTATAAGAAACAAATGTCGCTTAAATCACACAGTCTACAATATTCTACTATGACAGCCTAAACTGAGACAGTACTCATGAAATTTGAGGGGGTGGATCCAGAAGAATACAGTCAGGCAAGCGTGCACGGTTTTGTTTGTTTGTTTTTTCCATTTATTTATTTATTTGTTTTTGAGACAGGGTCTCACTGTGTAGTTGAGACTGACCTGGAACTCGCTATGTAGCCCAGGCTGGTCTCGAACTCACAGTGATCCTCCTGCCTCAGCCTCCTGAGTGCTGGGATTACAGGCGTGCGCCACCACGCCCGGCCTATGATTTTAAAATGTTTTTAAAGATTCTACTATGTGCAATTATTCCACTAAGTCCACCACTGCATTCGGGATTCATTTCCTTTTGTTATCTTCCATGTGTCATAAAATCTTAGCAAATACATCTATTTCTGTCCATGGTAAAGTAGTTCTTTTCTTAATTTGGTCCTTACCAGCACTAACATTTTAGGGATGGATGACTCAGAACAAATCTCATCTTTGGCTTTCAGTTTCCCAGTAGGTGAAGGCACGTGACCATGAGGATACAATAAAATATATGGGAGTAAAATTCAAATGTCTTGCAGGATAATCCCATAGGTGAGGAAAAGGAAGGGAATTCCTATTACCCTGAGTAGTGCTAATGGAATCTATAGACTTAGAAGGCAGAGACAGGGGGACGGACCTTGACTAAGGCTGTTTGCATACACATCTTCGGTACCAGGAGAGGTGTACATTACTGTGAAAAAATACTTTCATAGGACAAAGAAGGACCCTGGAATGTTGTGTATGCCCCAGTTTCCTACAGTGAATGTGATCAGTATGTACTGTGAGCATGCACTATACTAACAAAAGTAAAAAAAAAAACAAAACTGCATTCAAGTTACAAATGGTAAAAGAATATTTTTCCCTAATGCACATTTTGGGCAAAAGGGGAACTATTTAAAAGTAATTGTAAAATTTATTAATGTTTATTATGCTCTAGGAACTCTGAAAGGAGCTTAACATCACTGACCTTGAGACTCATTCTTCAAGACTGTATTATAAAATCTCTTCTATGGGTGCGAAGTTGAGATTGCTCACCTTAACTGACACGCCTGGCATCTTTCCCTTGGTGACACAGGTGCAAAGACTGATATCTGATGTTTTTATTCAATCTGTGGAATTTCCTCTAGTCTTACAATCAATCATATAGGTGTTTTGACATCCTGGCAACTAAATCCCCTTGAGCTCTGGGCGGAGAATTGCTTATCATTTGCTTGTTTTAGTTTTGTTTTTCTCACACAGAGAACCGTTGTGTGTCTCACCTGACAGCACTGCTCCCCACGTCCAGGTCCTGCGCGGTGACCGCGCCGATGATGGTCCCCACCGGGGTGTCCTCGTACACCTCCATGGTGTAAAGCGGCTTGCTGAAGACCGGCGGCTCGTCCACGTCCAGCACGCTGATCCTCACCGTGGCTGTGTCCTTGAAGGGGCCGGCGGAGTGGAAGCGGTGGTCCAGGTGAAGGTTGGACGCCTCGACTTTGAAAGTATACGCCTTCTTCGTTTCAAAGTCTAAAGCCTGTGGTGAGAACAAACGCGAGTGAGGGCAGCAGAGAGGATGAATGTTGGATCCTCAGCATTTCACAGCTTAGTACTAATTCCAGTGGTTTCGTATTTCTTTCTTGCTCTCTCTTCTGTGACACAGGGCCTTTGCACTGAGCTACATCCCACTAAATGCTTAAAGTGCACAGCAAGAGCTGGGACTTCCTATCTCTCTGCCTAAGCCTCTCAACTTTTTCTTTTGTAATTACTGGCTAAAGAAAACGCAAGGTAAATATTTGAATAAAAGGACCACCCCGTGTAGAAGTTTCTGGGGAGCTTGTTGGGATAATCTGTTGCGTATATTAAAATGAATTAACATACACGTAGATATACACGCTGGAGAGGGCTTATTCATCTCATATAAGCAATAGGAAAGCAGTACTCAGGGAAGGCCAGTGCTTCTCTGCTCTTATCCAATACTGCCCTCTACTGTAACCAAGAAATACTAAGCAAAAACAGAACAACAACAAATACTGCATAGTTGAAAAGCTCTTTAGTTGCAAATTCATTATAACAAACTACAGGATCTTTTTTACAGCCAGGTTTTCTTACTCTGACAACAATACCATGTGCCGTTAAGTACTTTTAAGTGTGTAGTTATTCCACTACAGAAGCTGAGTATCAATATTTTTGAACATATGCAATGGAAATTGTGAAAAGACTTCGTTTCCTGCGTTCTTGGAAATTATCATAAAACAGTGGCATTGCAGTGCATTGCCAGGATGTATGAACAAGATGTATGGATTTAAACGCAAACAATCAAGTTAAAGCGGGCCATAGACTCTAACACAGGGAGTCATCTCCCCCACAGCCACCGGTGCTGAGGAGTTTTCGCTTGTCATTACTGTAAATTCTGGTTATTCCTTCCAATGATTGGAAATAATATATTTCAAAAGTCTGCTATAGTTGCGCTTTTTAAAGTGATAAATTGAATAAATGCCGGTGACTGATTTGTGATCACCACTAAAAAGGCAACATAAATGTACCACTAACATGATTTTCTGTTACTTTTAAATATTTTTATTTTCTAAAATAATTTCTTCCCTTGTGCCTCTAGTGATTTCCTAATTTTTGTGTCAAGATCTGTTTTTTGCGTAGCACCCACAAACTGAAGGAAGTTGTTTCTCTTTCTCTCTCTCTCTTTTAAAGTTTTTTTTTCTCTTTTTTCTCTTTTTTAATACTGATTCAAGCCGGGCGTGGTGGTGCACCCCTGTAATCCCAGCACTTGGGAGGCTGAGGCAAGGAGGATCGCTGTAAATTCAAGACCAGCCTGGGCTACATAGTGAGCTCCAGGTCAGTCTCGACTACATAGTGAGACCTTGTCTCAACCCCCACCCCCAAAATACTGATTCAAATATTTTTGTTTGAGGAAGTTAAAAAAAAAGGAAAAAAATTGTGAAATCCTTAACTGTCATAGTTTAGCAGCATAGAGTATATACCCAAAACAGTAATATATATTTGCATATGACATGGTCATTTTTGTAGCATTTTTTAGTTATGAGGTCTTATTTTATTTGGCCTCTATTTTTCTTTATATCTAGTTTATTATATTTTATTCATGTTTTTCCCACAACCATTCCCCATTCCCTGACTTTATTTTTACTTACTTAATGCACTGTTCACATATAATATTGATATTTTTTGTTAATTTCTTGTTGAAATTGTGCTTTCTCTTAAAACCCACACAGATAAAAATGGGAGGCACACGGTACACCGTGGTTCATATATGGCTACTGGTGACATCAATAGAAAGGTTCTGTCTGACAAACAGAGAGGGCACAGTCCCTTGACCCTACTTTGACTGTCTACAGCTTGACTCCTGTAGTCTGTTAAAGAGAATCAGACTCAAGAAAAGACAATGTCTTGAATCTACTCCTGAAAGAATTAAAAATGTCTCAGTATAGTGACATGTGCATTCCCATGTTTATAACAGCACAAGCACAGTAAGTCGAAAATCCCTGGAAACAACCTTGATGCCTGTGCACAGAATGGATTTTTAAAAATGTGCTATACAATGCAATGGAATATTACTGAGCCAAAAAGAAGAGCGAAATCATCATGGGTGCAACTTGAGAATAAACTTAAATGAAATAACTCAGACATGGATAGTTAAATTTCACATGATTTTTCTCATATTGGAAACTGGAACTATAAGTACATAAACGAATAAAATAGAGGATGGATGGTAGAAAAAAGAGGGTAGGCTTTTGGAGATGGAGGGGCCAGGGAGGGAAGGGTGAAGGAGAAGAGGCTACAGGGAATAAACACGATCAAACTGTCGTCTTGTGCACCACTCCCCAAAATGAACATCAGTGTTCTGTATTTCAGATGTACACTAACACACATAAAAAGAAAAGGTGACCAGTTGGGGTGTTTAGCTTGGAATAAAGAAGACTAGGGCAAATTATGGGAAATCTTTTCATAAATTAGGCTTAGTTTATATGCCTGTGAGTAGTGAATTCATAATAATTCTATATTTGCAAGCAGTAACTAGAAAAAGAAACCACTAAGAAAGGAAATAATTCATCACCGAGTTAACTGAAATATGCAAGTTGAATTTTTGTATGGAATGCATGGAGGCAAGGCCAGAGATAATCCTAGGAGAACAGAGGAGAGGCAAAGATGGATACGGTCGCTTTCCTTTGACGTCCAGCAAATTAGAGAATAGTGTCATCCTGTCTAATAATGAATTTGCAGACTTAATGCATTTCTAATTCAATATCTTAGGAGATGTCCAGGAAAGAAAAATATATGACACAGGATGTACTCGCTAATTCAAATCAGAGAGCATGTAAAACTGGATTAAGTGAAATCAATAAATTAACAAGCCCGTATTGCATGATTTCTCTTGTATGAGGAGCTCAAAATACAAAGGACTCAGACAGCAAAATAAAAAAAAATAATAGAAAAGAAGGGAAGAGAACCAAGAGATTGAGAGAGGAAAAAGGGAGAAAAGAAGAAGGGAAGACAACAGGTGTTATGTGCCTGTTCCAACTCCCCATGATGAATGTAGTCCTTATGTGCCGTAAATGGCTATGAAAACATTAAAATTCAAAAGAACTGTACTTCCAGTGTTTTATAAACTCTAAATGGTTCACACTTTATAAACAATGTAATGTTTCTATGTTCGCCTTTCCGAATTCTAGTATAAGACTCATCTGAATTTATCAACTTAGGTAACCCTCTGCCCAGAAGCAAACTTGTCAGTCTGGGAATCATCTGCTGTGCTAGGACACAGGCCTTCGGCCCAGTTGTTCCTCTTTCCTCGCTCTAGTTTCTCCTTCAAATTGAGAGCCATCTAATTATCTGGAGGAGTATGCAAGTCACGTTTGTCTATGTCTTTACTTGATATGACAGATATCTGAATAAACTGCACACCCTATTGTTAAGGGTTAAGTCCATTTCAAGCCCAAGATGAGAGAATTCTCAAACTTTTATATAAATATATATAATATTTTTTTAGAAAACAAGCACAATCTATACCTTTTAAGAACTACTGACCTATCACAGCAGGTGAAAATTTGATAGTCAGGGAAAGAGAGTGAGATGAAAGTACCTTTTTGTACATATAGATTTTTTTTTTTTTTGCAGCTGAAAGCTTATATCCCACAGTGATCAAAGAACTTCAATATCCTAGGTATACTTACTTTCTCCTGTCCCTGATCTTAGGTAATCTCTTTTCACAAAATAGAGTAGCTCAGAAAAAGCAAAGGGAATTAAGAGTCATCTCTCTCTACTTCACCTTACCTAGCTGTCTGCCGGACTACTCTCCTATTTTGGAGGAAGGGAAGGAACTTTGATTTCGCACATCACAAACGTACCTGAAATATGTACAGAATAAGCTGGATTTGTTCATAATTGCAAGAACATCAATTAAATTCTGTGATAAGGTTCTTATGAGACTGAAATAATTTATTTGATTTAATTTTAGTAATTCAGAAAATGTTGCAACATTATTTGGGGCTCACACACATTTATTAACCTTTCTGAGAGGACCAAAAGAAATGCCTCGTGAAAGGAGAGCTTGCTCTTTTGACTATATGAATAATGGAAGATGAGTGAGATCAGAATTTTCAGGAACTGATGGACTCCGTAAGGAAATGCGTACTAAGAGTCCACAATATGGCAAAATAGAATGCGTTTAATTATTACCCAGAGTATAAAGGCAACAACTGTGCAGCATATAACCTTTTTCACTTTTTTGTTTCTGTAATCTGCTATTACTTTTCTCAAGTCCAGATCGCAAGAGATGCATAAACTTGCATAGAGTGGTGCATGCCTGTAATCCTAGCACTCCAGGAGGGGAATCTGCCCCAGGAGGATCCCAAATTGAAGCCCAGCCTGGGCAATTGAGTAACTTAGCAAAACCCATTCCCCCAAGACAAAAACAAACAACAGCATTAACAAAAGTGTCAAGGTTGTAGCTCAATGGGAAGGACCTGGGTTTAAGCCCCAATACTGTAAATCAAACAGATAACATCAAAGTCTACAGAAGATTTTGTGCCCAATGCTTTTCATTTCAAGGGAGGATAAGACATTTTTTAAGCAGAGGATGGAGAAGAATAACTCTTCCAGACCCCACAGGGATCCTGCAGAATGCCGAGTGAAAATGCACAGTTTTAATTAAGTTGAAGAATTTGAAAATAGTGGTTATGATAGAAAGATTTCTGAGCTTATTCCGTTTTTTGCCTCAGCAATCCTCCAACCCTTGTGAGAAATAACTCTGCCCTTAACTGTGGGAAGAGACTTGGAAATTTTAATAGCACATCACTTTCTTCAACTTGCTGAGTTGGATGGAAATATAAATTATGCAGATATGATTAGGGCCTTAATGATTTGACAGCGAGTTAAGAGAGATTTTGCTTAGTCTTCTGACCTAATTAGATTAGCCTTTAAAAGGAAAAAGTGATGCAGAGGGAGGCTGAGTTCTGGCTGACCTTGAAGAAGTAGCCTCGTGAACCCAGGGGCCCATGTGGCAGATGCCTAAAGCACGACTGTAAGAACTAAGACGCATCTTGGTCATGAACTAACAAAAGAGTAGGGACATAGGCCACAAACTGACAAAGGAGTCAGTTTCACTGTCAGCCAGTGAGCTTAGACAAGGACTTCCCCAAGCCACCTCTCCATTTCACTCCAAAAGGCCGGGCACAAAAGACTCAGGCAGGCTGCAGCCTGCTCCGCAGTAACTGCGGCTTTGCCCGTTTTTACACTCTACAGCTCTGTTTCTTCAGCTTTTATGATGGACTTTTATATTCGTTTTACCAGCACGACAAAGCTATCCTTCTACAAATCTGTCCTTTAGTAATAAGATTCCACAGAAAGCAAAATTATCAATGAACACAAACGATGTGAGGAAGAGAGATTCTCCAAAGTGGGCCGGATTATTTTAAAGATGAGCAGTTACAAAACAGATTTGTGTCTGACAGAACTAGGACGAAAAACAGAAAGAACAAACTCTTGTAAAGTACGGTTTTTATCCCAGGCTGAACAATAAAGATAAGATGTTCAGAGCAAGTATTATTTCAAAGGAAAATCGAGTTTTCCAAGACTTAGTTTTCTGACCAATAAAATTAGTTCTTATCTGTAAGGCAGTGTAGGAAATTTTTGCCTATCTCGTCATCACCGAGGAAAGAATTGGAGTTAATATTCAATAAAAAGCAGTAATATGATGAAGAAAAGACCGTTCCTGTAGCAAAGGGGAAAGCAATGAAATATGAATATTTTTAAAGTTTAGGATATAATTTTGACAAACACTATGAAATTTAAAATTACATTAAAGTAAAGCAAAATATATAGGCGAATGTACTTTGTAAATAAAATATATCAACAAAATAAATATATATATTTCACATAACTTCTAAAATATTTAACTGGACTAATTATTAAAAATGTATTTATTTGTGGAAAATTAGTATGATATTTCAGTTAGTTGCATAGCTGCTCTATTTTAATGATTTTGAAAAATTAACTTACAAATAATGAGCATTATTTTAATGCCCATATTTTTGTGGTAAAGATTTTGCAAATAAATCCAGCAGCTGAGATAAGGCAGAAATTCAAGAGCTTCCAATGCTTTTGGTTAAAAAAGTCAGTGATATTTCCCTTTAAAAGACAAAATATGTCACCTGGTATTATAAATGCTTAAGTAAAATATAGAGAGTCTGCCAAAAAAATGCATATACGCTCCAAGAAAACACAAAGACTATGAGGTTTTTTACAACAGATGGCATTACCCTCATGTGGGAGAACCCTAGAGGATGTTTTATAGCACAGAAAACCCCCTATACTGCTGGCCCTTGGAAAAGAAAGTCAAAATGCATGTGCAGCAATCTCGATGACCAAGGTCATCGAAGAAGTAATTTGCTGTACTAATAAACGCCTGGAAGCTGATGGCCACCACTTAGAGCACCACTTGTAATTGCAGAGACCAAAGGTAACTTGTATTAATCTCATGATCTCTCAATAAATTTTGCATTAAAATTTTATAGGAGTTTTTCTCTCCCTGAAGTGTGTATATATGTTTTTGGCAGACGTATATGTCAGACACATTCAGTGTAAATGATCACCTTCTATGGAGACTGGCAAACTTTTCTAACATATCATCTGCAAAATAGTTGGGAATGTGTGCTTTTCAAATATGTATTACAATTCGAGGCAGGCTGTGTGATTTTGAAAAAGTTATTTTTCTTCTCTGAGCTTCCAATCCTGCACTTGTGAAATTAGTGAAACATTATTTTTCTAAATACTTGGCAAAATAGTTTAAACATCACATTTTATTTGAGTCAAAAGAAAATCAGTTCATCAGAAATAAAAAAAAAAAAGAAAACCAACGTAAGATTTTTTTTCATTTAGCTAATAAAAATGTAAATAGCCTCTATTTTCAACATAAGAACCAAAACATAGAAAAAAACAAAGTGTCGCTAGGGACTTAAATGTAGTAAAAAGAATCAAAGTCACCTTAAATGTGTGTGCCGGAAGTATTACAGGTGTTTGAGAAACGTATTAACATTTTGGGAAGAAAGTAAGAAGCGATCAGCTTAATCTGAGGGACTTGAGAAAGGCAAATTAATGTTGAAGAGGAAAGAAGAGGGCATTCGTGTTGGGCAGGGCCTTCTATGGAGGATGAAGGGAGTCTATCAACTTTAGCAAACATGACCAAGAACGTGGAGAAATTTAGCTCGTGCACGTGTGTGCGGAGACGACAGTAGAAAAATGTGTCGTATGATCTGTACTTTACATCATTGGAAACCAGGAAAAGCTTTAAGGAAAATGAGTGGAGGTAGCTTTCACATTCACTCATGGAAGAAATGATAAATTGGGGGTAGATTAAGGGTGAGATTGGAGGAAACCCAATGCAACTGTGGAACATTGAGGGCTATAAACCAACTACAGAAGGAGAAAGGAAAGTTTTGACTCCTGCTTAGGAGGAATCACTGGCCAAGCCTCAGGAGGAGGTTCACAGAATTCAGATGCAAAATAAGCAGCCCAGAGAGGCCCACCAACTGCAAAGGTGGAAACAGGAACGAACACATTTCTATTGGGGTAGAGAAAAAACACAGCCTTAGACATTTGGAGTGCAGAAAAAATAATAGACTATGCACTTAGAGAAATTTACATGGCAGCAGAGAAATCTGTGTTGATTATGCTAATTTGGGGTTAATGTAGATTTGAGACTCTTCAGGAAAATTAAGCAAGGTGTTTAAAAAGAAGGTCAAAACAAATAGAGAAAAACCAGGAGCATATTCACAGAAGCGAATAAAGAAGACCATTTTTCTTTGGGATTAAATATATTAGAGTGACTAAAAATAGAAGTAACTTATATTTAATAAATGGAGGTAAATGCCTGGCTATGTAAATATTCCAATTTATTTTTCATTTCTAGAAGCTATTTAAAAATTAACCACATGATGGCGCTATATTACCAAATTATATGATGGAGGGCGACTTCTTAGACATTTGTCAGGATGGTAAAAAGAAAATGAGTTCTACTGATTAATGAGTCAATATAAAATACAAATCCCCCCTGGAACCAATTAAGGCTTTAACCTATTTTTTAAAGGGTTCATGTGAACAGAAAAGCATTTTATCGCCTATGCTTAAAACTATCTGGCTCTGGTTTTGATGTGATTTACACTTAAATTTAAGTTTAAAATGAAATAATATGCCAGATAACATCAAACTGTTAAATACCTTAACCTTTAAATTTTAAAATCATTTTTATTTCATAATAAAATGCAACCCATTCACTACTCGTTTTATTTATTTATATATTTACTTTATTTTACTTTACTTTATTTTATTTTATTTTATTTTATTTTATTTTAATTTGGGGAATACCAGGGATCGAAATCTGGTCCGTGCACTTGCAAGGCAGGCAACGGCACCATATTCTTCATTTTAAACAAATGCTATCATTGCTTGTTAGCCTCTAAATGACATTTTTTTGTAGAAATCTTACAGACTGAGAAATTATGCAGGCTATTAAAGGATTCTTCTATAAAACTTAAAAACTGTTGTTTTCTAATTCATAAATTATTAAATGGATAAGACCAGAAAAATATTTCTCGATTTTATTTTTGCTTTCATTCCTTGGAGGTGTTCCACTCATGAAACTTTCTATTTCTATTTACATGTAATGATTATGCATTTTAATATTTTCTACTAGAAAATAATTGACAGAAATGTGTTTCCTTTATCTTTCCAAGGAGAAAAATATTGTTAGACTGAAAAGACTTAATTTCCATATATATATATATATATATGAAT
>NW_022900913.1:16625706-16658871 GCF_012274545.1 Fukomys damarensis
CCCTTAATTTCCTGATTTTAAATCTAGACCACCTCCTAATTTTAAGAGGACATTGAAATTACAAGAAGTTTCATCCTGGTTTTGCTAGTGTTTGTAAGCTACATTATTCAAAAATATTTAAGGCAGTGTTCTTCTCCGTATACTTTGGCCAGTATAATATGATGTGAGTGTGGACTATAGAGTAAGTTTTATTTCATTTCATTTTCAACCAATATCTTTAGCCTTGGAGAGATTTATGGTGTTTCATAATTTTACTCTGAATTCAAAGTGACTTGATTAAGTGATATCCTGGCACAGTCCTTATAATGTGAATCAAAGCTGAGGTTAAAAACAACATAAATAAAAATACTTTTCTTCAGGCTGGGGATTTAGCTCAGTGGTGCTGCCACCTGCCTCACAAGCTCAAGGACCTGAGTTCAATTCCCCATACAAAAAAAAAAAAAAAAAAAAAAAAAAAAATTTTCTTCATTTTTTTTCTTAGCTTATATAAAACTATTATATTTATCCTTTAACATCCTCCCTGTAAAGCAGAGAAACAAGAGGATATAGTAAGAGAAAAGCAAATAAAATACTCTGAAGATGAATTAATAAATTAAATGCTTTCAAATAATGAACATATTAACTGATTTGATGTGAATAAGAAAAATGTGAAATCAAATAATTTCATGTTTCATTTATCTGCTATAGTTTAAAATCTGTTCAAAAATTAAAATAACTGATATTTTAAAAAGCTACATATTCATATGTAGACTATACATTTTTGGACTTTCCGAAAGAATTCAGCATACTAAACATGTGGTACCAATATGAATTTGATTTTATTTCCAAATTCTGATTCTCTAATTCTATGCATTTCAGCATTCTGAAAGAAACTTACAGAAAATAATTTGAAGATTACTATGAAATTGAAATACTATTGTTGATTTTTTCCAAACACATTTATTTCAATACACCTCTTTCTTCAAGAACATTTAATAAGGATCGGTTAAATTTTTCTGAGAATTTACTGGATGTATGAATAGTTGTATCACACAATTTTCACCCTCCAAAGATACTGTATTTATATAAATACTGCCACTTAAGTTGTTTTTCACTTTTCCATGGGCTTCATTCACCTGGATATCTTCCGATTATTTTTATACAACCATACTGTCGCAGTAAGTCAAGACCTACCTCTGTTTACATTCGACAAGGTAAAAATCTGTATTACAGATAACTTTTAAAGTTTGTCTCAAAGCCTCAGTTATTTTTTAGTCTGTAGGTTGCAAATGTCTTTTCTGGTAGAACAATGGGGTCGTAGTTCGGAGCTGCCTCTCCGTAGTATCTCGCTGCACTGTTTCTATTCTCCCTTCCTGAAGATGACTGCACCAGCCACACAGAGCAAGCTGGCTCTCAAGAGTAAAGGTGATGTAGATCTGAGCTCAACCTAAGCTCTCACTTTTTGGATTCATGTCCTTGGCCTGGCTTCAAGACTCCCCGGGGAGGGGGTGGCATCTTCCTCTGTCTGAGCTCCTTCCCGAGCACCAAGCCCCACTTCCGACAGGACCCCCCGGCCGCCAGCCACCTCATCCGCTTCACTTCCTCTTCAGAGATTTGGCAACTGCTGCACCATTTTTCACAACACGCCTCGGTTAGACCCCACGCTGCGTCTCTTCCTTATTTCCTCCCTCAAAAGGTCTTTTCTGATCAACTCACTGTAACTGCCTTTCACCCTCTTGTTCTCTTTTTACCTGACTTCATGTCTTTGAAGTTATCACTTCCCACATTGATCTTTAGTATCCTTGCTTATTTTATGGCTTTCCCAGTAAAATGGAAGCTCATGAAAAATAGACTCCCTGTCTCTTTAGTTCAGTGCTCTGTTTTCTTTTTTTCTCTTCCTCCTTCCCCCTCTCCCCTTTCTTCTTCTCTCTCGCTCTCTCTCTCTCTTTTTTTTTTTTTTTTTTTTTTAGTACCGGGGATTGAAATCAGGACCTTGTGCTTGAGAGGCGGTCTTCCATACCATTGAGATAAATCCCCAGTCCTAGTGCTCTGCTTTCTGAGTTCAGAGTGCATCTAGGAAATGGTGGCCACTCCCTAAATATTTATTGAATAATGGAGTGAAATTATAGTTAGTGCTTGTAAATAAATTATAAAATGACATGTATTTATAATAATGACATCAATATAAATCAGTGCATAAATATGTATGTTGTACATATTGCATCGCTTATTCTGAATTTATTTCTCTTTGTAGAAGAACTTAACTTTTACTTGTTTTCTGATCTACTGGTGTAAAGTAGCTTCTACTACTTTTCGTATTATAACAGGATTTATATTTGCTTATTAAAAGGATTTAAATTTGATGTTTGTGTCATGTAAAGCTACAAGATCCCAATAATGACTTTACTGTATATCTAAAATGTACCAATAAACTCAATAAAAAGAAAAAAATTCTGATGTTTGCAAAGTATTTAAACATTAGTCTTATAAGTCTGATTTGATACTGAAAGAGAAAGAGAAAAACAAACGAGCAAAAAATACAGGATGACAATCCAAAGAATTTAATATGATTTCCTAAGGCTCGGCCTTCCTCTATCTCATCTTTTTGTCTTATTTTGTGTTGTTCAACTTTAAAATTATCACTGCCAACTGTGATTTTTGGTATATTTGTTTAGTTTCTTTGTTTGCTTTCTGTGTTTGTAGTTTTCAAAATCAGCCTAAACGTATAATTTTGATGACTAGGATTGAATTACATACACTGCGAGTCCAACGAACTCTGTGTTGGTCCCACCAAGCCTTTCACAGTCAATTTCTCTCCTTCTCCCTATCTGTTTCTCTCCTCTTTGTCTCCTTCCCTCCTTCCTTGTAAACTTCTTCATACTTTCCTTGTGAGTGCTTCCTCAGTCCCTTGATTTCTTTCTGTTTTTTTTTCACTTCTTTAGTGATTAAAGTTTACTTATACTCATGATACTGTGATACCAAGGCCCACAAAAGAGAATGTGGATTTACAGAAAAAACATAAAATATTCAAGACCAATCCTAGTATAGTAAGATTTGACTTCTGTCTCTTATTTTTAATTAATGTTTTATCTGTATTTAGAGCAATACAATGAATTTAAACTTGTATGAATATTAAAATAATGTACCCAAACGAATATGGATGATTGTTGAGCATAAAAATGATCTGCCCACTAATTCACAAAATAACAATGTTCAGAGAAGTGAACATTTCATAGTTTCTGGATCTGTATTTTATTTAAAATATTGCCCAATAAGGGGAAAATAAAATTATTTGCTATTTTCCATTCTTATTTTTTCAGTTCTTTATTCTTATGTAATCAACTCTCCAAAAACATGTGTCTACATACCTTTTTGAGTTTGATGACTCCTTCCTGGGTATCCTCATCTGTGACAATGTCAAACAAATTTCCACCGTCTCCTGGCACGATGTTGTACTCGATTTCTGCATTTTTTCCAGAATCAGGATCCACAGCCCTTATTCTTCCAATAGCCGAGCCAATAGGAGACGACTCAGGAACTTTCAGATGGAAAATGCCTAATTAAAAATATATATGTATATATATTTGTACCCACAGTACATTTAGTTATGTGTACAGTAAAAATTTCAAGTTGAAGAGTATTATCCATAGAAAGTAGATCAGATTTGCAAACATGATTGAGTGAAAAATTAGAAAGGTGACTTTTTTCTAAAGTTAATGATTATGAATATATGAAATAACTGTACTTTTCACTTCAGTGGGTCCATCTGTGAAATCTTAATTTGGCATTGAGAGTGGGTTAAAATTGTTACACAGAAATATTTTATGTAGTACTGGTATCAAATTGTACTACATACGAAATATGAGGGAGGGAGTCCTCATAATTTGTATCAAAATAATTGATACTAATACAGAAGAATCCAGGGTGCAAGATACACATTAAAGATGCAGAAAGAAAAATAAGATAGGTAGATCTAAAGTGATAGAAGATAGACAATAGTAGATATAAGATAGGTAGTTATCCATTAATAGAATGTGTAGATTGTATATCACAAAAAAGTACCTTAATACTATAAATCAACAATGACTTCCAATAGTGACTGGTAAAATAAACTAGTATCTTAATTGATATATTTAAATGTTTTAGAAACTTAGATGTTACATATTGTTTTCACTCTGCAGATATTTTGCAAATATTTTAAATTGATATATAAAGTTTGATTCCCCATCCTAGCATTAAAAAAGAGTAAAATGATTATTTTTACTGCCAGATGGAGCACTTATATAACTGTGAAGATACTGCATCACAAAAACTAAAGAAAAATACTGCAAGACTATGAAAAATTGTAAATTCTACATGAATAAAATTATATATATAAATAGTTAAAATTTGTATATTATTTAAAAGTATGAGATGAAGAACAATACATGTACTCCTACGGATATCTCATCAAAGCAAAAATATGACAGTAAAAATACACAAATCAAAGTAAGGAAAATAAAGAACAGAAGGAACTAAAAATACAGAAGCAAAATTAAACATAGAAATCCAGAGTTCTGATTTTGATATTAAAATTTAGTTTCACATTGTATTAATGTATTTTGAACAGTAATTTTCCTTTGCTAAAACAAGCACTGATTACTTTTATAGAAATACAAACTTATAGAAATTAACTTAGGAAGGTAAAGTTCCTTCAATAAATCATATTTCAATATTATAGTTATTTGCCTCAAGAATATTTGGAAAGCATAATCTCATCTGTACAGTCACTTTTTAATTTATTCACAATTATTTAAAAATGTTTCATAGCTTTTTGTTCACAATCAAATGTAAATACGTAAATTTATTAGCCTTAACAGCCATTCAATCTTTACATCTACCACTTATACCAACATAAATATTTTCCATTAGTCTTCGTAAATTATGTTCAAGTTAACTTTGTTTCTATCCAGAAGACCATCACCTTAATCAATTGTGCAGTTGTTTTCAAGAGGCCTAAATACTCACCAAAAGTTTGTTTTTTACATTACAAGGTAGTAGATGTATTCCATATAGGGCTCTGCAATATTACGATATTTAATTGAATTACTATTATATTTATCTTCAAGGGGAAAACAATACACTATAAAGTTTAAGTAAATCCATAGCCAACAAAGACAAAAAAATAGTGAAACCTCCCACTGGCAAGGCTGAAATGCTACACAGACTTTCTGAAGAAATCTAAAATGAAAGCCAAATTTCTTGATCCTATTTGTAGGTACTCACACAGTAGGATTATTGTTTTTATTTCTGAATATTAACATAGTGATTGCCAGACATTGAACGTTTGTCAAGTTTAAAATAGGATCTGAAATTAAAACCATCAGATCAAAGAGGAAACCAGAAAATATAGGTTGTATCTTTTATTATCTCCAGAAAGAATAATGGAAGGTATTGAAGAACAATCTGTCTGATTCCAAGTAACCACAAGCAATAAGCAGAGTCTAATGCAGCTTTCACCACCTACTTTCTTCAAGGCATAAATACTGTATAGGTAGGTAAGTTAACAAGTCAATCACAGCTGAATTATATTAAAGGACTCCAGAGGTATTAGCAAAATAAGGATTGTTGACTTTGTGTTGAGTGTAACAAGAAGCCATGAGACAGAATAATCCAAACTGTACTAAGGTCTGCAAAGACAAACCTCCCCCCAAAAAGAAACAGTAAAAAATCCGTGCTATTTTTCATTTCCCTTTTTTTCACTTTTAATGTCCATTAGATAGAAATAGCATTTATTAGATGTTGTATCTGTATCCTTTGTCTGCCATTGTGTGACTGGTATAAGAAGCTAGAGGAAAGAGAGAGAATCTTGAATTGATAATAAGAGATAATAAGAGTGTATTTTCCAATATCCTGGCCCTTCGGTGTTACAAAATCTTGAATTTATCCCGAAGAAGAGAAAGATTTAGGTTTTTGTCAAACAGTGCACTATAAACTCTCTTCTGTCAAGATATTTAGTTTTGAATCTTAATGTTAAAATTTAGCAAGGAAATGGCTGAAAAATATTTGGAAGTGATAGGAGGCTCTTGAATGTAGTGAATTTCATTGGTTGTAGTAATGGTGCATCAATGTACAGAGTAGGAAAGAAGTTGGAATAAGATCTTTAGGAAAATAGGTTGGCCGAAAGAGTTTGGGGTATTTCATCTGTGTGTTTAAGCCATCCAGTGAGAACAACTTCCAGCTCATGACAAATTCATAAGCTAGTTTTTCATTTGAAAAGTTGGTAAAAGCAAAACTAAAAAATTAAATGTCAAGGGATATAATATAGTAGAAATACTTTCTAAGGGATTGTGTGAGTAAATGTGAAGAGTGTAGTCAGAATCGAAATACTCTAATTAAAAAAATGTAAACTTTGAAAGGTAATCCAACAGACATCCAATAATGTCAGCTATAGATGAAACAGCTTCCATATTAAGGTAATCTGCCAAGATATGAATTTCATATATTAAAAGAACATTTTGTGAGGCGAAGAAGAATCAATGTGAAGATGGTCATTCTTTATAGGGCTCTATTGATATGTTATTCATCCACTTAATTTGAGTAAATTGCGATCTTAGAGCTTGTCCACAAATTTCATCATCTAATGGCTTTGAAAAACTCGTGAAAAGTTGAAAAAGTAGCATTGTCTAAAAATGACCAAGTTTAATATTCCACTAACAAGCACCCCTCAAAATTAAGATATGATCAAAGCAAAACTGATTCACCACTGTTATTTCTTTTGTGCATTAAGGTTTTAGTGCATATAAAACTGAAATGCACAGAGCAGTGGATTTTGTGTTCTTTATATAACAGACATACATTATAGTAAGGCAGATGACACACATGTTCATTAAGACAAACATATCTCAAGAAAATATTGCAGGTGGTAATAAAGTCTACAGACTATGGAACAAGTCCGAGAAACTATGCATTAGTCATGTCAGCTTGTTTATACTATTTCCAGTGATTTGACATTTTATCATTTCTAGAACCTCAGCAGTAGTAAAACTGGGGTCATTCAGATTAATTCAAAACTTTAAACTAATTTCCAGCTGTGCCAAAGTCAGATCCTTTATGATGAACTATGTAATTACACTGCTATCATCTTCTAGACATCTTACTTCTGATGCATAGGAAACATCTTAACGGCGCTACCTGTACACAACAGATTAAGAAATAAAACAGGTGACGAGAGGTTGTCCACAAAGTCAGTAAAAATATATGCTTGCATATTCATCCAATACACACACAATGCTTAACAAAATCACCATTTCCTGAGGAAAATGAGAAAATTGTTTGTAAAGAACGAACGTGGAATTATAGTAATCTAATTCTCTAAGTTTTCACACTTAAAGTTCCCAGTTAATTACAAAGAAAAAAATTAAATAGTACTGATAAGCAGGCATCTACTAGTAACTGTCATTTGAAAAAATACTCAAATTGTACTTTATTTGTACTTCCACTGTGTGTGTGTGTGTGTGTGTGTATGTGTGTGCGTGCGTGTGCAGTAGTACAGAGTATTTCGTTGCCACTAAGGATAACGGACATAAAATACATTTTTCTGCCAGGCGTTGTGCCACACAACTGTAATACTCCCTGCACTAGGGAGGTTGAGGCAGGAGGATCATTAAGAGATTGAGGCCTGCCTGGGCTGCCATGGTAAGTTAAAAGCCAGCCTAAACTACAAAAAAACAAACTAAAACAAAACCCAAACCACATTTGCCTTTTATATTTTTTCTTTTAGAAAATTCTCAAACATGATCATAAACATCAAAAGATATATTTCCTTAACAAAATAAAAAATAAAGTCAAAACTTACCGAGATATAGAAGAATAATGATATTAAACTAATGAATGCGTTTTGAAAATATATAACATTCGGCAACACGAATAGGAAGCAAGAAAGAAGATAGAACGACACAGACTCACTTTTGACACACATCTATGGCTACCGCAATCAGTGTACAGTTCCTAAATTTATGCAGTGGTGCCTCAGTTCATGAATTTAATTCAAGCTATGATTTTGGAAAAGATGGCCACGCTTGTATTTATGTGGGAAACAAGGCCACAGTCGTGCTTGGCACTCAGGGCAGATTTTGCAAATACAATAAACTTTGCCAAGTGCTTCTGTTTGCAGAAAATTTGGTTTACAAACAAAAGCATTTGTGAACCAAGGTGCCACCATATATAATAAGTCAGTGTTTAACTGTGTATAAAAATGACATATATATGAGAAGAAAGTAATGTGGATACAATTAGCATTTAAAATATCAGAATGCTGGACATATTGGAAGCTTGAGGAATCTTTATTTCAAATTAAGACGAAACATCTTTAAATGCTCAATATATATATAATATATATAAGATATAATATATATAATAAATATAATATATATATATTAGAGACTCCTGAATATTAAATGACACACACTTACATTAAAAAATAAGGCATTAAATATATAGCCAATACACTGTCAACTGTGCGTGAAGCTCAATAAGCATCTTTGATCATTTTCAATAATCTTTCTATGTGCACAATAGTATTTTCCTAAAGCAATAGCATTATGTAGCAGGGATGTGCCTGCAAAGATGAGGAAGCAAAAGAAGGGTAGTTATCAAAAGAGTGGTGAAAGCTTATTTTAATTTTAAAGAATTTCTTTCATATCTTGACAATGGGATGTTTCAGAAACAAACATATTTTATTGATTGGAAGCCATTTCTAGTCATTTATTTCCTCAAAACTTAAAGCCATGTTTCCAAATTGAGTGTGAGAAATGTAGTCCACCAGGAAAGATCCGTCTAATGACTAGGTTGGCTTCAAACTGATTTCTACTCATGCACAGTAAACAAACTGTGAATAGAATCATTCAGCAATGACAAGGAAACTGACTCTGTTATTTCTTAGGATGAGAAAGGCTGAGCACGCTTCGGGAAGGGTGAAGTGTTTGGCATCATAGTCTTACTGTATGAGATTACTTAATTTTTAAAGGCTACAGTAGAAGACAAAGAGAAAGTAAAATAAGTTTGGAGACTTCCAATCTAAACAGGAAGGAAAACACTTGAGGAATGTAGTGCAAGTCAAACTGAAGGAATCACGGCAGGTTGCAAAATCCTTACGTCTAATATGATCTCAGGTTTTTTTTTTTTTAAAGAAAGAGTACAATAATTTTAAGGGTGTTACATTAAATTGGAGCTAGCCATATACATGGATGTGAATTGCCATGCACACACTATTCAACTTATTAATAGATTAAATTTCATAATTCTCTTTAACAGTAGCAATACTTTTTGTCAGAGCAATAAAAAAATTCAGTTTTCTAAAGTTGCTATTTCTGAGCAACTAAACACAACTCCGCAATTCAGGTCTAGATGTTTCCTTATCTCTTTAAAATTATCTTTTGATGATGAATTAATTCCTATGTGTTCCAGTAATTCAGATTTTGGTATTATCGTAACCTAAAACTTTTAGTAGGCTCCTTCATAAAATTAATAATGAAGGGAAGATACTAACAAATGAATAAAAGGAGTACGTAATCTTATTTTAAAGATTACAATTTGTTCACATTGATAATCTAGTGGTGTTAAAGACATCCATTTAAAACAATCCAAATGAAATAGCAAAGTAGCATCAATACTTTAAGTAAAATTGCATGATTCTAACAATGTTTGTTAGTCTGAAAATATGAGATGAATCACCTTGATCCTGGGATTGTAAAATCAACTAATCAAAAACAACCTCAACAGAAGTAACCATATGACAAAGTTGATATGGTCATAATTTTCTGCCCTGTGGGGTTTATTTTCTGTTACCTCCACTGTCACTTATTAACTCTACTATCAAAGGAGCTTGAATATATTAATTTCTCTCTACTCATCTTGTCCCCATTTTTACTAATCCAACTGAAGCACACCATTAACAATGATTTCAGTACCATAGTAATGTTTGGCCTACATCTGTTACCCACATCATTCCATTAATGCAATCTGGAAAAAGCCAACGGTTAATAATAATAATCCTCCTGAAACAGGAGATGTGGTTGATTGAGGAGAGGAGACAGCTAGATGTCTCCAAAAATTATGAGCATTAGCCTCAAATGCACCGTCTTCGTTGCCTGCAGAGCATGCAGATTCGCAGTGTAACTGGCTGTCGACTGTTATAACTTCTGTTTTAAGCACTTAACTTTAAACTAGCTCCTCCTTTACTAACTTTTTGTTTCCTTTCTCCATTATTGGTTTTTGCCTCGAGTTTTACAGACAAAGTAAAATGAAGTAATGTCGCATAGGCAGCTTTTCCACTTTCCAAACTATCGTCTTGGGGAGTCGGCACATGTGTAAAAATCAGCAATTCTTTTTTCACCCCTTCCTCCTCTTTTCCATCGTCCTCCCTCCATTTCTTGGTCACCTTCCGTTTTGCAAAAGGTAAATTTCCCTGCTCTCTGTTCTCTAACTTTAATTTTTCTCTTTATTTATATTTTGATTTCCTCATAGAAGAGAAGCCATGTTACATTCAATCTTAGGTCTGGTTTATTTCACTTAACAATGATCTCTAAAAGTGCTTTGATTTTCCTACAAACAACTGGAATTTGTGCTTCTTTAAATATTAGACAAATGTTCTCTTTACTTCCCGAAGTCTTTTATACATTAGAAATTCCCAATCTACCTTCTGATTATTACATGGCATATGCACTAGTTAAGACTTTTCCTCCAAGCTATCCCACTTTGGAAAGCGTCAACTGGGCCAGCAGCAGAAGGACTGTACACGGGAAACTGCCTGGCTTCGAGGTGCTGCTCCATCCTGGTGTTTCTTCAGCATCGCCTTGCTCCGGTATTCCTAACCACACAGAAGCGGCTGTAGATATAGGTGTTTAGGATATTCTGACTAAGATCTGTGGTTTCTGCTTTTCTGGGGCAGACTTTTGAACAGCCTGTCTACACAGTTAATATTTTTTTCTATTTAAGATATTCTCAAGAAGACACATACTTTACCATCTTTAAAAATTAATCCATTGTCCCAAATCTTAATCTAAGGACTCCTTTTATACCTGCTCCATTCCCAACAGAGTTTTTCATAGATTATCACTATCACTATTGCAATCTAACAGTATCTCACATGTGCACTTTTTCTGTTTTCTGAATGTACGACTCAATTAAAACTTTTCTCCAGCTTTGCCAGAGCCCTACATGTCACTAAATCTAGTGACAACTTCTCCGCAGCATTCTTGTTTCTTTTCTTTTCTTTTTTTTTTTTGAAGCATCTTTCTTCTTAACATCTTTGACACTTTACAGCTTCAACTTCTCTCACCTCACAGCGTTCTCCTTTTCACCTTCCTGCGTGAGATTGCATAAGTGGATTCTCACTGCATATTAGCATCACATGGAAAGATTTTTATAAACATACTGCAGCTGCTTAATTGTTCTGTGTTTAGACTTGAGAAGCAGTATTTGTGAAACTCCCCTTGGCTCTGCTTTGCAATCTAGACGTGCTGTCTTAGGCTCACTTAAGCTTTGCTTTTCCTGTGTATCTCATGGATTCCCTGGACACCATTGACTATCTTTCCATTAATTTTATCCTCTCAACATACAAGTTTTAATTTCACATGATGAAATACCAACTTGCTTTAAAATATCACTTTTATATGACTATGTGTTCCAGCCTTGATATATTTAAAGATCACGGGCTTGCCACAGCTCCCTAAAGACCTGACCCGATGTCCAATGTCTCCGCAAGTAGTATTATTAACTCTCCAGTTCAATAAAGTAGGCTCCAGTCTCCACCACAATCACTGTTTTTGTTACCTTTTCAACACTAAAAACCACTTAAATCCTTTCAAATATTCCCATTTTTCACAACTACTGTAGCCCTCAGCAGCACAAATTCAGCAATCCACACTTTTTGTTTGTGTTACTGCAGACGTCTACTGATGGGCTTTCCTGTATTGCTCTCTTTCCTGCAGCTGAAATCTCTTTCCCACGATGCACTGCAGGATAGAAGGACTCATTTCTATCACTCCAATAATATTGTTTTTCTTTATTTTGTTTGGTTTTTATCTTAAGACATGACTGGTCAGGAAATGTATAAATCCATGTGTGTCAATGTGAAGGGATGAAAGATATTTTTAAATAAAGGTTACCCTTTAGGGGTAATAGAGACTTATTACTATTACTTACATATTGCTTTCTACCTTCTGGACACTTTTTGAAACACTGCTATAATTAGCTGATATTATTCTCATGTTAAGACATATGCATAATGATTCCTCACCTTTCAGGCCCTAGTTAATGTTTAACAACCGTATTAGAGAAGAGAGAGAACATTTATTAGTCCTCATTTTAGCAATAGTGTAATAATTTGGTTAGGCACACAGGGAAATTTGAAAATATTTTTTTCTTCTCAAAGCAGGAAGAAAAAATTCAGTGAAAATATAGAATAAAGAGTATTAAGGGGTGTGAGGATATTCTAGAAGAGAATAGAGCTCAAAAGATGAAATGACATCTGTTTATATCCTCAACAAACAGAGAAACATTATACTTTTACTTCATTCTAATTATCCCTTACACCTTGCATAATTTAAAAAATAAATTATAAATTATTTAATGTTATAGTTGTGAAAATGTGTACATTTGATAAACATACACTTGTATATCCCAATAAAACTAATTGTGTTTTATAAGATTTTTTTTTCAAAAAGAAAAGAAATACTGCATTAAAAATCTCAAACAGAGCAATTCTAAGTGAAATACACAATATTTAAATTACTTACTGATTGCCAGAATAAAAAAGTGTTTGAGTATCAAACTGTGTATATTTAATAAATGTGAATTATGTAACTAAGATTCCTGTTACATAGTATTACATATGATGGAGATCTTGGCAGGATCTCACAGTTTAAGTGCATCAATAACTTTTCACGGTTCATCCATTTTACAGAGTATATTTAATATTCCCTAAAAGCCTCTACTAAATATGTAAACATTTCTTTAGTTGCTTTTTTCTATGCAACTTCTAATTCAAGAAAATATGGTACATGGGTAATTCTCAGTTGTATAGCTTTATTACTTCATACTAATATGCCACAGATAAAGTTTTTCTTATAAACTATAAATTGAACACTTTCTAAACTGTGCTTCTGATCAATATTAGGAATTAAAATTCAGCTTGGAATACCTACTGAATCAAAAGTTGGGCTTTTCACAAGATTCCTTTTGAAATAGTAGGAAGATAGTAAAAAAAAAAAAAAAAAAAAAAAAAAAAAATTTTATTTTGGTGTATTTTATCCAAAGCTTATTTTTAAATAGCAACCCATTTGTTGATTGGCAATTTCTAAAATGCAATCATATATTTATGTATTATGTATGTACACAAAGATTTTAATTTTCTGCAACTGCCAGTATTTTAGTTCATGAACATCCCTAGTTTTTACCTGTTCTTTTTATTTATATAGTCAGTGTTTCACTCATGTATAACTCTAGATCTTTCTCAGCATAAAATCTTTTAATCATTTTTCACAGACAGCTGAAACCATTATTCAATTATTTTATTTTTTGTCTTTCACTCATCTTCACACTTTCAAAATTCTGTATACATAACCCTTTCAATGATGCAATGTTTCCCTTTGGTCAAAATATTTAAGCATACATTTATTCTCCCATTGAATAACTGTTATTATAGATTTCAAGAATCAGTGTAGACAGGGTTAGGGATTTAACACAGTGGCACCTTGTCTGCCTGGCAAGGGCAAGGTCCTGAGTTTGATAACCATTACCAGAAAAAACTAAAATAAAAATATCAATTGGACATTACCTCTTCAAACATCCTGATAGATGTGGATATCATTCCTCTATGTTTATTTATCATTTTGTGCATAAGTCTGTTACTGTTTTCATTCCAAATTTTGTAACCATCAATTAACTAAATGATCTCCCCACCATACATTAGCCGTTTGAAGGAAGAGGTTAAACTTGTTAGGTTTTTATGCAGTACAAAATAAAAATCGTATAGTATTTCTACATGTAGGCTTTAGTTAAACTTGTGATTGGTAAGACATTTACACTAAGATGTATTTTTTCCAATCTTTGTTAACAAAATAGTTCTCTTTTGCACTGAGTTTATTGGTACATTTTAGTATATGTGTAGAGTACAGTTACATTCACCATTGGGATCTTGTACCCCTACGTGACAGGTCTTGATTCTTACGTTTTTCCCCTTGCTCCTGCCCTCCCTTCACCCGCTCAATCGTTCCCTATTTACAAAGATGTTGTTTTGATTTTTCCTTTTCTCATATTTTTCCTTTGCCTTCTTTCCTTGCTCCTCCCTTCCCCCTTCCCTTACTCCTTTAGCCCCTTTCTTCCTATTTCACAAATAATTCTTATATAACAGGATTTTTGTTTGATATATGCCCAGGACCATTGGTCAGGCAAAAATAAAATATGGAAATGTGAGCCATATAAAATAAGGCATGGCTCTAGGACGTTTTATATTTATGGTTAAACACCGTCTTGATTTTGTTAATCTATATGTTAAATGTTTGAGATGGTTATATATAATGTTCTCCTCAGACTATGATTCTCCATTCAAGATTTTCTAGTACTCAAATTTAAACAGGGTATATTTTCTTTAATCTAACTTCACCTGTGCCTTTGACCTCGTGTATCACTTCTATGCTTATGTATCTTGGAAGAGAATTGATTCTGGCTTCTCTTTTGAGACTGTATATTTTTAATAACTCCCTGTTCCACTCAAATTATTTTATTAACAGAAAATTATATTCCTATGTTACTTAATAAATTCTATGAATGAAACAGATTCCAGAGCCATTTCCATTTTGGGCATGAAATGCTTTATACTTGCATTTACTTTTGCAAACAAATGCCCCAGGTTTGTTTCACACTTATCATTATTATTACATAATCAAAGCAATTTTAACATATTGGTATGTAATATTCCCCTTTTACTCAAAGGGAAGCACATAGAATTCTCCCTCTTCATTGATTGCTATGCCTGAATAGAGAAATGATGTAGGTATAGCTAAATATAGATGAAGACAAAGATAGCAGCATTGCAGACTTCTGCCTGGCGAACAACTATAGAGCAATTTTCCAAAGATGCGGCTGCAGTCACCTTGGTAAATCAGTCTTAGAGTAAGATTTAATCATGTGTTGGCTTCCTTGTCTCTCTCTGACTCCTGTTTATCATGCAGGATATTTAAAATATACACCTATTTTTTGAATTATACATACACATCTATAGATTTGTCTTCAGAGAGAACTTCTGGCTCTCTGACGAGGTGAAGATATGTATTTCCATTTGTGTATGTTCAGCATTAAGAACCACAATGCATATATCTATGTGTGATTAAATGAAGTTACAGAAAAATTTAACTTGGACAACAATATCATTTTTAAGTATTACAAAATGTAAAAAATGAGATATTTAAGAAAATTAGGGAAATAGTAAAAGCCTGGAGATATTTTCCTCCTGTGAAAAACAAGCAAACTTCAATGGTTCTATTGCCTGCCAGCCTCATCTGTGTTGTGCATGGCAAGATTTCTCTCTTTCCATGCACTGTTTTCTTTATCTGTTCATGTGTTGATCAACAGAGGGCTTTCACTATGAACATTATGTTAAGAGAAGTAGGTCATGTGTAGATGGAAGGAACATGATTGCCCTCATTTCTGAGATCTAAAAATGTTGATCTCCCAGAACTTGAAAATAGAACAGTGGTTATCAGAGGCCAGGAAGAACAGGGGTGAGGAAGGAATGAAGAAAAGTTAGGGGATAATGGCTACATTATAGTTTGATATGAAAAGCAAGTACTTCTTTTCTGTTGTGTAGTCGAGTGACTATATATCAAGGTAATACACTTCAGATTCAAAAAATTCAGGAAGATTTTGATTTCACCACACCAAAATATAAAACATTTAATGAAATAGGTATGCTTAGACTCATTTTAATGTAACAATTTTCATGTTGAATAACATCGTAGTGTACCCCATAAAGATGTACATTTTAATGTGTCAATAACATAAAAATGTATACTCATCATGCACATGTAAAACCAGTAAATTCAGTGTAACATTATTTGAGAAAAAGGCAGTGGGTATCAGCTTGAAGAAGATGGAACTCAATTCTGGCTATTGTGTTAAGGCAGCCTGGAGTTTTGCTAATATTTGGGCAGAATGAAGAGGCAGCCAAACTTCATAAAATGTCATTTTGACTTGCCTATAAAGTTCTAATGTTAACACTTTGGTGATCGTGATGCAAATAGAGGCTTCATAGACAAGATTAACCTGACAACTGTGTTGTATCCATGCAATAGTAAAACGAAACCTGAATATTATTGTTCAAAATAGTACAGACAAGGTAAAGGCACTGTGTTACAGGTGATAGTATTTTGTCCAGTGGGACAGGTAATAATATTTTGGTGTGAGAATTATTTGTTGTCACTTCCCAAATATATCTATGGAGTTAGAAATTTTAAATAGATTTCCCCTCATATATCCTAAGATTTAAAATATTTCTTTCTGTGGGCAATACCAGCTTGAAATGTAGACATGAGCTATCTTTTAAACTGTTATCTTCAATTCACATCGGAGAATAAGTTAACTGGAAAATATGATAAGGGTCCTTTACAGAGTAGGAGTACATGCTAGCTGCTGTCCTAACAAGGGCATCATGGTCTGCAAAATGAAGCGGAAATGTACTGCCTGGGGAAAACTCCTGCAACTGGTTATGCAGTTCCAGCAGGCCCATGCAGACAGGCAGGCTCCGGGCTAGTGAACTTGACAATTTAATAAGTAAAGAGGTATGTGTAGATAGCACCCTACAGATTTTATAAGAACTTGTTGTCGGTGTCCATGTACATGCTGTCCTTGTCAGGGTACTGTCAAAAGCGACACTTTTAGCTTTGCAGGAAGGATGGAAGAGAACTTCTCAGATGAGGCATTCTTATTCATCAATGTGTTTGCTTGTATCAAAAGATCTGAGTAAAGTCTCATGTATGAATTGTGGATTATGTACAGTAATGCTAAAACATTTAAGACGTCTATCCAACATCTAAGTGTTAGAAACTCCAATACCATATACTTTAGCTTGAATACACACAGATTAATTTTAAAATACATTATAGTCCTCAAATTTCCTATTATCCTTGGTAACATTGGTAAGATTCAAGACAGCATCTTTAACATTATCTAGCATTTAAACTATTTAATAATGTCCAGGAAAACACTCAAACCGGAAGGTTAGATTTCTAAAAGATGTGTGGCGTTCGT
Source organism: Fukomys damarensis (assembly GCF_012274545.1). NCBI lineage: Eukaryota > Metazoa > Chordata > Mammalia > Rodentia > Bathyergidae > Fukomys > Fukomys damarensis. The sequence continues at coordinate 16,642,975 of NW_022900913.1, forward strand.
GCGTATGTTTTGCTTCTTCTGAGAGTCTGCTGATGAAGTGATGAAATAACCACTTTCCACTGTTGTCCTCTTCTGCATGGTGTACAGGAGCAAGTAAGTGACCAAACTCTTTCAGTGCCATTTAAAAAAATTCATGTGTGTGTGTGGGTCTGTGTGTGTATGAATCTCACCTCTTAATTGATCTAATTCCATAATGTATAATTTACATCAGCTTATTAGATGGTTTTATCATTTAAAATTCAAGTAATGGGAACCATCAATATCTTTCTGTAGCTTAGTAACAGGTGGAAAACATCTACAAATATCTTTTACTGAGGTTATACAAATTATATAACTCTTATAGAAAACATTTTTCAAATAAAACCCTTTATCTTACAGGATTTCAGATAGAACTCTTTTATAATTCTGTGCATTATTTCCATGTTTAAAATGATATTCTCAGTGTTATTTTGGAAGTTTTCTTTAAGACAAACACAGGTATCAAAGGCACGTTAACACCTGAGAGAGTGATAGAGAGTTAAGGTTCTTATTTTGTGGCCCTGGGGACTGAACCCAGGCCCTTCACTCTGAGCCACATCCCAAGACTTTATGATTTTATATTTTTCACTGTGAGCTAGGGCTTCCCTGAGTGGCCAGTCGTGGTCTTGCCATGGTACTCCCTAAGCCTTCCAGAGTGCTGAGATTACAGGCATGCACTTCCGGGCCCAGTAAAATTTAAAGTTCATAGTCACCTTTCTTGAAGTTTTAAAAATAATATTGCTTTGCCATTTAGTTTCCTAAACTGACAAAATAATACATCATCATTCTAGGAGTTAAATGAGAAGCTGTTTACAAATCGCCTCGTACAGTGTGTGACACATGGTGAGTTATTAGCACAAGGGTGCTTGTTATTGTCATCATATAAATTGGAGGACGTGATGATATTCTAGGAAGAATCCATTTTCAGGCAACAATCAAACAGCAAACTATTTGCACACGCATATTACAAATGCAAATTCCTTTAATTTTTTCCATCAGATTTACAGAAGGAAATGCATGGAAATGCCCATATACCCATTAAGCACGTAGCGATATAATCACACAAGAAGCCAAACCACCTTGTGATCAGTCAATTTGAAGAAATTATCTCGAATATGTTTAGGCACTAAAAATGTATGTTTTAAAGTACATCAGAAGCAAGTTTTATTTTTTAGGGTAAGTACTACAGTCACAGCAAATACTGCTAGCTGTGGGAAATTTTCTTTTGAGTTATTTATGTATGAGATACATGTTTTCTTGACATTACCATTCAAATGAATATTATTTCACTTTGTAATTTTGTCACATTTGCTGTTTAATTGCTTCATAAGAGAAATGTTCTTGCTAAAAGAGCCCTGGATTCTAAAGAAATGGATCTTTTGTTTATAAATACACTCTGTCTTTTTCTTTGAAGGATGTAATTCAGAATGACGGTATAGTAAAATGGTCTTCACACAAAGACATGTAAAATTTCTGGATGATTAAATTTATCTCTGTGAAACAGGACAGCATTTTTTCATTTCATATAAATTCAAAACATTTCTCCACTATTATGACTTCAGACTGCAATTCAAATATGCATGTAAAATAAATAGGAAGTAATTTAATTACAGTAATTTACTTGATAACCCCTCTGTTTTCTCATTTCTTTTGAGTGGTAGTGTTTCAGTATATTTCAGGATTTGCATATATGTTCACATGATATGGTTTTACAGTAGCAGATAAAGGAGAATAATATCTTTTATTTAAATATTAAATTATAAAGAAATTAGACTTGAGTTTAAAAACCTGAAGCTTACAATTTTTTATCTTAGTCAAATATTTAGTATCTATAAGGTTCAGTCAGCTTAAAAGTAAAATGTATAAAACCATAGGAGCAGGCAAGGTTGTTCTGAACAGAATCTTAGTTGAACAGAAAATAGTACCAAGAATCAACAAATGGGATTATGTCAAATTAAAAACTTCAGCACAGCAAAAGAAGCAGCCAACAGAGTGAAAAGACAGCCTACAGAATGGGAAAAAATTTCCAGCTATTCCTCAGACAGAAGACTAATGTCTGGAACATAGGCAGAAATAACAAAAATTAGATCCTCAGAAATAAATAATCCAAATTTTAAAATGAAAAACTGAAATGAATGGATGCTTCTTATAAAAAGTTCAAATGATTAATAAATACATGAAGTAATGCTCAAAACCTCAGGCCATTGGAGAAATTCACGTTAAAACAACACAGAGATTCCATTTTACCCAAGTTAGAATGACCAAAATCAAGAAATCAAATAAAAACAAATGGTGACAAGATTGCAAAGAGAAAAAGAACCCTTCTGCACTCTGGGTGAGAATGTTGACTGCTATAATGGGAATCCCTATCGCAGAGATTCCCTTCCACAACTGAAACTGCAAATTCCATTTGACCCAGCTATTCCTCTTCAAAGCATGTGCCTGAAAGAGCTAAAGACATTATATTATAGTAATAGATGTACACCCATGTTTGTAGCAGCATAATTCATAGTAGCTCAATCTTGGAAGCAGCTTGTGTGTCGATCAACTGATGAATGAATAAAGAAAATCTGGTGTTTGCAGAAGATAATACTACTCTTCCATAATGAAAAGTAAACTTGAGTCATTTGTAGAAAATTTGATGTATGTGAGACCATAGTATTGAGTAAATTAAATCAGTCACATAAGTTTCACTATTGCATGGTTTCTCTTATATGAGAAAACCAAATGAAGATCAAAATAAAAGAGAGACCATAGGAAGTAAGGAGGTAGATGTTTCTCAAAGGGGAAAAGGATCAAGAAATGGAGGGTTGGGAGGAGGGAAAGAGATGAAAAAAGGAATGAAGATGTGTAATATACAGGTACCAACTCCATATAAGTATGCAAACTTTGTGTCCTGCAAACATGGACCAAAAAGTGGGGAGGGATCAAGAGGCTTCTGAAGGTGGGAGGGAGAGAAGGTAAAGGGGACAAAAACGGAATGAAGACATGTTGTGTACAGGTAACAACTCTCTGCAACGAAAGTAAATATTGTGTACCATAAGCATGCACCAATAAAGAATGTGATCTGAAGAAAATTGATCTCACTGCTGTGAAAAGGAAAACAGTAGCAATGGTAGAGTTTCTGAAACTGGGTTAAATGCTTTGAAAGTTGACTTTTTAATTCTTTATATATTTTTCCTAATCGATCGCATCTAGTAATGCTCAGCCCTTCAAATTAAAACTGAAATAAATAGAAAGCAAAGCCACTAAAGTGCTTCATCTGCATTCTCGTTTCACTAGGTAACAAGGTGGCGTTGGGTTTCAGCGAGCCCTGAGCACACCGTGTTGTTCTCCCCTTTAAGTGTGGCTTCTCTTCCGTCTAGACCGCGTCTGATCACTGTGCCGTGCTGTGTGCCTGAGTTTTCCCCTACTCGTCTGCAAACTACCCCTCACTCTTACTCACGGATGGTATCTTCCTGTCAGTACCGGTTTTGTATCCTGCTATGAAAACCCCTACTATCACATCAAATCATGTTAACACGAATAATTTTATCTAGGAATATAGTTGAAATTTTGTAAACTTAATTGCAATATATTTTATATGTACAAAACCCAGATCCAGGCCCAACGTCACAATGCCGCCTTTGCATACAAGTAAAGTATTTTCCAAATCTATCCTGCTCAACTTCAACTTACTATGCTTAAGTAAAAAGAAAGAAAGAGGGGAGGAGGCAAAGGGGAAAGGGAGGAAAGGAGAAAAACTAAAGTTGAAAGGAGTTGGAGTTTGAATCATAGCTTTTAAGAAGTCCATGTCCTTCAGAATTAAATAAATTATTTATTCTGCTTTTAATTTCATCCTTAGTAGCAAAGGGAAAATATTGCACTATGCTATTAATAAAATATAATGTTGGAATTTTTGATTCCATATTATAATATTCCATATTATAAGGTATGATTCTTTTTTCTTTAATGAACTTGATTTAATCAACAAAAATAAATTCTATACCCTTTCCGTATACAAGATGATGCCTTATGATATGTATACTTAGGGAGAATGGGTCCGTTGAACTAATTAATATGCATTAAACCATGATAGTTTCTAGTTGTCTCCCATGTCTTTCTGATGACCATGGAGAAAAAAATCTCATAAGAAAAATATTAGATGATATTTTAAAAATTGTCAAAGCAGCATAATATGGATAAATATATAGTCAGAGGTCTAAAATGCTCATTTAGTTAAATATCCTTAGTGTTATATGTTTTACTACATAGACTCATAAACTCTCTTTTTGCAGTGAGAGGGGGGATGTTTTAAATGCTTTAAGTGTTCAGGTGAATAACTACCTAGTAATTTAATCAAATTCCCTATAAAACCAGTAATAAACCCATTCAGCTTCAGCATTATAAACGTTAGAAAATCAGAAATAATCCTTGAAAATGCACCAGGAAGTGAATAGATACTGATTGCTGTTAAATGCAATACTGAAAAAGAAAACTAGATGAAACGGAAGTGAGAAGTATTCATTTTCAACAGGAAACACAGAGTTATAGAGAAGACACAGGTGTGACTTTCTATTATCAGAGAAACTATAGCAATTTTCACCTATTGCAAAACTAAAATGAAATAACTAGTCAGAATTAAAGTAATGTAAATAAAATCAATATTACCTGAAATATGGAAATGGCTCACCGCATAAAATTGTGAAAAATGTACAGCACTCTTACTCAAATCATATGATGTGAAATAATATGATGGCATATGTGTTATAAATATGATTCCTCACATGTTTAAATACAATAAATACAGACTTAGCATTGCTTAAATATAGTATTTTCTATTAACAAGTTATCAGGGTAAGACTCCACATATTGTGGAGATTTTAATTTAGTAGAAGCTAATACCACATGCCTAATTGTCAACAATTTCTATCTTACATAAAAGTAACATGTTTAGCTTTTCCTTGAAAATTTAGATTTTGAAGACTCATAATTTTATCCATTAGCTTGTGCTTTCTAAAAACCAGAAATATCTTGGAGGTTCTTTCAATTTATATAGCATTCAATGACACTATAAATCATAATTTAAAAAGCTACACTAAGCTAAGCTTAGAAGGAGAGTCAACATACTTTTGGGGAATCGAGGTGGATTATCGTTGACATCGGTGAGAGAGATGTTGACAATTGTTGTCCCAGCCAATCCTCCCAGTTGTCCTCCCATATCCTTGGCTTGAATGAGTACTTGGTATTGTTCTTTGACTTCTCTGTCCATGTTTGGCAAAGCAGTTCTGATAACACCTTAGGGGGAAAAACAATAATCCAACATATGTGTCATAAATACTGTGCTTTCCAGACTAAAAAGATATGGCAGCGACGCAACGATTCTATCTGGATACAGCAACAAACACGTTAGCTACAATAATGTGTCTTTTAAAAATTAAAACACCCCAAACTGCCCAATAGTCATGACGTATTTTACTACATTGCGGTAACAGCCACATAATGAAAGGCAGCAGTTAAGAGCAGTTACAAAATAATATATTAGTTGTAAGGATTCCTTAAGTCGGCAAACTTAAATTTTATAGGTGATTCAGAATTTTACAAAGACATTGTTGAATTTTTTATACACACACATAAAAATGTAAATGATTAAACTAAGTCATGTGAGGAATTTCCAGTGATTATAATTGTCTTTGCCCTTTTTATTTTCTAGATAAATGTAGCAGTTTATTTTTAAAGTTCAGGAAATATCTCCTTCCTTTATTATATTTTGTCTTTTGGAATTCATTATTTTAGCAGCAGATTCTTTCTTAACATAACATTAAGCTTTACCCTTCTTGAGACTGTTTCTCTTGGTCCCAAGTTCTTCCAGACACTCAATATGAAACTGACCAAAATAATGCATGCCTGGATGAAAAGGATGAATGTATAAACGATTACATTAAAAAACATGAATCTTACAGTACATATGCATATCTACATATGGTACTCATTTTCCATACTTATGGCCAAGTATAGAACTTTTATATTTATATTTATTCATAGTGGAGTAAGTACCTTTGTAGTTCTTTGCAAGTAAAAGCATCAAAAACTCTATACCAAATTCCAGTCTATACTAAATGATTATAGCAAGGTTTTTGCTTTAAATCCACATGGTTTTGATAATGTAATTTCACAAATAAGTAGCATGTGTGATGAACTAAGATAACAACAGCCATTAAGAAAAACATAGCACTCAAATCAAAGAAGCAGTATACCGCCTCATTTTATCTGTACTTTCTGTGATCTACTTACCAAATGCTATTTGCTGCTAATTCAAACTTAGCCGCAGTCTGAGATTTCCTCTGACACTTGGCAGGAAATAGTTACAAGAAAAAGACAGTCTTCATTTTTGCTACTAATGTTTTATTCATGAATTGGTACTGACACCATTTTGATTCAATCTGTTTGTCGTCTCCTCTGCTCAAGCTCCTGATGCTTTCTTTTCAAGTCTCTTAAAACCAAGACTTTTCATCTCTGTATTTCAGTGTTCTAGCCCAACATAAGTCACCGAAGTTATGTGGCTTCTGCCTGAAGTACAATACTCTCATCTTCTAGATAAATTCCTGGGTTTAATCCATACACATGCTCTGTTTTCCTGTTGTTAATCAAGGTATATATTTACTCCATTCATTTCCAGTAGATAAATTATATAAATATATATGTGTGTGTGTGTGTGTGTGTGTGTGTGTGTGTGTGTGTGTTCTTTACTCAATTCTTTGCTGTATAAGAATTCCCAGTATGAAAATTAGACATAAGGAGAGAGGGAAAAGGAGAGACAAAGTTATTTGTTGAAATATATAAAATGCTATTTTCTGGATGTAGTTAAAACCTTGAGATGCAAGTGAGAAGGAGAATGTATAGGTAGCTCAATCGTTTTAAGAATAGATGAATTTTGTGTGATTTGCCAAAACCGTCAAGAGCTCTCTCTCCATCCCAACACCCTCCAGTGCCTGGAAAGTGACCCACGAGTGCTCCCAGTCCTGCTCCTATCGGGAAACAGTTTGGTAGAATTGGAAAGACGACTGGAATCTAGATGTAGTTTGAAAGATAATGTTTATTGAGGACATTGATGCACTTCACCCTCCCTAGCGATACTTCTCATCAACAACAACTGTTCCAGAGAGAGAAAATATACATTTCGCACATTTTTAAGTGTAAGCCTATGATAATCAGCGTGAGAAAATAACCATTTTATTATTGTGTAAAAATCCTGGGAATATTCTTTTTTTTTATGAAACTGTTCTTCTACCTATGGCTGTTCATTCTTTATTACCTGCTTGACAATTAAAAACAAATGAACAAAGAAGTTAAAGCTATATAGTATTGAGTAAGGGCAATCTTTTCTGAGGGCTGGGCTAATGTATTTTGATTGGAGAAGGAAACCAATAGAAGGAAACATTACCTATTACTGTTTCAAGTCTTAGCTTTAGGTCTGTGTGTCTATTTCTATCTTTCAGGATGTGGATAAAGATATAGTAGCTGCCTTGTAGGATCATAGTGAATACAAATAAAGAAGGAACAGCATAAATATTGCACAATTATGATGCCAAAAGTTTGCTTCATTCCACGTAATTCAGAAAGAAATGGTATTTACTGGAAAAATGTAGATAGCTAATTATACATATAATTCTACAATGATTTAACTTTCCCAGGCATATAATCAAAGCATCTAGAGTAAAAACAAAAGTAACAAAAATCATGTGGATATTAGTTTGGTCAATATGAATATACATATATGGTTGAAAGACTTAGACATTTAAAATAATATATGAAATGACAGCAGTCTCCAGAGAATATATTTTAACTCTGCTGTCAATATCCCCTCGGTGTTGATGGATTTATTTGTTTTGTAAAATTGGTTTAAATATTCCAATGATAATACCTTGAGATAAAAACAAGGTAATATTCTGTAGGAAAATACCATAAGTACTACTTGATTTATGTTTAGTAGCTGGGTGTTTATGGGAACATGGATCAGATCACAAAGCAATACACACAAAATTAAACTGGTTTTAGATGGTGATGAATATTATAAGGAAAAGGAAAGAGTCAGAATAGATATTCCTAAGAAGAAACCTGAAAGCCAAGATCTGAGAAAAGGATGCAGTAAAGGAAAACACACAGAATAAAGCAATCTGATAAGAACAGTTAGATAAGCAATCAAGACACAAGAACAAGTACCATCCCACCTGGATGCAGAAAAGCAGAACACATTATTAAGTGAGACCAAGGAGAGGCCCAGGAAGGTAATTGTTTCAGAGATAAATAAACATTTGATCACTTTTGGCTGTCACAAAAATGAGGTCTTCTAGTGGTACCTATTTTTTTAGGAGTAATTGTTTGAGATAAATAAACATTTGATCACTTTTGGCTGTCACAAAAATGAGGTCTTCTAGTGGTACCTATTTTTTTAGGAAATCAAACCTTTAAGACTTTCATAATTCTAAAATCTTTACAGATCAAACTGACTCTCAATAGAGCTTTGGTATTATTATTATTAAGTATTATTATCATTATTATTATTATTTGAGTCAGATAGGTAAATAAATCACCAATAGATCAATACATCATGTTTCCTATTTTGATAAGGATAGTGAATGTGTGACTCACAGAGAGAATGCCTTATCTAGGATATCAAGGATGGTGGTAAATGTCAGGATTGATAACTTGGCTTTAGTCTAGGAAATATCATAGCATTTCACACGAATAATGTGTTCAAAACTGATGGGAAATCAAAGGGAGGACAATGTGGCTGGAGATCATTCGAATACTGTAAGGTGAACAATTATTAAATCCCCCTAAACAAAGTAAGACCTGGCAAATCCAAATGAAACCGTTTCGCTCCAATCACCCACGACTGTAGTTTTCTTCTGAGTGGCTGGCTCTTAGCACCCCGCTGGTTTGGCTGTCCCACATTCCCAAGCCTCTTCGCTCTTCAGGCTGCTTTGTCTCACTCTGTCCCTGATAAACACCTTTCCAGTCAGCGTCTAATCTTTCTCGTTCTTACACCGGTCATTTTCTTGGCTACAAAGTCCTTTGGGCCTCACAGTACAGTTCCAGGAAGAAAGGAGTACACAATAAATAAATAAAGAAATACTTTAATAATAAAGAAATACCCTACACGATATTCGGTTGTAGCGCAAAGAACGTTTCATTTCATTTCTTTGGTTTTCTTGCTTCTTTATCTTCATTCATCAGACTAAAAGCTATGAGAGGACAGGGAGATCTGTATAATCTTTTTAATTAGAGTCAGTCAGTTTTCCTGTTTGTTCTCTTTTAACAAAACTACCTATTATCATAGTATGTATAATAATTATGTTTTTGGCTTATTTTATTTTATTATTAGTATTATTTTAAAGCATTTTGTTTTTATTCCTCTGCTTATAATTCAGAATGTGTAACAGTACTTCCTTTATTTTATTTTCTCCTACACCCGAATTGCATCCTGATTAAGCAGTTTATATTGGCTTCTTTCTCCCACTGCTATTTATTTTGCAAAAGGAATGAGATTTTTCCTGGCAAAAGACGTCTTTACACTCTTCAACTCATCTCAGTCTTACTTTGAAGTTGTGTATCTAGGGAGAGGAGTCTAAGCTTTGTTCTAGCCCTTCTGAAAAAAAAGCTACTATAGTGTAGTACTCGATCCATTATTTCCCTCCAAATACTCAAGATTTCTACCAGCCATGTATTTCTTTGTGAATTTGGACTATGACCATTGAGTGGATTGGTTTTATTCTCTACTCACTGAGGATTATAGTTCAAAGAAGCTCCTCGGGCTGTGAGTCTGTTCTTAGTGAATCACCTCTCACAGGGAGGTTACTGTTCTCTTCTCTTCTCAAATCCCCAGAAACTGTCTGTGTCCCTTAGAGCTCCATCTTCCCCCTGAACTCTTCATTTCCCCACAGATACCTCTTTTACTCACTGTAGTTTCATACTCAGTCTCTCCTCTCCTGGAATTACTGCATCAACATCCAGGCCATTTGCACGGCATGCTAGGGCAAATATTCACTGTAGGCTTCAGCTCTTTTCTCAAAGGTATCTTTATAGGACTTTCTCGTCACTTTACCTAAAATTTTATATTAAATGTGGTAACATCTATTACATATTACCTCTGTGACAATTTAACAGAAATGTAATGACTTAAGACCATACTAAATTATTATTTTATAGCTCCAAAGATCTAAAGTTCAACATGGGCTTTGGTAGGCTAAAATGAGTTTACCAGCAGTGTTCGCCCTTTGCTGAATGCTTTTTGCTTTCCACTTAGATGTCTTCATCACAGTTCCTGAGCCCCTTTTGGTGTCTTCTAAGGTAGCAGTAGAACTGTTTATTCATATGAAAAAAAGATAATTTCCCTCATCTCAAAAACAGGTAATTGGCGACCTAAATTTCACTCTCAAATTCTGCTTTAGAGGAGAATTAAACATAACAGACCATATTCACAGTTCCTGGGGATTAGGACTTGGACATATTTGGAGGGATGTCCTGATCTGGATCTCTTATGTCCCCATAATGTTCTGTGAGTTAGAGGTGGAGTGATTTGGAAAGTGACTGACCACGCATCAGTGCATTAGTCCATTGGTAAAGTCGATAACAGAATGTAGTGTTAGGAGGAAGGGACCCGGTAAAGGTGGTGCATTACTGGGTGTATGTCTTTGGAGGGTGTGTGTCACTCTGTCTCCTCTCTCTGCTCCCTGGCTGCCAAGAGCTGAGCAGCCTTCCTCCACCAAGCCCCGCGCCATACCATTTCCACCTTAAAAAAACTGACCATGGACTGAACCTGCTGAATCCATGAGGCAGAAATTTGTATAGCATGCATTTTCAGAAATAAATAAAAGATAATGATGTAAAAATTCGGGAGGTAAATGTGGCGATGGGTATGTAACAAAGCAAATGTACATAATGCTGTCTGTTGAACTGCAAAGTTAAAAAGGTAAAAATGGTTCTTTTTATATTTTGTATATTTATCACAGTAAAAAACCTGGTTTATGAAAAATATATATATTATTTTTTCAAATAGGGCTCAGAAGAATTTACAAAGATAAAATGTATCATTGTCATATGACATGCGCTAATTGTTAGTGATCGAACTCAGACTAGTACTTATCGAAACTTATAAAAAATATATACCAGGGCCGGGGATTTAGCTCAGCGGTTCGGTGGCCTGCCTCGCAAGCGCAAGGACCCGACTTCAATCCCTGGTACCAAAACAACAACAACAACAACAACAACAACAACAACAACAACAACAAATATATATATATATATATATATATACCTGTTGAAAGAATTTTAATCATAAATTAGGTCATAGGAATAAATTATTAATGGTATTTGATTCCCTACATGGAATATTTCTATAGTAATATTATGAAAATATATAATATCCTAACTCATATACTGAAAAGTATCATCAGTGTCACATTATTTTTGCTCTTCATGTTTCATAGACTAATTATTTTCCATTGTTTGTAAACATTAAGTATAAAAATTTATATAATAAAAGGAAAGAATGTTAATATAAAAATCACTTAAATATTTTATAAACAAAAACTAGAATAAGCATAACTGTTTAGTGTTTTACAGATTTGAGGATACTGTTACTTTTAAAATGCCATTTAATAATAATTTGAGGCGCTTGAAAGTATCAGGAATATATTATTTCTTAATTAAGGCAGATAACTGCCAAATAAGACAATTTTTAAGAAAACAATTACTTTTTGACTAATTTCATATAATACATTGATTCATAGTAATATTACATATTTATGTTTAAAAATAAGCTTTCCATAACTGCTTAGAGATTAGAGAAGCACATATGAAACCTAAATATCAATACAAAAAAATCCATTTCATTGTTTCATTCAAATGACTATACATGGACCTATTTATATCTTCTTAAATATTTAGGTATCAGAAGTTCTGATGAGACTGTTCTTTTAAGAATGGTTTTAAACTGTTTTCTGTATTCAAATGTGGCAAAATTCAGATAATATTGGCTTTTCATGCATTTTATTTAATAACAGCAAAAGGAATCATAAAAGGAAGCTATATGGCTGGAACAAATGGATACTATTTCTGAGAAATTGCAATCACCCTTGATTTTTGATTTACTTTTATCTACCGCAAGGTGATAAATTTGACAAAAGTCTTCATAATGGTTTCTGTGCATGGAGAACTAGTTTTCATTCTCTTAATGAAGTGCCTCCTCATCCACTCCTTTCCTGTCTAGTGGTCTGAGGCACTGTTAGTATCGAGACTTCTGTCTCCAGTGAAAATCAATGCTTCAAAAATCTATTATGTAGTTTATGCCAGAATTGTTTCACCTTTAGTTCTAAATAAGAATCACCTTATAAAAATATAAATGCAAAATTATAAAGCCATAATATGCATACACATATTCCAGTGTAAAATAATGCTTTTTACAAGCATTAGAATTGAGCTAAATTTTATACTGACCAAGGACAGTGGACAGCATATGTTCTAAGGCACATAACTGATATCATCTAATATTAATCTGATCATAGAAATTATAATCTTAGCTCAGGCCTTATGCCTAAATTTCACTTTGTTCTCTTTAAATTTTTCTATTAGTATATTTGCAACAAAAATGAGTATATTCACAGTGGGACGTTGCCACATACACAAACCTTTCCTTGATCCTTTTTGCTTCCTCTGACCCACCTCTCCTTCTCATTTCCCCAACCCCAAACCCCTTACATATTGGCCTCATTTGTATCATGAAGAGATTTTAGTAATAATCTTTAATCTTTCCTTAGTCACTCTTAGTCGCTCTTATTCTGAATGTATAAACTCTCAGACTCTGTAGAATTCATCACTGCAACCCCACAGGAGGACCTTAAACTTTACCCTCTTTGTTATTTTGTCAAAAAGTAAAACAAAATAATAAGAGAATAACAATACTTACTGTACTGTATATCTTTACCATCAAAGAAGTTGCTCAGAGGATAGAAAATATAACCAAAAGATCCTTATTTCTTCAAAAAGTTATATAGCCTCTTCTCTGTTTCTTCTAGTAGTTCTAGCTCTGAGGATTAGCCCTCAGAAGCTGAAAGGATCTAGGACATGTTGTGTCCACACATACATTTCTCATTAAAGTAAATTTGGAAATTCATCTTTCCATACATCTTCCTACATTTAATGCCATCTTTCCTGAAAAATAATCTGGAAATGTCGTGTCTTCATCACACACTCACTGCTATCCTTGACCCTCTGACTTTTGATTTCCAGTTCTCTGTCAAACCAAAGGAGCTTTAGTTCTTCTAGACTTTTCTCAAGTTCATATTCCTGTGGAGTTTTCTGAAATACTGATCTGTCCTTATTACATTTTACATATTTCAGATTTTATACATGGAAGTGACTCCCTGCTTCCTCATAGATTTGATGCCCTCCTGGCTTGACGAGGAGTGTAAGACGTGAAGAGAGGAGAAGATGGTGTGTTGAGTTCATTCAAAATTTTGCAGGTTCTGCATTTCTATTTTATTCAGTTTTCCAAATTGTTTTTTGTTTTGTTGAGGAAGGATCTCCCTTTGTAGTTCAGGTCAGCCCTGTCACTAGGGAGCCCAGTCTGGCTGGAACTCTTGACACTCCTCCTACCTCCGCCTCCCAAGTGCTGGGGTGACAGGTGTGCGCCAACATGCCTGGCTTGCGTTGCTATTTTAATTGACAACCATTAACAATCTGTGTGCTCTATGCAACATTAATAAATCCTTAATTGTTAATTATGACTATGTCATAGTTGTAGTAAAGTTTAAATATACCACTTCATAAATAGAACATTTTGAAAGGTTTAGCCCATTGCATTTGTATATAACTTTGCAGTGTATACAATTTATAACTTTAACATTGATTTTAGTCTTTAATATTAATTCACAAATATAAATTGTAGAAATGGTGTCACATGCCTATTGTCCATGCTACTTAGGAAGTTTAAGCAGGGAGATTACAAATATGAGGCTAGCTTGGAAACGTTACCCTCAGGATATTATTTCAAAATTCAAATAACAAAACAAAACAAATAAGGGGGCTAGGACTCAGATTGATGCTACCTAAGTTTGATCACTAGTACCACAAAAAACAAAAAGCATGTTAGTCTGTTATGTTGACAATTGGTCCAATATATTCATGCAATATGAAAAATAGTGTTCAGTTTATTGTACAATATGTAATAGTATATTATCTAACAAGTGTTGCTAGAATGACCCATTTTGGAGTTTCTGCTTTAATTATGACACGGAGAAGCTAATTTTCCCTAGGTCAAATTCACTGAATCTCTTCATCAGCATATTCTACTTTCAAAAGCAGATTGTACAGAAAGGGACTTGATTTCATTTAAAAAGAACTTAGACCTTAGGGTATTTGCCGACCATGTTAAAGCCCTGGGGTTCAATCCCCAGTATAACATGAAAAGAAGGTGAATGGAGGAATGGACGTAAAATCTGCTATGTGCCTATCTTCCCATGCTTGCTATGATATCCAAATTGTACTTAGTTTTAAAACCTGCAATTTATTTATTTTTTTACTTAGAAACGTGACTTGCTTTAAAAACACAGGCTAATACAACCAATGATCTTGGTGTTTCAAATCTGTCAAGTCTCTCCTTCCCTTCACTAAAAGGATGTCTGGAAATTTGAAATAAAACAAACAGAATCCCTAGCTGAGAAGTTTGGTCTCCACACACATAATGGGAAGAGGTTTATATTTACACAAAGCTCAATCAAAAGGAAATAGTTTTGCAAGCAGGCAGGTAAGACGCTATCTTATTTGCTTAATGTGTGGCTCACTGAATCTTTATTGCTGTATTAGAAGAGGCAATTTCCTATGCCAAGATTTAATTAAAGCTTAAATATTTGAAGGAGCGATGATAATGCTGTCTCTAATAAAAAATTTACCTGACTTGGGATCAATAGAGAAATAAGGTTGTCCCTGAAGAATGCTGTAAACGACTCGGGCGCTGTTTCCATAGGTCGGGTCATCTGCATCTGTGGCCTTGACCTGGAGCACATACGCACCTGGAAAATAAGACAATATAACTCTAGCATTTTTCTCTTACAGAGTGCAAGGCCATGTCTATTATCTGGCGGACTCCATTTTTCTTTGGAATTTAGAATCTCTCAGGATCTAAAAAGTACATTATATCACGAAGGATAATCCTAGTCAAAGTTCTGGGCAAAGATGCAATCCAAACTACAATGAAGTATCCCATCAGCCCAGTAACAATGGCTATTGCACACACAGACACACAAAAACTCATTTTATTAAGCGCTACAGAAGACATAGGAAATATTCTGGCACATTCTTGGTGGGAATATAATTTACTACAGCCATGATGGAAAAAGACAACTTCCATCTGATGCAGCATTTCTGTTACTGAGTGTAGCTCTAAAGGAAAAGATATCCATATGTAAAATAGACATCTGCACTCCTATATTCTTTTCAACACTACTTAAAATAGTCAAGAAATGGAAAAAAAACCTGTGTTCATTACCTGATGAAAGACAAGTAGGACATGATTTCATTCATATTGGAATCTAAAAAAGTAAATCTCAAAGAAATTGTGTGTGCCACTTTGGTCGATAGAGGCCAGGAACAGTAAAGGAAGGGCAACACAGAGAGACATTGAGTAATGGGTTCTGCGCTGGGCTACATCGGACTAAGAATTTCTGATCATTTATTGTGTATTCTGTGAGTGTCAAAAATAATAAGGTGCTAAATGTTTTAAAAGCTAAAAGAAAACATTTTGAAAGATTTCACCACAAAGAAATGCTAAAGGTTTGAGGATGTAAGTATGTCTCATTTAAACAACATGTACTATACATATCATATATATATGTATAT
>NW_022900913.1:16658890-16701731 GCF_012274545.1 Fukomys damarensis
TCACCACTAAGATGCACAATTTCTACATTTTTATTCATCAGTTAAAATAATCTTATTTAAATAATCAGGCAATAATGTATCTATTACTAAAAGAGACACATTTTAATTATGAATTATGATAGATGCTTCCATTTCTAGTAGCTAGTTCATTGAGCTGAAAGACATAGCAACAACTTTATTGGTGTATATTCAAGAAATGTGGAGTCCTCTTGCGTTAGCTCATCTACCTCACGTAGATTCTTTAACTTTCCGATTCGAATGTCATTAGAGGATTGAAAACTTTTAAAATGGGTTACTGAACTTTGGGTGTCATTTAGTTATTTGTAAGTGTAATTTGCAAATCAACAACTATGTATTAGCATTAGGAAGCTTTTTTTTTTTGGTACCAGGGATTGAACTCGGGTCCTTGCGCTTGCAAGGCAGGCCACCGAAATGATGAGCTAAAACCCAGCACAGCATTAGGAAGCTTTTAATTAAAAGTATTTAAGAAATTGAGAAATAAAAATTCATTGCCAAAAAGCTATGTATCACCTCTTAAACAGGATTAAATTAATTTGCAAATTGATAGAAACAGAAAACCCCTTTTGACAAACCAAATTACCATAGCTTTTCTCCTTTTTTTTTCTTTTTATTGAGTTTATTGGTACAATCTAGGTATGCAATACAATTACATTCATCATTGGGATTCTGTACCTTTACATAATAGGTCTTGATTCTCATTTTTCCCCTTGTCCCTGCCCTCCCTTTAACCCCTTCTCCCCTCCCCACTTACAAACACTTTATTTCCATTTTTTCAGTTTCTCATATTTTTTTCCTCTCCCTTATTACCTTTCCCCCACCCTTCCCACTTTCCCTACACCTTTAGCCCTTTACTTCCTATTTCACATTATTAATTGTCTCATTAGGATCCTGTGTACTATTATAGTTTTTCACCAAAGAAACTATTCGGTATTTCAGTTAAAGAAATCTCTGTATGAACATTAAAAATAGGAAACCTTAAAATAAAACTAAAAAGGAAAGTAAAAGAGAACAGGCAATGATGTAGGATTAAAATAATCCTTAATTCTGGAGATGAAAATGGTCCCTGAACATATTTAAATTGCTTCTCACTCTTATAGTCTTATCTTATTCTTCTCTTCATTATTTAGAGGATACTTTATTAGTTTCTGTAATCAAACCCATGTAGACATGACTTTACATATTTAGTACGATGTGTTACCCCTGTACACATGGAAAAAAATAAAAACTAAAAATAGAAATAAGTTAACATTTCTAGACCAATATGGTTGTCTATTTCTGTACAATGCCAACTCAACACAATAAATTGGGATGACTTTTTCCAAAGTTGGCAGAACCGTTAAAGCTTCCCAAAATTCAATTATGTAGACATGACTTTACATATTTAGTACGATGTGTTACCCCTGTACACATGGAAAAAAATAAAAACTAAAAATAGAAATAAGTTAACATTTCTAGACCAATATGGTTGTCTATTTCTGTACAATGCCAACTCAACACAATAAATTGGGATGACTTTTTCCAAAGTTGGCAGAACCGTTAAAGCTTCCCAAAATTCAATTTTTATATATAGAAAATACTTTTATATATTACAGGAAGTTGAAAGGTACTATGCATTTTCTCATATCTTCTCATAAACACAAATCACTCTAATAACTTTGAAGTGCTTTTGTCTAATGTTCTGTTCAATTTATTAGTTGTAGTACAGAAAAAAACAAAAATTGAAGTTATCAGAACTTGTAACATATCAAATCCATTCCTGATCCTTAGGAATCTCTATTTCTCTATTCAACACAAAGGGATTGGAATATCTTGAAGACACACACAGACACACACACACACACACACACACACACACAGACACACACACACGCACATATTCACAAGTTTTAGAGTTTCCAGAACTCTACCTCTTGGAAGCTGTCATGGCTTCTATCTAGGCTCCCCCAGAGCCTCACGTGCTCATACGATAGATAGATTTAGGGTATGTGAATGCGGATTGAACATATGCAAAAACTATAGTAGCCCAGTGATTGCTTCGGCATAGTTCTGCTCTGGGATAATGGGAAGGTCTACCTGGGGTGTGGTACTAACTAATTGCATTGTAGCCTTAATGGGTTAAAACAGAAAGTGAGGCTCAGTGCTGTTGCTTTGCTGCCTGCTGTCTTCTGTACTGTGGCCTGTTTCTCCTTTGCAATGCCCCTTTGTCATGCTGCCAGGCCTCAGAGCCAGCTGAGAATACACTAAAACCTCTAGAGCCTCTGGCATTAAAAAAAAAAAAAAATCTTCCCTCTTTTAACTTATGGAAGTCAGGTATGCTGTCCCACCAACCAGGAAAAAAAAAACCAAAAAAAAACCAAAAAACAAAACTAAAACAGAGTCCTTGTAGTGGAGTTAGTCTTCTGTTCGCAGAAAGCAGAATTGTCCTTTCTATTCAGTTATCCATTCAATGTTTTAAGAAAATACAAATTTGGACATAGAGGCTAGGAGAGTGACTCCTACCTTTACCTTTCCTTTACTATTTTTTTTTCTCTTTTGGATAAAGTTTTGTGGTAATGACAAGAGCCAGAAACGATAGCTTTCTGTATACCTTCATTGTCAATTACTTTTGCTTCCAGTGCTTTGGTGACTTCTAGGTGTACGAACAGATGCAAACTATGCTACAGCAGCTTTTCCCAGGACAGGGAACTTCTAGAAAGTAAGCAAGAATATATTAATAAAAAGTCGAGTGTGATGACTAATAGGGTCTATCATCATTACCAACAGTCTCATCAACATCAATATTTGCACTACCATTAATCATAATTTGGCAGGTGCTTATTACTGTGAAGCACTGAGTACCAGTCTTAAAGATTTATCAAAACTGCCTTTACGTATTACTGGAGAAATACAAATTTTATGGACAGTAAATTCTTGCCTTCTCAATAGTGGATTCTACCTCAGACTTCTCACCTGTAACTTTGCTTTCCATTTGCCTTGCATGTGTTGTGTGGGCAAAGTCTAATAATTTTAAGTATTGCCCAATTCTAGATGTAAACACTGCAACTGAAAACTAGGACCTATTCAAGTCTGTTGGTAAATTTAAAGAGTAAAAGCTCATATTTAGACACAAAAAAGGAAATAAAAATGTTTAAGAGAGAGAAATATGTAGTAACAAATTTAATAAAAGTTTCTCAAACACACATCATGCACCAAGCTCAGTGAGGAATGCATAAAATCAGTAATATCTTTCTTTTCTTTTTTTAAGTTTGAAACTAAACTAAATTTTGTATGTTAATATTTTGCATGGTTATATTCCTTATGAAAATGATAATAATATTTATGTTTAAAGGTTCATTTAAAGAAAGGAATTGAGAATAATTTTCCTAGTGAATATACATAGCAGGTATTTGTTACAATTTCCCAGTCAAATGGGTCACAGATATCCAGGCATGGTGGTGTATGCCTGTAATACCAGCACTTGGGAGCCTCATGCTGTGAGTTTGAGACCAACCTGGGCTACATAGTGAGGTCCAGGTCAGTCTCAACTACATAGTGAGACCCTGTCTCAAAAAATAAACAAACAAAAATGGTTCGCAGAATAGAAAAAAATCACACTTGTGCTATTTCTCTAGCTGTTCTAATTATTAGAAATAATTATTCACTGAAATTCAGAAAAGTCTTGCCCTTTTCCTGTGAAGGAACAGATTTCAATATGAATTCACCCAGAATACTTAAAGCTGTCTTAATAGGTGTTCATAAGGACACCATTACACATCGTCCTATTGGCTTGTTTTTTCAGCTGCTCTACGGTTTCCACCAAACAACGTCAAATGGCAGAAATTTCCTGTTCCTCTCATCAAGAAGCCTTAGTTAATAGCTTGGAAGATACAAACCTCTGAGGACTACCTTCCTTAATGCTTAAATATCATAACAGTTGCTTCTGACACTACTATGTTTTCATTGTTATTTTTATTGGTACATTTTAGATATACATAGTGATCACATTCACCATAGGATATTTGTACCTTTACATAATATATCATGATTCTTCTTTTTCTCCCTCAAACCTCTCCCCTCCCTCCAACCCCTCTTCTTCTCCTTATTTAAAAGGACTTTGTTTCCATTTTTTCTTCATTCTCTTTTGTTCTTTTCCCTTCTTTCTTTCTCCACTGTCTCCCGCCTTGTTCCTTTTCTCATTTCCCTATATCTATTATACATTTTGGTCCTTATTTATTTACACTTTCAGTTTCTCACACCAGAGAAACAATGTGATATTTAAATATGTGTATGGTCCTATTCCCCATCTTGGTAACTTCCCAAAGGAATTAAAAGCATTATATCTCAGTGCTATATGAACACTCATGTTTATGGCAGCACAATTTTAATACCTAAATCTTGGAATAAGTACAAACGCCTGACAATGGACGAGTGGATGAAGAAGGTGTGCTGTTCTTTTTTTAATAAAATGGAGTACTACTCAGCCATAAAGAAAGAAACTAAAGACATTTATAGCTAAGTGGCTGCACATTGAGGCCATACTCGTAAGTGAAATTAATAAGACACACAGGTGTAAATACCCAATATTTTCTCTAGAAGTGTAAATAAGTATCAAAGTGTTTAATTGATATCGTATAATTGGAAAGAAAGGTCTGAAGGAGTAGGGGAAGTGGGGGGACAAGGGGAAAGGTAAGAAGTGAAAAGAAAAAATATGAGAAAAGGATAAAATGGGAACAAAGTCTTTGTCCACGGGGAAGGGTGGAGGGGATGAAAGGAGGCTAGGGAATGGGGAAAAAATAAGAACCAAGATACTTCATGTAGATGTACGTAATTCCAATGATGAACGTAGCTGTACTGCATACCTAAAATATACCCATAAATGGAATGGAAAAAGAAGAAACTTTGTATTATTCAAAAGGTGCACAGTTTCAGTTCTGAGGTCTGTTAAAAAAAAAAAGATGTGGTGTTTTTGTACAAGGCTGTACTACTCTGCAAAAAGGATAAATTTGACACCTGCGTAGGTGAATGGATGCACCTTGAGGCTCCTGACTGGATTAAACACTAAACGCCCAAGAGGGAGAAGTAAGAGGTATGGGTATGGGCGGATTTGGTATGCGTCACGCAAATGGCACAACAGTCGATGTCTTGTACAGAGACTGGACTAGACCTGGGCCTGTATGCAGCAGCCCGCCTGGAATTCACTGTCCTATCACTTCAGTCCAAGGAAGGTAGTTCGGCCACTCTAACTGAGAGAGCGTACTTGGAGCTGGCTCCCAGAGAAAACATTGCCTCATGCAGCACTGGACGTGGAGTACAGAATGCACAGTGGAGGGGCCGGAGTCATTTCAGGTTCCCATTAACACCGCTCTTGTCAGTAGCAAATTAATTATCGTACATTTTAGTAACACTTAAAGCCAATACTAAAAGTTAACTGGATAGTAATAGCTAAATTTTACATTTAAACAGTTACTCAAAAGAGAGTAAAAATGTATAAAATTAAGAGCAAAGGCCAGAGAAACGGATCATTGAGAGGCACAAAACCATGCTAAAGTAAGAAAACGTATCAGGAGGAGCCCATTTGATAGAAAGCTATGTGAATGTTCACTGACTTCTGAATGACTATGAATTAGAGTTCATCGTGAACCAGTCTGAATATCATATTAGCTCAGGATACAAAAGCAAAATACTATAGGCTTTGTACATTCACAGAACTTTATGTTCTCACAGACTGGGAGGCAAGAACTTAGAGATGAAAGTGGGAGATTTTGTTTCCTAGTGAAAACTCTTCCTGCTTCCCTAACAACGCCCCTCTTTCTGTGTTCCCACGGCCCTCTCTCTAGGCACCTGTGTACAGTGACGAAAAGACCCGGTGTCCCTTTCTCCTCTCAGTTGGATGACATTTGTATACGTTTAGCGCCCTGGTCTCGTGACATTATTTGACTTAAAGATCGCCAATATACGTTGAAAATACTAATAAAGATCATAATGTTTGAATTATTGCTTTCAATATTGAAAACTCATACTTGTAACACTTGATACGAGCATGCAGCGCGTATGCCGAAATTCACAGTTATTTAACAGACTCGACATGACTTTTTGCAAAATTACAAGCACTTTTTCACACTTTAGATCAGTTATCCACTTGACAAATATTCTCAGCTTTCGCACCAACTGACAGGCACACTGACTGGGGGCGAGAGAAACAACACGACCCAAATAAAAGACTAAAAGCGTTAATAGTGATACAGTCGAGACTGCTTCAAATTAAGGAACTTCTTATCTGAACATCAAGGAAGAGAGATTTGTGATCTTCATTTATATAGGGTCCCGAATGAAGTGTGGTGATAGTTTGTAATTTTATCCTAGCTTATTTATCTAACTAACAAGAACAATGTACGTTTATTGTGTACATCATGACGATGTGAAATATCTTCATGCTGAGGAATGACTACATTAACTGTTACATACATTCCTTTACATACTTCTTTACATACAATACAGTTTGTATGGTAACAGCATTTAAAATATGTAGTTTTAACAATTTTAATACAATGCAATAGAGACAACCCCTGACTTAATGACAGTTCAACTGAAAGGTTTTTGACTTAGCAACGATGTGAACACCACATGCATTCTCTAGAAGCTGCATTTCAAGTTTGGAAGGGACCTTTTATTGACAAACTGCATGCTCAGCATTCCATTGTAAAGCAAGTTTTGTGTTAATTTTGCCCAGCTGTCAACTAAAATTAGCGTTCTAAGCACATTTTAGTTAGGTTACGTGAAGCTATGGTTTCGATAGGTCAGCCATCAAGGCCAATAGCTCTAGACGCATTGCTTCATGCATTTTTAATTGACCGAGGATTTATTGGGATATAACCCCATCTGTCCCTTGTTGTGACCTGTTTTATTCACGATGCACTACAGGTCTCTTGAATACATTTTTCCTAACTGATTTTTTTTTTTTTTTAATCTGTGGGCCGAAATCTTCCAAACTTCCATCCTCCTTGGGGCTGGTAACTGCCATTGCAACTCCCTGCTCCTGTGAGGTGTTACGAAGAAGACACAGCTACGCAGTCAAGGCTAGGTACCCCAGGTCAGAGAAGCAGAGCCACCTTCACTGGGAATCACAGATGAGGGAGGTAGGATTGTGGAGAAAAGGACAGACAGGGACATTTTTTATTTCTACTTCTTTTTTTTTCTGCATTCTTCTGTATTTTGGTTGTTGTTGCTTTTGTTTCTTTATTAGAACATGTTTTTAGTACATGTGCTTAGGTTCATTTTAGGAAGTAGGTACTTGTATTTAACAGATTTTAATTTCCCTTCCCCTTCCCTCCCACCTCCCTTCCTCCTTCTCTAGGCCCCCTTTTGAAGGCCATGTTTGAGATACGTAATGATTACATATATATTTAAGGTGGTTGCTACATGTACATGATACATCTTACATTTTTTTATATCCCTTCTCCTCCTCCCTTCTTCACATCTTCTGTCTTTTGCTTCCTTTTGCAATAGCAAATTATGTCTCCCTTTGCTTTTCAAAATCGATACATCAATCTTTTGTTTTGCTCTTTGCTTATTTGGATTACTCAAATAAGAGAAATCTTATGGTATTTAAATTACGTGTCTGACTTTTTTCATTTAACATTGTTTACGAGGTGTATCCATTTTCCTACAGGTGTGTTGAATTCATTCTTTTTTATAGCCGAGTACTATTCCACTATATATAGATATCACATTTTCTTTATCCATTTGTCTGGTGATCAAGATTGAGCTACTATGAATTGTCCTGCTGTGAGTATTGATATGCATGTATCGTTGTAATATGATGTCTTTAGAGCATTCAAGAAAATGCCTAAAAGGAAAATAGCTGGGTCAAGAGGAATTTCTATTTTTAGATTTTTGTGAAATCTCCATACTGATTTCCATAAAAGTTGGACTAGTTTGCATTCCCATGTACAATGTAGGAGGGTTCCCTTGTCACCACAGTCACGCCATCATTTGTTACTATTTGATTTCTTCAGGATAGCCATTCTTTCTGCATTGAGATGAAGTCTTAGTGTCGTTTTAATTACTCTTTCTCTGATGGCCATAGATGTTGAGCATTTTCCATGGTTATTGGCCATTTGTATTTCTTCTGAAGAGTGTGCAATCGTTTCACATGCACATTTTTTATTGCATCTTCTATTTGGAGGGTCTAATATTTTTTAGTTCTATGTGTTCTTTACATACTAGTCCTCTGTCTGAAAAAGAGCTGGAAAATTTTCCCCCACTTTGTGGGTTGTCTCTTCATTTTGTTTCTTGTTTTCCTTTACTGTGCAGATGCTTTTTAATTTGATATAATCCCACTTATTTATTCTTGCTATTTCTTTTGCAACTGGAGTTCTTTTCAGAATGTCCTTTTTTACACCGTGACTTCAGGAGTTTTCCTATTTATCTTCCAGTAGGTTAAGTGATTCTCATTTAATATTTAGTTATTTGACTGATTTTGATTTTAGTTTAATATATGATGAGAGATATGAGTCCAGGTTTAATAGTCTGCCTGTGGCTAGTCAGTTTTCCTAGCACCACTTGGTAAATAGGATATCCGTCTTCCCACTTATATTTTTGGCCCCTTTATAAAAAATCAAGTAGCTGAATGCTTCTGGGATTTTTTCTTTATACTCTTTTCTATTTCATTGATCCACAGGTCTGTATTTGTGTCAATACCATACCTTTTTAAATCATTGTAGCTTTGTAGTATAACTAGGAGTCAGGCTTTTGTTGCCCTTGTCTATGATTGCTTTAGCTACTCTGGGTCACTTCTGGATCCATAAGAATTTTAGAGTTATTTTCTCTAGTTCGATGGCAAATGTTGTAGGTATTTGGATTGGGGTTGAGTTGTACCTATATATAAGTTATGGAAGTGTGGCCATTTTTGATAATATTACTTCTATCCTGAAATAGGAGATATATTTCTACTTTCTGATTTTTTTCAGAGTAATGTAGTTTTCTCTTTTTTTAGTTAAAAATGCATTAATCCATTTATTTTATAATGCATCAAAAGTAATTAACATCACAAAGAAGACAAGGAAAGGGGAAACTATTACTTTAAATATCCAGTAATTTTCACCTATTTGTACTTTTCTGTGATACACGAAAGTAAACTTTAACATTTCCTGTAGTCAAAGTTAGCCTTTGGGGACACACAGTGTTATTCTTAAGAGTAATAGATCCATTTGTTTCCAGGACTGCTTACTGTGTGACTAAGTAACACCAGGCACGGTAGCCATCTTTTCTACTATGCTGTAACACTGATTCAGAGCCTTGAGAAAGACTTGTCAAAGTCTTTTCCTTCCTGGATTAGGTTAGTTCACAGATACTTCATTTTTCTTAATGCTAACATGAATAGTATTTTTTTTTACAATTTCTCTCTCATTGAGTTCATCATTGTTATACATGAATACAATTTAATTTTTGATTTGGAACCTGCTACACTGCTGAATTAGGTTACCCATTCTTGGACTGTTCGGTGGAATTGTTTGTGTCTTCTATGTAGAAGATTAGGTGATCTCCAAATAATAATGTCTTTTTCATTTCCTATATGTATCTCTTTTATTTCTTTCTCTTGTGTGATTGCTGCAGGTAATGTTTTCAGTACTATGTTGAACAGAAATGGTGAGAGTGTACATCCATAACTTATTCCTGATTTTTGAAGGAAATGTTTCAGTTTTTTCCAATATGGTGTTGGAGCTTGTATTTAACAGATTTTAATTTCCCTTCCCCTCCCCTCCCACCTCCCTTCCTCCTTCTCTAGGCCCCCTTTTGAAGGCCATGTTTGAGATACATAATGATTACATATATATTTAAGGTGGTTGCTACATGTACATGATAAATCTTGCATTTTTATATATCCCTTCTCCTCCTCCCTTCTTCACATCTTCTGTCTTTTGCTTCCTTTTGCAATAGCAAATTATGTCTCCCTTTGCTTTTCAAAATCGATACATCAATCTTTTGTTTTGCTCTTTGCTTATTTGGATTACTCAAATAAGAGAAATCTTATGGTATTTAAATTACGTGTCTGACTTTTTTCATTTAACATTGTTTACGAGGTGTATCCATTTTCCTACAGGTGTGTTGAATTCATTCTTTTTTATAGCCGAGTACTATTCCACTATATATAGATATCACATTTTCTTTATCCATTTGTCTGGTGATCAAGATTGAGCTACTATGAATTGTCCTGCTGTGAGTATTGATATGCATGTATCGTTGTAATATGATGTCTTTAGAGCATTCAAGAAAATGCCTAAAAGGAAAATAGCTGGGTCAAGAGGAATTTCTATTTTTAGACTTTTGTGAAATCTCCATACTGATTTCCATAAAAGTTGGACTAGTTTGCATTCCCATGTACAATGTAGGAGGGTTCCCTTGTCACCACAGTCACGCCATCATTTGTTACTATTTGATTTCTTCAGGATAGCCATTCTTTCTGCATTGAGATGAAGTCTTAGTGTCGTTTTAATTACTCTTTCTCTGATGGCCATAGGTGTTGAGCATTTTCCATGGTTATTGGCCATTTGTATTTCTTCTGAAGAGTGTGCAATCGTTTCACATGCACATTTTTTATTGCATCTTCTATTTGGAGGGTCTAATATTTTTTAGTTCTATGTGTTCTTTACATACTAGTCCTCTGTCTGAAAAAGAGCTGGAAAATTTTCCCCCACTTTGTGGGTTGTCTCTTCATTTTGTTTCTTGTTTTCCTTTACTGTGCAGATGCTTTTTAATTTGATATAATCCCACTTATTTATTCTTGCTATTTCTTTTGCAACTGGAGTTCTTTTCAGAATGTCCTTTTCTACACCGTGACTTCAGGAGTTTTCCTATTTATCTTCCAGTAGGTTAAGTGATTCTCATTTAATATTTAGTTATTTGACTGATTTTGATTTTAGTTTAATATATGATGAGAGATATGAGTCCAGGTTTAATAGTCTGCCTGTGGCTAGTCAGTTTTCCTAGCACCACTTGGTAAATAGGATATCCGTCTTCCCACTTATATTTTTGGCCCCTTTATAAAAAATCAAGTAGCTGAATGCTTCTGGGATTTTTTCTTTATACTCTTTTCTATTTCATTGATCCACAGGTCTGTATTTGTGTCAATACCATACCTTTTTAAATCATTGTAGCTTTGTAGTATAACTAGGAGTCAGGCTTTTGTTGCCCTTGTCTATGATTGCTTTAGCTACTCTGGGTCACTTCTGGATCCATAAGAATTTTAGAGTTATTTTCTCTAGTTCGATGGCAAATGTTGTAGGTATTTGGATTGGGGTTGAGTTATACCTATATATAAGTTATGGAAGTGTGGCCATTTTTGATAATATCACTTCTATCCTGAAATAGGAGATATATTTCTATTTTCTGATTTTTTTCAGAGTAATGTAGTTTTCTCTTTTTTTAGTTAAAAATGCATAATCCATTTGTTTTATAATGCATCAAAAGTAATTAACATCACAAAGAAGACAAGGAAAGGGGAAACTATTACTTTAAATATCCAGTAATTTTCACCTATTTGTACTTTTCTGTGATACACGAAAGTAAACTTTAACATTTCCTGTAGTCAAAGTTAGCCTTTGGGGACACACAGTGTTATTCTTAAGAGTAATAGATCCATTTGTTTCCAGGACTGCTTACTGTGTGACTAAGTAACACCAGGCACGGTAGCCATCTTTTCTACTATGCTGTAACACTGATTCAGAGCCTTGAGAAAGACTTGTCAAAGTCTTTTCCTTCCTGGATTAGGTTAGTTCACAGATACTTCATTTTTCTTAATGCTAACATGAATAGTATTTTTTTTTACAATTTCTCTCTCATTGAGTTCATCATTGTTATACATGAATACAATTTAATTTTTGATTTGGAACCTGCTACACTGCTGAATTAGGTTACCCATTCTTGGACTGTTCGGTGGAATTGTTTGTGTCTTCTATGTAGAAGATTAGGTGATCTCCAAATAATAATGTCTTTTTCATTTCCTATATGTATCTCTTTTATTTCTTTCTCTTGTGTGATTGCTGCAGGTAATGTTTTCAGTACTATGTTGAACAGAAATGGTGAGAGTGGACATCCATAACTTATTCCTGATTTTTGAAGGAAATGTTTCAGTTTTTTCCAATATGGTGTTGGCTGTTGGTTTGTCATAAATGGCCTTTATCACATTCAGGTAAGTTCATCCTATACCTGTTTTATTCAGAGTTGTTGTTGCTTTTTTAATCGTGAGTGATTGTTAGATGTGTCAAAAGCCTTTTGTGTATCTAGGGACATAATCGTGCTTTTTTGTTCATGCTTTTTTGCATTTATTGATTTGTGTACAGTGAACCATCATTTCAACACTGAAATGAATATCACTTGGTCATAATATATGATCCTCTTGATGATTTGTTTCATATTATTTGCTGAAATTTTAATGAGGATTTTTTTCATTTATATTCATTAAGGAGACTGGCCTGTAGCTTTCTGGTTCAGATGGGGCTATTTCTGGTTTTGAAATCATAGTACTGCTGGCTTTCAGAAATGAGTTTAGAAACACTCCTTCCTTTTCAATTTCTTTGAAGAGTTTGAAGAATACTACTGTTATAATATCCTTAAACATGCTGTGGAACTCAGCAGTAAATCCATGAAGAACTAGGCTTCTCTTAGTAGATTTTTTTTTTTTTTATTCCTGCCTTAATTTCATTGTTTGTTATTGGGTTGCTCAGCATTATTGACTTCTTTAGTTTTGGTAATATGTGAGTCTGGGATTCTATTGAAGATTTTTCCAATGTGTTGGAATGTGATTTTTCATTGTAGTTACTATATTCTGAAATATACATTGTCCACTGTACTTTTTCCTTTTTCATTTCTAATTGCATTGATGTGAATTATTTTTTCCTCTCTTTCTTTTGGTAAGTTTGGCTGAGGGTTTATCTATTTTGTTTATTGTTTCAAAGAATCATCTCTTTGATTTAGTGAATATTTCTATTATCAAGTGGGAATTGCATAGAATTTCTCTTTTGGGAATATTTGAACAGAGTTCCCACTGGATTGTTTCTTGGTTACTTTTCCTTTTGCTTCTGTTGTTATCATTGTTGTTGTTTGTTTGATTTAATTGTTTATTCTCTCTGTCTCTCTTCTTCCTAATCTTTTTCTTCAATCCTATCTTTTGTAGCAATATTATTTTCTTTTTTTTTTACTTGTTTCTCCCGGTTTTTAAATTCTTCAACTTTTTTCCTATAAGCTGCTCTCTTGCAATCATTCCTATCACATCTCATGATAACTTTCTGTTCTCCCTATTCTTCCTGTACTTTCTTATCTTACCTGGAATCTTTCCTTTGACTTTTCTCCACCTTGCAGGTCACAAATATACTAACAGATTCCCAAAAACCGCCCAGCATTCCACAATTCCTAATTACACCTCTCTCCCTTATATCCTGCCTCCACTCATATAATATATTTTCGATTCCTCAACTGTAACATCCATTTCCAGTGTAAAAGATTTCCAAAACATTCTGACCCTTAATATTTTACCTAATATTTTTTCTTCTATCTCCCTCCCCTCTATCCTTCCATCTCTTCTCTTCCCTTCTCCTAACTGCTGACAACAGTATATTACAGGCAATAAAGGATATTATTATTATCAAATAAAATTGTGTAATTGCAAAGTTTAAAACATATAACTGATTTATGATCAGATCTGTTGATGCAGTTATAATCATTCATAATTCTCTTCTGACAACACAGTAATAATCAATTTAAATTAAATAGTTGAAGGTT
Organism: Fukomys damarensis; assembly: GCF_012274545.1. Classification (NCBI taxonomy): domain Eukaryota; kingdom Metazoa; phylum Chordata; class Mammalia; order Rodentia; family Bathyergidae; genus Fukomys; species Fukomys damarensis. The sequence continues at coordinate 16,672,670 of NW_022900913.1, forward strand.
AGAACACTATTTCTGGAAAATAACCATATTCATTTATCATTTAAATGCATTCTACTTATCATCTGAATTCTCTTTTAAATCTACTTAACCTCAACACTCAGCACCAAAGGGGGCAAAAACTGGAAAATAAGGCAACAGAAGAAACGCAAGCTCTCCCAAGACTAAACTAGTGTATACTGATTGAAAGAAAAACAAATTACAGTTACTGGAGCTTGACACATTGACTGAAGAAGAGTTGAACTTGGCAAGTTTAAAGAGGACACAATTCAAAAGTTCATGACATTATACAAAATAACCAGTGTGGATACAGGAGAAAAATACAAAACATTGAAAAAGCTGTCCAAAACACTTTAAAACATGAATGACAAATTTTCCAAAGTTATAGATTCCTCAAAGAAGGGTAAGATATGAATTTTAAAAAACTGTGTAGGATTTATAAATTATGTAAATGACCAATGTGAAAACATGCTTTCTGAGAGAGAAGACAAATGAGAATTTATTATGAATAATTCAAAAACGTCTTAAAAATGATGAGAACAAGAAAAACTTATCCAACAGCTATTGCACTGTGTTAAGAAGACAAATTCAAAGTTAATTTGAGTTGAAAAATCAAAAGACACCACACACGGAATAAAAATATCTGAATACAGAAATCGTAATAGAATACTGTTCAAGGATGAGGGAAGATTTCAAAATGCAGGTAATCAAGACTTACAGTACACCAAGTAAATCAATGAAAACGGAAGCTACACACAACATAACTTAGTCAAAATTCCAGATTCCTAAGAAAAAGGCCAAATCTTGAGATCTTTAAAAAAAAAGTGGGAATGGTTGGGGAAAGGTAATAAGGGAAAAAACATGAGAAAATGAAAAAATAGAAATAAAGTATTTGTAAATGGGGAGGAGAGAAGGGGATGAAGGGAGAGCAGGAACAAGGGGAAAAATGAGAACCAAGGACACCTGTCATGTAAAGGTACAAGATCCCAATAATGAATGTAACTCTACTGTATACCTAAAATGAAATATACCAACAAACTCAATTAAAGAAAAAAAGCAAAAAAACTTAGGTATAAAAGTGAACTCATTATATTTCACAGACTTCTCACCATAAACTTTAAAGGCAAAGAGAACATGAATTGAATGATTTCAAGCCCTAAAGCAAACAACTTCTTACTCAGATTAACATATCCTGCAAAACATTTTGTCAAAACAGATAAAATTTAGGACATTCTATGTTAATAAAAAAAAACGATAAAACAAAAAACAATTTCAGAGATATATGAACAGCAAACTGGCACACCAGAAAAAACTCAAGAGTATCTATCCCACACAGAGATATTAATCTAACAAAGCCAAAAAATGCAGATGGGCGGAATATATGGTGCAAGGCAAATAGATAAACAAATAAAAGAGAAAAATAAAAAGTTAGCAAAAGGAAAAAAATGTAATATCAGGAATAAAAAGACACAGATTGTCATTACTGGATTAAAAAAAAACAATCTAGCAATCTGTTGTATTTAATAAACTCCAAAAGGGTATTCATAAAAATGTGAATGGAAAACAATATTTCATGTACCTGGATCACATAAGTAAGCAGAGGTAGCAATTTTAATTTCAGACAAATGATGCCTCAAGCTAAAACTAACAGAAGAGATTTTGAACATCATTACATAATAGTTAAGGGAACAATCCAACAGGAAGAGATAACACTTGTAAACATATATGCACCAAATAGTGATGCATCCAATTTCATAAAACAAACACCAATGGACATGAGTGATCAAATCAACACCAATACAATCATACCCTACTTCCGCATGAGATAGAGGCACTGAACAAAAATAAAAAACATCAGAGCTGAACCAGACCTTTGAGTAAAGGGATTTCACATATATCCTTAGGGTTTTTCACTCTACTACTACAGAATCACATTCTTCTCAGCAGTGCACTGAAGAGAGAGGAAATACTAATCTACAGGTCCAAAAGAATCAAAATTATTCCATGTTTAATATTAAACTATTGTGTTTGGAAACTAAAACTCAAGCACAGGAAAAAAAAAAGCATAAAAAACTATGAATACCTGGAAACCTAGTAACACACTCCTGAGTACTCTGTGTGTCACATAAGAAATCAAAGAAGAAACTAAACAATTTCTAGTCTCAAATAACTATGCAAGTACAGCACACCAGAACCTAGGAGACACAATGAAAATAGTCTTAAAAGGGAAGCTTATTTAAACCAATGGTCACATTAGAAAAACCCACTGAGTTCAAATAAATAACTTCATGATAAATTGCGTCATATTCAAAAAGCAAGAATAATTCAAACCCTAACAGAATTTAAGGAAGGAAACCATAAAGATCAGAGTAGAAATTTTTAAATTTGGATTTTAAAGCCCCTTAGAAATATTATACAGTTTACTAATCTAATATGTACTTGTATATGTCTTTGTAACTATTTATCTACTTGATCAATTACTTATTTTTGACTATTTATGGAAAAGATATAAAATTATTCATTTTTAATAACCTTTCATTACTTATTATGTAATATGTTGAACAGAGATTATATAAAATCACGCAGATCCACCTCCATATTTTTAAATGTTTTCTTTCAGGAAATATTCTTCTCAGAGGTTTTCATTTTCTTCTTACAAACAATTTTGCAATTGACAAACTTCCTGTCACCAAAATAGGTGGATCTAAAAACATGGATTTAGCATACTGATAAAAACTGCCATGTTGATCATGAATAGATTTTATAATTTACAACTAATATTTCAACAGCACATTGCAATTTCTTTTCAAATGAAAGTGAAAAAATGCATATCTTGTAGCAAAAAATATTAAGCAGCATAGAAATGTCTCTAATGCAGACAGTGTCCAGAATCAAGTGTAGGTGGGTATATGCATGTGCGTGTACATGAATGTAAGCTCCTACAAATGAATAAGACATTGGAAGAGATTTTAATCCAAAATGAGCTAAAGCAGTTTCATTATAAAGTAAAATTAAGCATAGATGGATGACAGGTGAGTTTTGTCTTTAAAGTAACTTGGCTCTTTAATCAATTTTTGCATTAAATTTAATTGCACTGCTCAAGGGCACTTAATATTTAGATTCTTCTTACGGGCTCTCTTGCTGTTTGCCCTTAAACTTATGAATAAATTCGGTACTGTCATCACCTAGGACTGCATAAAAGCTTTTAACAAGGACTATTAAGAACACCAATTCTTGAAATCTTATCTAAGAAGTTAATTTATTGCTCTTAACTGTATTGGTTGACAAATCTTTTTAAACCTTTGTACAAATTTGCACCCAGGTCTGAGAAGCACAATTCTATATAACTTTTCTAATATAAACCCCAATTGGAAGGAGCTGCCTAAGCTGACATACTTTGTTCCTGGGGCCTAAGTGTCCACTTTTGAATCTTACTAAGGCCACTAGGTTACCACAGGTAAATTTATCTTTGTTTTACCTTCCTCATTTACCAAACAAGTGGAAAAAACCCCTCTCATTATATAGTATTGTTAAATGGCTTATATTTACAAAAGAATTACAGGAGAATTTACCTATAGTTGCTATTTATGTTTACACAAAATAAATCCGATGTGAACTTATTTTCTCTTGTTTTTGTATGACACATAGGTTGCAAACTCTCAAAAGCTTAAAATTAGCATAAGTAATGTCCTCAACACCAACGCTTTAATTTCTGGCATACTAATCTGGGTTTTATCTCCTATGTTTTAGCTAAAGTTGACTGTGGGGTATGTTCTTACAGCACATTCAAATACAGATATACTATGGTGATGTTGCCCTACTTCCCTGGATATTCAAGAAAGGACAATGTACAGTTTGTTAAAACTTTCTGAAATGATTAGAACATTCAACATGGACTAAGAAAGGCATCTATTGGAGTGATTTGCCTGGTAGAAGTTATGCTCCCTTGAAATATACTTCTGGGACCAGAGCAGGTAATTTCACTCGGCTTTGATGGCCATCCTGACCTTGCTCACCTGGATCCCAGAGTAGCCTCTGCACATCTCAAGCTATGACATCAGCTTATGATTTCTTATTCAGTCCAGGGACCCACAAGTGTTCTGATGTTATAAAACTCTCCTTCTAGATATGCCCTAAATATTTTGCACTATGCATATTTACACTTGTGATTTAAACCTACTTTGATGGGTAAGTGAAAATATTTTTATGAGCACTTTACCTCTCAGTTGTGTGCCAAGATTTTTATACCTTGAATATCAATACAAATGCTAATGCCTGTGTCCGGTGACACTCACTGATCTCCATTTTACTGCGATGGTGCCACGCTGCCTCCTTTACTCCTGATGCCACTTGAGAAGCATTTTCAGAGATGCTGTCAGGAAATTCCACACTAATTATGATGAAATGTATGCGATTCCAATGCATGCACTCGGTGCTTTCAGCTCTAATTCAGAAAGTCTTTTCTCAGGGCAGTGCTATATTCTTAAGGGTGATGAATTCACTTTTGATTACAATAAACTTAGCTGATATGTTAAGGAACAAATAATGTGATTACATAGAACTTATTTACTTAACATATCAACTTAACATTGTTTTAATCTGATTATATGATTCTCTTATACCGAGTCAGCCATATCTGTCTACCTACCTACCTGTGTACTTATTCATTTTCCTATCTTTTCATATATTACATCATATTCTTTATTGTGTATTTAGGGGAGTATGTGTGTTTATGTTTTTGTATAGACCTGAAGCCAGAAGCACTGAATTCTAGTACCACTTTTGGAATCAAATGGTTATCTAATCATATGATAGTTATTATAATGATAATGCAATTTTAATATAAAAAGTGTTACCCTTTCTTAAATTAATCCCACATAATCCACATAATCTTACAAACTTCCTGGATAGGTACTCATTCATATATTTTTTTTTCTTTTTTCTTTTTGTGCCAGGGATTAAACTCTGGACCTTGCATTTGTGAGGCAGGCAGTGGCACCACTGAGCTAATTCCCAGGCCCTCATTCATATATTACCATATCCTCCCCACTGACAGGCATGCTAGAAGTTGAATCTTAGAGTCATTTGTAAAATAACACAAGCTTTTTGTTGCTGCTGTTTTCATGACTAAAAATGATTAGGCCTTGTATATGTGACAGATCTCAAGCCAATAAAACAAGAAGAGGTATACGCTAGGACCATCTCATAAATGCATTCTTTTTAAATCTGGACACTAGTGTGCAAATGTCTGGAAAAGATGTAGTTATTTTAAAACCTTTTGGAAATTTGAAGAAAAGGCCACACACTTTGGAATGGAAACGAATATTCCTGATTAAATCTGCCCAAAGCACAACCTTCATTGATTTCGATGATCTGAGGCCATAAATTCCACTTTGTGTGAGATTTTCTGTTACTTCCAAATTAGCAAATTTTGGAAAATCACTGAAACCCTCTCTGTCTCTTACTTCAAATCTAAATTGGTAGGGTAAATAGCCAAGACCTCTTGGAACTTATTTGTGCAATACTTCATGAGAAAACACATGTAAATTACACAGTAGTTGGCACACAGAGAGCTCTCATCAAAACAGCTGTTAAAATCATAAACTTTGTAATGAAGTGGCAGACTTTCCATTTATTTCCAGTAATTTGTTGTTTAATTTGAAGCAGAAAGATATATGAACTCTTTCCAAAATAACATTTTTATTATTGCAGATCAATCTTTTGGCTACAAGATTTTGAAGTTCTCAATGCTCTGTCCAATACTTTCAAAGAAGCAGTATGAATGATTATACATTGTGTGAACATCAAGATTGTACCCACTCTGATACCTCTATTTTTCAACTCAAAATTTCTTCAGTTTCTCTAAATATCCTCTGAAGGAATTTGTTCTACCCATTGTCCAACAACACTTCGAACTCCATCACTTAATCTTTGGTTATCAAGTCTGAATATCTTATTGACCTAAGAATAAGAAACAACTGTTATAGAGTACTACCAAGACTAAATTTAGCCATATACGTAAATTGCCTCTTGCTGGTTACTTCCTCTACTCCTGATTTGTAACTCCCTTTCCACAGTCCATCCCTCTTAAGGAAGTACTGGAGACCACACCCTCTCTTTGCTAAAATGTCACAGAATGATTCTATCAGCAAGTTACTTTATTTAAGCCTCGTTTTCCCCGGACCTGTCATTACAGCCTGTCAATGCAGTCCTTCAGCTTCCCAGTACTACTTCTGATTAACCAAACTTTCTCCCCCAGAAAAAGAGTCCTTCCTCATGTTTACGTGTCTTCCTTCAGTGTCCCTGATTGGCTCATCCAAATCTCTTTCTCCCTGTTCTGCTCTATGGGATGTTCAACCGCATTCCCCTTTGGCTTTTCCACTTGCTTCTCTGATAATAACTTGCTCTTCTTTAAAGACTCACTTTATTCTCCCTGCTTTTAAATCCTCCTGTGATCCAGAGTTTTGCTCTCACTCTATTTACCTCGCACTACAATTTCATTCATTTTAATCCCTAGGTGCTGGTGACGGAACCTGATTGTTTCGGTTCGTCCCTAGATGTTCCCACAAGGCCTCAAGCACTCAGTACATGAGGCTTTACAGATGGGCGTAATGGAGCAGAAGCAGTCCTGGCATGCGAGGCAGAAGGCAGAAGAGCAGCTAAATGAAGCCTTTCTTTCTCTTTTATTCAATTCAGACTGCAACCTTATTGGTTAGTGCCGCCCACACCCAGGATGAGATTTCTCATTAGCTATGAGAACTATGCTGGACAAGCCAGTGGACAAATTTCGTTATCATGCACTCTTGATCCATGTTCACACACTGCAAATCTGACTCTTAAAAACCCCACCAGGAACACATGAGTCTTCGGGGGAACATTTCGGTACGAGTCATAACAATGATTAACACTTATATTTTCCAGCTGTGTTGAGCAAAACTACACGTTGTCTAGACCACGATGATAATCTTGACTAAATTCTATACTTTGCAGTGCTTTTTAATAAATCTATTTGTCTCTTTAACTGACCAAACTGCTAACTTGCATCTCTCCTCTTTGTTCTTTTACTATTTTTATTCAGAACGCTAGCTTTTCACCCAGGTTATGTTACCATGATTAATAATACAGATGTTATTTATTTAATACCTATCGTCCACTCTGCATACTTCAGCCATATGAGTCTTTCAAAATTTTAAATCAGATTTTTTTCTCTGCAGTACCTTTTTTGTTTTGTTTTGTTCTTTGTTTTGAGACAGAGTCACACTAAGTAGTTCAGACTTCCCTGGAACTCACTATGTAGCTCAGGCTGGTCTCAAACTCACAGTAATCCTCCTGCCTCAGCCTCCCAAGTGCTGGGATTATAGGCGTGCACCCCCAATCCCTGGCTCTCTGCAGTATCTTAACTGCTGTTGAGGATCTGTATCTGTAGGGGCCTCTGTTTTTGTACCCTGTCTACTTTATGTTGCCATAATACAATAATAGTTCATTACAACATATTAATGTTCTTTACTTTTTGTATATTGTTTGGAATAAGAAAAATGTCCTCTTTGGACCACCGGACAGGCTTTGCCCAATCCAAGGCGGTTTTTCTTTCAGAAACTCCCATCTCTACGTTTCCAGGCTTTCTCTTCCTCTCTGCCATTTCCACTCTGGCTTCTACCATTCTGCAGCTGCAAGCTAGAGACTGATCCTGACTCTTCTTCTTCTTGGAATCTCGGAACCTACTATGGATCTTGACACATCATAGGTAATCCATGCATGTCTGTGGGATAGGTTAATAAAGGAACAAAAGTGTGTGGCATAACAGTATTTTGGATTAGCTCATGTTAGGGGTTTGCAAGGAAGGCTCGGATGCCCTGACCCAGCTAAAAGGCTCAGTGTTCTATTCTGTCAGTAATTGTGGCAGGAGTGGTATTTTGCTGTCTGTTACAGAAGTCAAAGGAGCAACTTCAAATCAAAAGTGTCTGCACAGCTCTTGAGATCTATTGCAAAAGAATACAAAAAATCGATACTACCATATTGGTAATTTTGAAACTTCAAGTCCTGGGAAGTCCACAGCAGAGGGAACAGAAGAATGTACAATTCCGACTTTAGTTTGCAGAAAGAAATTAATTTTTCTTAAGAGCAAAGCAAGTGTATTGATATCGCATGCATGTGGGAAATGCATTACAATAAAACCTAGAACTTGTTACTGCAAATCACATTGCCTGGTTCCAAGGACCTTAACTATTGATTACTCATTAACCAAAGGTATGATGATAAAATACATTTGTCACACTTGCTGAAGTGGTCAGAAATCCCTGTGAGTAGTGACAGAAGTAGGGTCTTGCTACAAAGCAGAAATGACTATACACATTCTTGGTTAAATATCCTTAGCTAATACAGAAAGTTGTATTATTTAATATTAAGACTTTGTTCCTTTTCTATTGCTGTGGGTAGATGGTGCAGTGCTATAGGCTACGGTTTTTATAGAAATTGTTTAAAAAATAAGAGACTTGCAAATTGTTTTCCATGACTTTTTAATTAATTTATTATTCCCTTAATTATTTTGAAGTTTTTCCTATTGTACTAAAAGAATTTTTAGAATATTTTAGCCAATGCATCATATGCAATTCTTCATAGATAATATTTTTTATGTGCTTTCACATTGTTCAACAACAAATTACACTGCAGGCTAAAAGATAAAAAATGGATTAAAAGTCTAAGAAGAGTGAGGTATAGCTAGATGGGGTTACAAGTGAATTTATTTTGTGACCCAGAGAGAAAAGGCAGAAATGAGACTTCAGAAAATGTAGCAAGAGCAGCAGATGTTGCTTCTGGAGCACAGAGGATCCAGGTATTAAAGCAATGAATTCAATTCATACTGGATTTAAAAGGTAGATTTTTCAATTTGGTGAAGGACAATTTTCCCTGGCGCAATTACAAATTATGGATGAGTGGGATTTAAAATACCTGAGAGAAGATAACTTTTGGGAAAGGTTTTGACATCCTTTCTCATACTAATTTAGCAACTGGCTAGAAGCTCATCTGGAGATTCAGTCTTTAATGCCTAATGGAGCTGATTCTGAGTTCCAAGCTTGCTTCTCACTTTTAGAGCAGGTTGTCAACCTCAGGCCACATTACATGCAGCAAAGAGCACCGTGCTTTTAAAGTTTCCCACAGAAGTTTGGTCTGTTTTATTAATCTCAACTCAGTGAGTTCCTGTTACTCAAAGCTGAAGTCTTCAAATCATCTTACACTGCTGTGGTAGTCTCTTTTATGATATTTTATATAGAAGTTGTCATTTTCCTTACACTAGAATTATGCCCAAGAGTGTGGATTGTTTTTCCTCTGCGATCAACAACTACCGAGCTGGGACTTGTCTGTTCATGGGGATCATGCTAGGATGGAGTTACTCTACACGCAGTGTGTGTGTGTGTGTGTGTGTGTGTGTGTGTGTACCCGCAATGACTTTGTTCACAAGGATCACTCTGTATGAGGTCTAGGTAATAGAGCACGTTCACAACTCTCAGAAAGAAGGTCAACTGAGACTCTGAATAGAAAACTTTAAACACAATAGAAGGCCATTGGATTTTGTTCTGAATGGAAGTGTTCACACTGAAAGGCAAATACTAGTTTCTCACTATTGAATGGAATTAATATGAGAAAATGAAAAACTGAAACAAAGTCTTTGTAGATAGAGAAGAATGAAAGGAGGAGTTGAAGGGAGGGCAGGGGAATGGGGAAAAATAAGAACCAAGCTGGGTTGTGTAAAGGTGCAAATTTCTAATGATGAATGTCATTATATTGTACACCTTATATGTACCAACAAAATCCTTAAAAAACAACTTCAAAAATTTTCCAGAGTGAAAAATCACAAGAATCCCCACTTGCTTCTCTAGTGATTGGCTCCGCATCCACATATTTCACATCAAGATACTTTGTAGATACTTTATGGCCAGAGAGGAATCGTAGATTTTAATTTTTTATAACATCTATTAAGTCACTGTGGTTGAAAGTGGACAAAACTGCAACAGGGCATTGTGGTGAGAATATAAGGCTCATAGAATGAAAGAAAGAAAGAAAGAAAGAGAAAGAAAGAAAGAAAGAAAGAAAGAAAGAAAGAAAGAAAGAAAGAAAGAGGAAGGAAAGAAGGAAGGAAGGGGAGTCACTACTCATTATTTAGTCTGTTTCAGTCTGGTTTCTTTTAGAGAAATCAGAAAATAATTCCCATCTCCAGCCCCTCTTTCCTAAAAGATTTTGAACTTGATAGTACAGAAGGAGCTACTATAATATGTCAAGCATTGTGTAAAATATTTTGTACGCAAATACATTTAATGTGCAAACCTCTCCTATTCTTTTTAACTCGCACCAGTTTCATAAATCTTAAACCGAAACTTGATGGAAATGAATTTTTACAAAATAATGACTCGTAGCAAATGGTGGAGTGGAGGTGGACTCACTGCTGACACCAAAACGTTGCTGAGAGCCACCATCTGGACCTCCTCTCAGGGAACAGGGTGCTGTGGGAAGTCACTACGCTCTTCCGTTTTGGCCAAATGTGATGCTATTTGTTTTTAGTAATTTCCTTTATTTTTAAAATATAGAATTCAACTTCCTAGAAATACACTATACATCTCTTTTAAATTCAATTAGCAATCCATTTGGTTATACAGTATTATTACTATTATATTTAGTTTGTCTCATATTAAATATTCACTAATGGCTTTGTATATATAGAGGATTGCAAAATAGCTGAATACGTAAGAGTACACAGAACTTTCTAATTAATGACTCTTGCTTAACGCCAAGCACAACTTATACACACACATACACAATGGGTAAAAAAAAATGGTGAACATTTAAATTAAAACTCTATTATATCAAAAGATGCATTGCCACTAGTCCCTTTCCAGTGCTGCTCCTTGTTTGGAACAGACTTTTGCACTTTCTGAAGCAATTCTGGAAGTGCTCTTGTGTGAACATCTTTATGATACATGAACGGAAATTCTCTGAATGCTGCCTCTGCCTGTCATCTAACAGAAAAACAGGCCTGTCAAAGCCATCCGACGTATCCCCCTTTCTCACGGGTTCTGGCACTGGGGTGGCTCCTAGATCCTCACCAAAGTCAAAATGACTATGAGCGGGAGCCATTTTGAAATGATTCAGGACATCAAGGCAGCCATGACAGCACAGCTGAAGAGGGAGGAACGTGGACTTCTGATTTGCTTCAGAAAGTGCCAAACACAATGCGATGGGTCTCAAGAGATGAGAAGTATTTTGAGTGATATTAATAGCAACATGCATTTGACTCCAAATTAAAAGACTTAAACATTCATTATATATTTTGATCATATATACATATGCATATATATTTGATCATAGAGAGAGAGGGAGAACACCACTATGGCTCATATGTTAACACCCAGCGATATATGTGTAAGTTGATGTGTAATCTAAGCCCTAATTTTAGGCGAATTTTTACACTTTATGATTATTGATTTGAAATGACAAGATAAATAGTAAGTATCTTGCTCAAACTAAAAATAGATTACAAAGCAGCATGTGGAAAGTTATACCAAACAATATTTCTAATATTCAATTAAGAGGTAACATCCAGGTTTTCTGTCCCCTTTTTTGCAGAAGATGGTCATGATCAGCAGGTTCTTTGTTCATAGCGGAACGAACTGAGCAGTGATACAGGTTGCTGATTCTGCCGTTACTAGAAATCATTTTGTCAGAATTTATTCTTCTGTCAAGATAGATGCTCATGATATATACGTAATTTCCTTTATTGCCACACTCACACAGACACACAGACGATGATATGAAATTATTGTCAAATTTATGAGAAAGTTGTACTCTTCTTATTATTTTATCAGTATTTCAAATTGAATTTTTAAAGAGAAAGCAAAGGTTATTTGAACCAGACTTAGATCGGGTGGATTTCTCTCCTAATCTGCCAGATGTCTGTGCGTTCCATTTATAATACAACTACCACCCAGAACACATATAATTACTAACCTTTGTAAACTGCTACATATTAGGCAATCTTCTAAATTGTCTGCTTTAAAATATATTCACGTAATTTTTCCAAATATTTTATGAGGTGATAACTTATTCTAATAGGCTGTGTTCAAAGTACTTTCCTTGTTCGGACAAATTTAACGCTAAAAGAATAGGAGAGGTTTGCACATTAAATGTATTTGTGTACAAAATATTTTACACAAATGCTATCCAACCCCTCAATATATCAGTATAATATTCAATCCTAATTTCTGACATCACTCACCCGTAGACTTTCTTTCACTGACTTGCTGAAGGAGTATTTTTCCTCACAGTGACATGTTTAACTTTCTTAATTTGGCCCCTTTTCTTTAAAGGATATGCTAACATGACCTACAAATGTATTGAAAGGCATACATATGTATAGAGTGCCTAGGAATAGGTTGATCTGTGCAGTAGATTTGTAATTAGGAAATGTTTCTTACACAGCTAAATCTAGGCTGCTGGGATCTGTCCTCACTTACCCTAACTTGTCATTTGGAGGCATTGTGAATCTGTAGCTTACATGATGATCTTCCAAAAGTGGACATAAGCTACCTATCCTCTTGCTCTTTGGTCTTTTCTTGTTCTGATAAATATGCCCACTTAATTCAACTTATCCTTTTTATAACATGGTTTCTCATCATGTACTTTCCTGGACAACCACCCATGTGTACTTTACTGCTTCTATAAGTCATTCCTTGAATTTGGATATGCATTCTTGTGTTGTAGACAAATCTCTGCCAAGATGTCGAGGCTACACTTTCATATGAATTTAGTGAGAGCCTGTACTACCTCTTTCAGATAATGTTATATTACATTCCAGCCAATGTCGGGGTATAGCGATGCCCACTGCAGAGGGCACACAAATCTAAGGAGAGAAAATAAGCCATATGCTTACATATTTGTTTTCATATACGTTTGTTTAACATGAAGTTAATTTCTTTATATGAATTTAGAAACTTCTATGCTTTCAGGCATTAAAAGGATAATTGTTAATCAATTCCAAATGCCTCACTTGTTAGCCCATACATTAAATATGTCATTAACTACAATGAGAAACAGAGAATTTGCCTCTAATTTTTAAAAAATAAATTAAAATGCTTTCCACAACTGTAGAAGTAACACATCTTCAGAGTCCAATTTATTCACAATTCTACTTTCTAGTAGCTACTGTAACATATATTCTAAGTTTTTGTGTCATTTCTACATACAGAAGTAATTTGATACCAATAGTAGTAATTTGCTCAACTAAAATTCATCAGTATATAGCAATCATTACCCACTTTCTTAATATTGTTGTTGGCATGTTTTTCATAAGGATATATTTCATCAAATAATCAGGCTATTTTTATTAATTTTTTAATTTTTTATTGTTTTGGTACCGGGATCGAACTCAGGTACTTCCACTTGCAAGGCAGGCAGCAGAACCACTGAGCTAAATCCCTGGCCCATCAGGCTATTTTTATAGACAAACCTTTATTAATGATTTATTAATTCATTTCATGGTGTTTCCATTATAAATAAGTGTATAATTTACATTTTTCACACAAAAATAAATGCATAATATTTAACTTACTTTTAAATATGTAATATTTGAGAGAGAATATAGATATAAAACCATATATTTTAGAGGCTAATTTTGCATACTAACAGGAAAATATGGGATCAAGATGCCTCACTTATATATTCTACATAATTTTTGCATTTTTGTCTTTTAAAAAGCTTTTCAAGGAAGGAAAGATAAAAAATGCCCTCAGTATTTCCTAAAAGCAAAAAATGGAGCATTAGAAGTATTCACGGTCTTAGTGTCTGGCCTAAACAGTGTTAGAAGGGCTATCTTTCCTTTGAATGTGATCATAATTTAGTGGAACAAGTGAGAGCCAGGGGTATTTGGTTGTTGGCTCCCTCCGGGAGCCCCATGGTCCAGCTCAGGAGGCCCCTATCTCCAGCACTTTCCCTCAGAGGCACCACTTTTTGCTAAGCTGCCGTTGTCTGTATTTGTAAAGAGAGAAGCTGACACTGCCTTGGTTGGCCTAATCTTCATTAAAAAAAAAAAAGTAGTTACCAATAAAACATTCTGAGCCTACATGCCCAGGTCTGCTTTCACAGTAGCGTGAGATGTATTATTTTCCTGAAAGAAGCCTCTTTCCAGTCTACATTCACAAGGGTACAACCTTGGTAATACAGGGCTTCCGGCACCGTCAGTATCTTGGATGCAAAGCCAAACAGAAAAGGCGCATGCTTTAGCTCTTTTGCATTCTAGACGTCTCAAAAGTATACATTTATTCTCTTTTTCTCTTTTCTCTCTGCTGGACATAGAAGTAGCCATACCTGTAAAAAAAAAAAAATACTAGCTTTTCTCATAGAGATAATGAACAGCTGTCTTTACTTAAGCCCTCTTCATGTTGGCCTCAGAGGCAGCAGTCTCTTTTCTTAGTGTATAAGTTACACTGTCGGACTTTTATTACCTACAGACTCAGGTAAAGAATCAGTTGTAGTCTAAGACCCTTCCCCTTACAACTACATGGCCAGTGAAATCTGAATCTCAAAGCTTCATTCTATGTTTCAGGAATGATGATGAGCAAATTTGAATATCTGAAATGTCAATGAATAAAGTACAAAAAGTAAGACATTGTTTATTTCCCTTTGCAAAGTAAGAGTAGTTAACCCACAGACTTTTATGCTATAAATGTGTCAACAGTAAGCAGAAAACAACAATAATAATAATTATTATAACTGTAGCCTTACTTTCAGCAAATTAATTGGTCAGGAAAAGATTTTAGTTGGTACATTTCTCATTTGATTCCACTAGTATAGTTTCTACTGGATTTCAAACCCAATGGAATGGCATAAAAATAGTTGTAAATTCACATTTGTTTTATTGTATTTGCATATTAATAAATATGGACACATAACATACTTATTGGATTACACTGTTAGTAATATATTGACATCTATCTGTAGGCTTACAACAGACATGCATATAAAATCTACAAAATTGTGTGATTTCCTCTATTTGGAATAGCAGAATAACTCAGTAAACGTCACTTCAAAAAACTGAACTAGGAGTCAGGCATGGTGGCACATACCTTCCCCGTACTTGGGAGGCTGAGGCAGGAGGATCACTGAGAGCTTGAGACCAGCCTGGGCTACATAGTGAGTTCCAGGTCAGTCTCAACGACATAGTGAGACCCTGTCTCAAAACAAAGCTGAACAAAAATATGTGAATATTGTCAAATATAGATGATGACAGTGAATTTAAGAATTTAGAGTAAAAGTAAAATTTGAAAATTTAAGGAAATGACTAAAATGAGAAATAAAGTTAAAAGGAGTAAAATTTCATTACAACTGCCATGTCCCTGTCAATTTAATAGCTTGAGACCCCTGGGCTACATAGTGAGTTCCAGGTCAGTCTCAACGACATAGTGAGACCCTGTCTCAAAACAAAGCTGAACAAAAATATGTGAATATTGTCAAATATAGATGATGACAGTGAATTTAAGAATTTAGAGTAAAAGTAAAATTTGAAAATTTAAGGAAATGACTAAAATGAGAAATAAAGTTAAAAGGAGTAAAATTTCATTACAACTGCCATGTCCCTGTCAATTTAATCCAAATTACATAAACACCATTATGTTTTCATTGCAATGAATATTGAGTATGTTTTCAGAATTCCAATAGTGATGATAAGTTCAAAAAGTAACCTACATGGGACACTTTTCTAAGAATTATCTATCAAAGATATGCAGCGAAAAGTTTGCATAGATCACAACAGAAATTTGTATCATGTATTATGCAGAAAATGTCATTCATGTCCAGATGAGCAAAATATTTGGAATAAAATGCGATCCGTAAATTAAGACTTCATAAAAATGTGATCTTAGGGCTTTGTTTTTGTTTTTGTTTTTTTGACCAGGGGTCAAAAAACCTGCCTCACAAGCGCAAGGACCCCCTTTTGCATTCTAGATATCTCAAAAGATGTCTTTTTCTCTTTTTCTCTTTTCTCTCTGCTGGACATAGAAGTAGCCATCCCTGTCCTTGTGCTTGTGAGGCAGGTTAGGGAACCACTGAGCTAAATCCCCAGCCTGTTCTTAAATATTTGATACTACGTTCAAATTCTCTTGTGACATCTCAGATAAAGTCAACTCACAAATAAGGAAACTGAGGATCTAGTTCTATTTTTTTGACAGCTCAACAATCAAATATCAGGCTGGAGATTTAGCTCAGTGATTCCGCCGCCTGCCCAGCATGTGCAAGAACCTGAGTTCAATCTCCAGTACCAAAAAAGAGAACAAAAACAATGAAATCTCAACATTGCGTCCTTCACAGGCTTAAACATTTTAGTTAGAAGTTATTTAATATAAAATCTCAGGAGACATTAAATGGATTATTCTCAAGCCACATGACCTATATTATCCATTAGAAGAAGAAACAAAGTCTCATCATTCTCAATCTGAAACTCTTCTCTTTGTTCAACATTGAAGAAAAAATCAAGCAACCTTCCTGACAACAAAAACCATGAGGCACTTGGGTGATGTGCATAATGAAGTAAATACAATTATAATTAATAAATGTTGCCATGTTTTCTAGGGTTATTTTCATAATACTCTACAAAGCTTGTTATGAGACTAAATAATGTTCAAAGTCAATATTCAGATTATGTCATCTGTGGATGTGGCCAAAGTCCCTGAAATTATGTCAATGTGAGTTGGTAAAAGATTTCTACAAGCAAATCAATAGTCCATGGCTAAGTTTCTATTTTTACTTAGTTATCCTCGCTAAATGTACCTTATTAATTATTTGGAAACAAGGGGCCGGGTGTGTGGCTGGATCAAATAAAAAGTTTTTTTAAAAGGAAGGAAGGAAGAGAGGGAAATGGGTAATGGTGAGGGAGAAAGGAGGTAGACAGAGAAAGATGGTGAAAACTATGCAAGATTCCAACTGCATTCTTTAATAATGGCTATAAATCTGTGTTCTCTTGGATTTCCTCCAACACTTTGGTGAGAAATTTAGCTGGTGGTGAAAGTCTTGTCAAGCTTATATGACACATTCAGTCTTCAGTCCAGTATAGTCCAGTATAATTTCCTGGACTCCACAATAATAATACTATATTTAAATTCTTAAAATTCTATTTGAGGAATAAAAAATGCACAACATTCTGAAGTGAGGGCTGTGATAATATTAGTGAGGTGATTGAGATTTGTTTAATAATAGATCAGTGATGGATAAAGAGATTCCGGGCTTAGTAATATATATTTGGCAGGGCTCAGAATGATGTGGTTATCAATCATGCTGATGGGCTTTCCTATTGTTTTACATGACTTTTCCTGGAATACAACAAGATGCCCCTCAGAGAATCCTATATTTCCAGAGTGCACAGTGATGAAAAGACGGGCATAGGAGGATGTATGAATTTCACTGTTTGGACTTTTCTCAGGTTTCCCAATCAGAAAAACTTACTTATATGGGTCAGAGAATAATTTGAGCTCTAAATAAATAACCTTGTCACTTTGTCTAATTTTATTCACAATACATTAAAAGCCGCATATCTATGGCAGAGACTTACAATAGATATCCAAGTTTTTATGTTTACTCAAATATATGAACTTAAATATTTACGCTTCTGAAATGTGTCAATATAAATCTATCTATGATGGTTAATATTTTGGAAACAGAAAAAAAATATTTGGCAGAGATTTGACCTACAGTTCTTCTAATCCTCACAGAAAGGATGCTACCTGATCTGGCTTTAGAATAAGCAAACGCATGCTTTGCATTTCAGTTTTCTCTTCCACAAACCCATTTGATCAATAAATTTGTATTTGCTGTTTTTTTCTCTAGCAAAAGATAGCAGAAAGAGCTGTCAAGCAACCTGCACTGCTAGAACAGAATTAGTCTCATTCTTGATAAAATGTTTAGGTAGATCAAGTTCACCCAAGACTCCCGCGGTCCTCATTTTTCTCCGCGTGCCACCTCACTAATGCTATCCTCCAGCACACGCTCCCTGCGCTTAGATATTGACATATGCTAGCAGATATCTCATTGGCACTGCACTGCACATGACTTAGAACAAAGCTGTTCATTGCCTTTCAGGTTAATTGTGAAGTTTCAAAACGGGATTGATCCTTCTAATAGATGCTTGCAGTAAGACTTACTAAGATTAAGAGGTGTTATAGGCGGAAGAGAGAAGTCCACAATTACACAACATTAGTAAGACTTGAGCTGCAAAAATCTACAATAAACATAAAATTCAAGGGAGTGAGAGAAGATAACAAAATTGAGTCCAGAATGCATAATTAGTCTAAGAATGAGCATATCAGAAAATGGGGACAGAGGCACACACCTAGAGAAGGTCCTTCTGAATCTATCTTCTTTCTAAATCGTGCTCTCTACATTTACTGACAGCAGTTGTATCTTACCATCTTTTAATTTTTGGTATATTATACTAAGCTGAACCTATTTGAGCCATTCAATTTATCAAAAATAAGAGTTCCAAAGATACTTGGAATCACTATATTTATTGCTTAATGTAAACATGTACTGTCGCTCTGCTACTGAGTTTGTTTCAATGGATTGTGTATATTTTCTTATGTGCCACAATAAGAACAGTTAAACAAGTATGATATTTTGAGATAATTACATCACCATTCTTCGAAGCTGATTTTGAATCCTAGTAGACTTCAAAGAAGTACATATTCCTAAGAGAAACAGACCAACTAAAATGCAGCTCTAAGAAAATTGTTATGAGGAGGTAAGATTTTCCTCTGTGTTTATAGTTAACTATAATCAAGGAATAAGATTCTTTACAACACTTACAACATAAAAGAGGGTTTCATGAACTTTTTTGTTAACTACTGCCTGAATGCACCATTTATTGAATGCTTGTGATTGGTGTTGCTGTATGTAGTACTATACATGAAACATCTGAACTAGGTCTTGAATATTGAAATATATGCTTAATTTTTATAAAAACACACCTGAACGCATAGTTCTACACAAACACAAACCATGAACAACAAGCAATGTAAAAGATAGGAAACACATTTTTGCACAACTACATCTGCACACGGTGTATTCAAATAATATAAGAAATGTTGTACCTTTGTTGAATTTAGTTGTCTTCAGTTCCATGAATTTTTTGTGACCAACTGCCAGAAACAAGGTGGTGTTCAGTCCTTTGAATTTCTATTCTTTTACCAACACGTGTAGGAATCTAGCATTTTCTTTTAGTTATTTGTAATCTCTCTCTATATGAACTGTAAATTGTCTCCATTCCCTTAATATCCAACAGAGACTAGGAGTTTACATCTGCGGAGACGAATCTATAGAGAAAATGCAATGAAACGAACAAATTGCCAACTGGCTTATCCTATTGACAGGTAGTTGGCTTTTAGGGCCATTGAGCCGGAAGGAAGCAGCATACAGCACAGGTAAGAGCCCACAGCTAGGGAGGACAGATGAGTGAAACGTGCAAGGAAATTCCAAAGGCATTTGTTGTGAGAGAAATAGAATGCAGCTCCCTATCTACCCTCCCTCACCCTATCCCTCATGTCCTTTCTTTAGAGAGTTTACTTGGGGTGTCCAGAACAAAAATGTGTCCATGGTGAACATTCTGGGTCCACTGGGAAAATAACAACAGACATTATTAGTCCATCTATGGCTCTGAGCAAAGAACAGAAACAGTGGTTCTGTGTCCATGTGTCCAGTAATGCACTTCTCACCTAAGCACAAGAAAAAGCCCACATCTTTCCATCCAAAACCCTATGGTTCCAGAAACCTTCAGTCTATTAAAGCATTGGGAGCTTTCCACAAGCTCCATGCACAACAGTGCAGGAAACCGCATAGTCTTGTTAGCCACAGTCTGTGCCTTCCTCACGATGCAGCTCGGTTGCTGACCATGAACAGACTTTGGTCCCCAGAGTGAAACTCTGCTGCTCATCTGTAGCTGGTAGGAAACAGAGACCAAACTACCATCCAATCCAGCCAAAGTGCTTATGTCCAAGTGCACCATTCAGCATAGAAATCTGCCGTCAACCAGTTTCCTTCAAATACTTGGGCTTGCAGGTATGGACTCTAAGTCACTCATATCTGGGACAAAACAAATCATGGGAGCCCACTCCAGCATGGGGCAGAACACTTCAGACTTGTAACATATAGCTCTTTGCAGTAAATTGAGCACAAGGAGATGAACGGACAAGGATGAACCTCTTTCTTCCTTTGGGAATCAAAAATTGGATTGAAACCATGAGAAAATTACATGGGCAACCTTTTTTTTTTTTTTGGTGCCTGGGATTGAACTCTGTTCCTTGTGCTTGCAAGGCAGGCTACCGAACCGAGCCGCTGAGCTAAATCCCCGGCTACATCCATTATTTTGTAAAGTGGGAGGTTTGCATGCTAAACCTTGAATGCAAAGGGGATACCATATTTCTCCTGTCATCTAGGTTGATGGATAGCCTGTGTTATATTAATCAGTTTTGAAAAATATTTGAGGGGCAGCAGACAGGTATGATTATAGATAGATAGATAGATAGATATTTGAAACTTGATTATAAGCAATGATTTAATTTCTAATTTATTCCAAACATAGTCCATTATATTCATAGCTAATACAATAAAGAGCAGCAATAACTAATTTTTTTCCCACATAGAAGTCTAAAAGATAGAGTACTCCTTTTCTATATAAATAATTTCACAAGCTGGGACATACATATGATGTAATAAAAATTGTAATATTTCTTAAGACGTTGCAAGAACTTGCTCCTTTTTCTTTGACTAACCTATGAAATAGCAAATTGCCATAGCATCTATTCTGCCACTGAGCTACTGCTCCAGCCTGTAGGTCACATTTTAAAATCAAGAAAATACGAAATACCTAAGAAAAACAGTCACTGAAAGTGTTTGACACTAAATAACTATTACATCTTTGATAAAGAGATAATTTTTTGTTGACCCCCACACCCCAATACTTCAGAATAGTGGTGCTACAGATACGTGAATCAAACTTTGAGGACATGTCACTTTGAAATTTATCTTTATTTCAGACAATATGATTTTCTAAAGACATGTACAAAATCTCAATTTACTATATTCTTAGGTCAAAAGTCAAATGAAAATTAGTAAAGCCCTTTAGTTTTCTATTCATATATTTGGAAAATACAAGGCAACCAAATTTTGCTGTCTTAATCTGAAAAAGTAAATATTTTGATGAAAGATGAGAGCATATAAGTTATTTTATTTTAGTAGGAATTGTCAAAAAACATGATCAACTGAAAGGGTGCTCAATATGAGATTTAAAAATGTCTGGAAATAGAACCATGGTCAATTCATGTCTTCGACGTTACTTGTCTAAGTTTCACATTGTTTGCCAGATCTTCTTGAAAGAAATATTCAGCATCAGTTCAGAAATTCAAGTTTTCAAATAAAAATCTAGGCTTCCTGTGACTTTGCGCCTCTAGAAATTTTCTGACATTATCAGAGCTTGAGTAGTTCATTGCTTTTTTTATTTTACTTAGAGAAACCCCTCACAGTAATGCTTTCATGCATGGTTAAAGGGAAAGAAATACAGGATCTTGAGGTAGAAACAGCACACAGTGTCTGCTGGACTTAGTGAAAATTTACCCATGGTAAACTGAAATGTGTAGAAGTAGGATCATTAGCATTGCCATAAGCATCGAAGTTTCCAAGTGATCCAAAAATAAAAACGACAGAGAAGATCATCGTGTAAAATGGGAATTGAATGTATCCATCCCTAAACAAAGCATCTGTACATTTATTACGTATACACTAGGTGTATAAGTGCTTATAATGAACATGTGTGGAGTGTATAATGTTTCTAACCCTTGTGTGCAGACAGTCCCTCTGTGTAACACACTGCAGTTCCTGTCATCGTCCCGTTTCTGTCCTCTGCCCTCCCCCCGTCACCTGTCAATCTCCTTTACAATTTTTTATTTTATTTTATTTTTGGTACCCGGGATTGAACTCAGGACCCTTTGCTTTCAAGGCAGGCAGCAGCACCAATGAGCTAAATCCCCAGCCCCCCCCTTACTTCCTATTGTCTTTTATTTTGCTCTTTATTGATAATTTAGGTTTCTCATATAAGAGAAACTGTAATCTTTAAGATTGTGTGTCTGATTTATTTCATTTAACATCATGGTCTCAAGTATATCCACTTTCCTACAAATGACAAGTTTATCTTTCTTTATAACAGTAGTATTTCCTTGTGTGTAAATACCACAGGTCCTTTATCTATTCAAAAGAGAAATAAAAAGAATCATATCACAGTGATATATGCGCACCTATGTTAATAGCAGCACAGTTTGTAATAGCTGAAACTTGGAAACAGCCTATTTGCCCATCAGTTGGAAACTGGATAAAGATGTGGTTTTTCTATAAAATTGAATACTACTCAGCCATAAAGAATGAGAAATTAGATTCATTCATAGGAAAATGGATACATTTTGAGGATATACTCCTAAGTGAAACAAATGTCACACATGTATAAATACTAAAGAGATTCTCTTGTGTGAAAAACTATAATAGTACTTAAGATCTTAATGCTATAATTGACAATGTGAAATAGGAAGAAAAGGGATAAAGGTATAGGGAAAATGGGAAGGGTAGGGGAAAGGTAATAAGGGGAAAATATGAGAAAATGAAAAAATGGAAATAAAGTGTTTGTAAATGGGGAAGAGAGGAGGGGGTGAAGGGAGGGCAAGGACAAGGGGAAAAATGAGAAGCAAGACCTGTCATGTAAAGGTACAAGATCCCAATAATGAAGGTAACTGTACTGTATACCTAAAATGTACCAATAAACTCAATAAAAAAGAGAAATAGACACTTCCCAGAAGAAGTATGAATGGCCAAAAACCACATGAATAAATGCTCAATATCACTGCATGTTAGAGAAATAAAAATTAAAACAACACTGAGATTCCACCTACCACAAAATGAATGGCTATCATCAGAAAATCAAATAATAAATCTTAGCTAGCCTTGGTAGAAAAGGACCGCTTCTAAATGTCTGGTGAAAATATAAGCTAGTACAACCACTGTGAAATTCTTTATAGAGGTTACTAAAAAACTAAAGCTAGAAATTTCATTTTATGCAGCTAGTCTCCTTCTAGGTGTCTTCCTGAAAGCATTAAAGACCTCATATCCCAGTGATACATGCATAACCATATTTATAACAGCACAATTCAAAAAAGCTAAATCATGGAAACTGTTTTATATTTAAATTTCTCAAATATCCTGGTATATTGCATAAGGTAAAACTGAAGGCTACAAATCACTATTTTATCAGAGATACTTTGAAAAAGAAAGTGGAAAAAAATAGATATAACCTAACTTTCATCATTTGTAATACATTACAAGGCTTCTTTATATCTTTGGATATCAATAAAATATTTCTAAGAGACTGGAACTGTAAATGATCATGCACTATAATTATGTGATAGAAAACATCATCATTAAAAATGTAAAAGAATTGAGGTTACATGCCACTTAATATTATAATAGCTCTGATATTTTTATTAAAGTCTCCATAAAGTTGATGTGTTCCTTCTTAATGACAAGCATGACCTTATGTAGTAAAAGTACTGTTTTGAATATTCAATGAGTTCTTAAATTATCAGGATAAATCAAAAGATTGGCATACCTCAGGAATAAATTACAGGGAGAACTCATACTTGCAGCTATTAAATGACATTTACAATTGCTTAAAGAAACAATTTTAGGATAGATGATTTAAATTTTATTAAGGAATCTTGAAATATGTCCACACTGATGCCAAGTTTAATGGAAATAAGTCTTCATGAAACTGTAGAAGGACAAATGGTAACTCTTACACTTGTTTAATCACAGGAACTCACATACATCTGGGGCTGGGGATTTAGCTCAGTGGTTCTGGTGCTTGCAAGAGCAATGACCCAAGTTCAATCCCCGGTACTAAAAAAAAAAAAAAAAAAAAAAAAAAAAAAAAAAAAAATTTCTGATCTGATCTGATCTGAAAAACAAGAAAACATTTTTAGTGGAAAAGGTAGTCCCTGGCTCAAGCTCCCTTTCCAGTTTATCAGTAGTAATTTGTCTTGTCTTTAAGGAAAACTTCTGTTGTCTAATATGGTCTTCTTGACTCTAGTTTATTTAGCATTCATCTCATCTGAAGTTTTCTTTTCCCCCTACCATATTGGTTATACATTTACACATCCTCGAAATCTAAACTTAGCTATCAGAAACACTAGGGACTTTCTAGCCAGAATTAATTTTCTTCTCTTCTGTGCACCCAAAGCCTTTCTACTTTATTTATCCATTGCATGTCCCTTCACATAACAGATATTCATGTACATGGTTGCTTCATTCCTGTTATGTGGATCTCTAACAGGCAAGGCTTGGTGTTAGGATGTCTCATTGACCTTGCATCATCTCTCATTGTGCTAAGATGAGCACAGAATCACTCCAGACCATAAATAGCAGACACTGTGCCATGAAAATGGGTAAGTAGAAACTCTAATTGTAGATCTTGCTATTACAAGATTTTAAGTGTGTCATACTTAGGGGAAAGGGTACAAGCACACAGTTTAAATTAATTTAAGATTAAAATGCTTCACATATTTGAGGACTTCTGATGACACATCAGGCAGAGATTTTAGAGGCATTTCAGAGCCATCTAAAGATGTGCCATTGCTACAGTAGAGGAAAACAAATTAGCCAGAAATTAGGATTAATCTGTAACAGAACACAAAATTATTTGAAAATTATGTTCAAAAAGACTCTTACTCAGCAATAATTATTACTAACATTAATATTAATAATTGTATTAGTTTAACACTGTTGGATTTTTAGTAGGAGCCAGAAATCACTAGGCACTACATTTAATTACATAATATTTTTTTTCATATTATCAATTTTTAAGGCAATGAATATCATAACTTTTATAAAAATGAAAGAATAAGACTAGGGAATTTTTCTAACATGTTATAAATCTTAAATTGTTACTAAAATCTTTTGTATAACTAAATGGATAAAATATAGAAGTTATAGGTATTTAACAGAGTTTTAAAAGACAATAAAAGTAAATTTACAATTTTAACTGCGTAGATGTCTAATATACCATACTTTTAATCACTGCTTTGGTTGGGGCTGGGGATTTAGCTCAGCGGTTCGGTGGCCTGCATTGCAAGCGCAAGGACCTGAGTTCAATCCCTGGTACAAAAAAAAATCACTGCTTTGTTGCTTTAACTATACACTCATAAATCTAAGAATATACATTCCGGCAATCCGGTATGTATTCCAGAGAAAAACACGTGTGCCATGGTATCTGTTGAAGGAAGGGCAAAAGACAGAAAGAAGAAAGGAAGCAAGTAGTAAATGCTATTTATTGGCTGCTGGTAGTACATTGATAGGTTGAAGATTGTTCCTGACAGTGAAGAGCCAAGCATTTACCAGTACATAATAAAATGTACACAGGACAGGTAGGTAAACTATTAAAGCTATTGCAACCTATTCAAACACTGAAGAGTATATTGTATCAGTTTGTATCAATGCTATATGAGCTTAGTCTACATAAATGTTGTTATACTATTTATCATAATACAGTCACATCAAGACTTTAAATTTTGGTTGTCACTTGAGTGCTAAACCATAGAAACAAAATAATGTTGGATATTGCACAGAAAATGTCATGATATTTTTATTTCTTCCCTGTAGCTGATTCATTCCTAACTTGGACATTGAACAGAAAAGAAAAAATGTTTTAACATTTTTTAAAAATCTGCTCTCTTGAATTCCCACCTGCCATCATTAAATAACATGTCAAGAAAGGGTTAAGTACTCTGCATTTGACTCAGATAAAAGAGCAATTTTTTTTTCTTTTTATTGAGTTTATTGGTACAATCTAGGTATACAATACAGTTACATTCATCATTGGGATACTGTACATTTACAAAATAGGTCTTTATTCTCATGTTTTCCCCTTATCCCTTCCCTCCCTTTACCCCCTCCTCCCCTCCCCACTTACAAACACTTCATTTCCATTTTTTCAGTTTCTCATATTTTTTCCTCTCCCTTATTACCTTTCCCCCACCCTTCCCACTTTCCCCACACCTTTAGCCCTTTACTTCCTATTTCACATTATTAATTATCTCATTAGGATCCTGTGTACTATTATCGTTTTTCACACCAGAGAAACTATTTGGTATTTCAGTTAAAGAAATCTCAGTATGGACATTAAAAATAGGGAATCCTAAAATAAAACTAAAAAGGAAAGTAAAAGAGAAAAGGCAATGATTTAAGATTAAAATAATCCTTAATTCTGGAGATGAAAATGGCCCCTTAATATATTTAAATTGCTTCTTGCTAAAAGAGCAATTTTTAAAGGGAACATGCACATAGAGAGTTAATGGGCTGTTGCATGGTACAGATATCTCTTAAACCTGTGCCTGAATAATGAAGAGAAACCCTTGAGACAATACGTGAGCATCAAGCCCATGCAACACCTGTCACATTGCAAACCAAAGACTTCAGGTTGCTTTTTCCCCCACCATTATTTCTGCACATAGAGTTTCTGGTACACAGCACTTGTTGGGCAAATATTGTAGAGCATCGTAAATGAAATTAAAAGTTTGATTTAGATCCATTTGAAGAGGTTCAAGCTTCTTCAGAGTTTTCTCCAAATCCATAGTGCCTTGTACATTTTGTAGTACAGGCTGCACATCTGTCATTGCAAGATGTAGGCTGAGTCCTTTTCAGAAGACTTACGGAATTTATTTTTCTCAGGCCAATATCTTGAAAAAACAGTCTAGACACTATTCGAGATGCCTAGAACTTAAAAATCATATTACTTAGTAAAATGGTGTTTTCAATTCTGAAAGTGGGCAAAAGAAGCTAAAGTGCATCTTTCATAATTATATCTTTGTGGCTAAATTCCTATTGCTATGGATCCATGGATATACATTATAAGAACCTGGATAAATGTTCAACTATGAAAATTTATTTAAATATGCAAAGATTTATAATTTTCAAATATCCTCATTTATCAGAAGCTTGTTGGAACTGTCATAGTTCTATGACAAGATTCCTCAACTTAGTTCAGTAATCTCTCAGTATCCTTTGGTTTAAATGCTTTACTGCTTTCTGATTTTATACATGCATCATAAAATTCCTGTTTTGTTCATCAAACTTTGGCAAATGATCACCTCCACCAGTCTGCATGATGTTTCTGTCAAGCTTCCAGCCTCCTTTCAATCAGTGATTTTTACATACGACTTTCCAAGAACTCTCAGTTTGCAGGCAGCTAGGAAGATAGTATCACCACCTCACGAACTTCTTACCCTTTATCAGATTTTCCATGCTTAAATCATTCAATTATTTCCTCAGCAATCATATCTTTATTTTCTTATTACTACATGGTTATTCCTGACTTGATTATGGAACAGATACTCTGCATTAAAAGGTAAATATTTTTGCTGTGTATGTACAGAGCTTAAAATAATGCTGGCCATGGAGTCTGGACTCAAGAAAAATCTGTTGAATACGTAAATGGACAGGTGATGGTGTGAACAGATGGTAAAAATTATGGATTACAGTAAATTATGAATAATTATGAATCTGGTAAAAATGATGTGTTATGGATAACATCCTATGATTAAATTCATCTCTACACTGTGGCCTCTTCAGTATCCATTCTAGAGCTCTGCCCCCTATTGTTTATTCGCAGATAATTATCAAATATGAAAAGTTGCTAAGGAAATTGAAGCTCTTCCTCCTTCTGACTCTTATTAATCAAAATATCATCCCAGGAGCAGCAGAGCAAGCCTTCTGCTGGGTGAGTTTCAGAAACGTGGAAACTCAAGCCCCATTTCGATTGAGTCACACAAAATGAATGGGACAATGAGATGCTCAAGAGATACGTGTACACATTTATGTCTGAGAAGATCTAAATGGAACCAGGAAGACTTAAAAGACCAGAGATCCTAAAGAAAATCCAAAAGGGACATATAGTTTCTATACACATCTCAAAGTTACTTAGATCTGAATGACTGCTATAGATTTGAAACATTCTGTACCTGACTGACCTGGCCGAAATTATCTACACTGATCACTTCAAAAGAGTTCAATATGAATGAGATGAATGTGTAGTTTTGTTTAATTTAATTAATTTAGATTATTTTTGACTAGTTACATGTGACTAGTAGTCATTGTATACTAAGATCAAGAAGTCTATTTCATCATTGTAAAAGCCTTAATTAAACTTTGGGAAACAAGGTCTAAAGACTTTGCAAAAGGAATATATAATAAGATGAAGAGATATATCCAAGAAAAATCCCAAAGAGAGGATAAAAACTATACATTGAAGACTGATATTATTATATAGTACAGTTTGAAATGAGTTCATGAACTAATTATAGCACTTTAGAATAAGAAATGAGAGAAACTAGTATTTAATGAAAACATAATGATAATTTTGCTTTGATTTCTCCTCCAAATCATATAAAAAACAAGGAATCTAAGTAACCTTAAATATATATGAGCTTTATAAGACAAAAGAACAAGCATATTTTAAGAGGTAGGAAGGAGAAAAGTAGGGATAAACGTGATATTTCCCCAAATGTTGAAATATGTGAAAGTATGATTATGGAGAAATTTCATTTATTCAAATTTGAACAGCTGATGACTCTGAAAGGACCAGGATTGTCAGTCAATGGTTATTGATGGAAATAATGATACAGCAGTATTGCAAGCAGCTTTGAATAAAAGTACAAATCATGTAGACACCAATATTTCCTCCTCCATGCTAATCAGGGAGGGGACTGGTGCTCCTGCTTGTCATGACCATGGTCAGGTCTCAAGAGAAGACTGAGTGTATACACATATATATATGTATATATATATGTATATGTATATATATATATATACACACACACACACATAATATATTTATATATTTACTTATTATATAATACATTTATTGCATATAAAATATTTATTATGTAGTATATATTATAAATTTATCATATTTATTTATATTATATATATATATATGATAAAA
>NW_022900913.1:16701782-16702103 GCF_012274545.1 Fukomys damarensis
ATTCTGGACATGATAGATGCAATTAATTTTTAAATTAGAGGAATTAAAAGAAAATTTTTTTCTGAAAATTTGGACTTGACTATGTTCTGCCTATTTGGCTTACAAAACTGCAACAGGTAGTTATGTGAATGAATAGAAAAGTTTTTTTGGAATCAGGCAACAAAATAGAGGAGCCAACCCTTCATCACAGCAAAACAACTGATAAATTGATGAAAAGTAAGAGCAAAAGTTAAGAAAAGTCAAAGAAAAATAACTAAGTATTCAGAATTCCAGATGGGGAATTGAAAATCAGATCAGGAAAAAAAAATTATATATATAAAT
>NW_022900913.1:16702128-16734324 GCF_012274545.1 Fukomys damarensis
TATTCCAATTCATATCTTAGAAGAAAACATGTAACTATCAAGATTAAAGGCTTAACTGTAGAATAGGTAAAAATAAACCTATATCCTGACTTAAAAGATGAGGTTTCCCAAACATCCTAGACCTGCCTCTGCAGTCTCCTCAGAGAAGCATCCTTGTTATTCAAAGTTCACTCCCAACTCTGTGTTGAACATTTATGCTGTACCATCAACCTTGTTGATTTTCTCCTTTAAATTATGCCAATAAACCTATTTATTATTTTTACCATGTGGGTCTAGTGATGTTTGGCCTCTTTCCTCTTGTCCAACTGAGGATCAAATAAATGTTCCCAATCATGCACGTGAGATGTGTACCACCAGCAAGGAAGCCGGCTAGGGCCCAAGTGGATCAAGTTCTAGGCCAAAATGAGCGAACTTGGGAGATTGTTGGAGGTTACAAGAGTAAGATGAAAGCTCAGCCAGTTGGCGTTTGAATTCTACAAGGTAATCAAACCAGTTAGGAGCAAGACAAAAAAAGCCTGAGGAAGACTTCTTCAAGTTCAAGTCTGTAAAATGGGGGAAAAAATAGCTGCTATATCCAGACACGATTGACACCACAGCAAGTGAGACCTAAGATATATTGATTAACTTGTACAAAGCAATTGCCCCAAAGTAACCCAAATCAAGGGAAATGTAGAGAGGAAAACTGATCTCATAGGTCAGTTTAAAACTACTTATTTGCACAGATATGGTGTCGTATATTTTTAAACGTATACTTTGGTCCAATCCCAAAGACATGTCCTCCTGTGTATGCAAATGTTCCAAAATAGTAAAAAATATTTACAGAACAAAAGACTTCCATCTTAAGCATCTCAGTAAGGAATGCTCAGCCTGTACCACGCTCACAGAGAACGGATGTCATGGAAGAAGAACGGGAAAGTTGTCCAGAAGGTCACTTCATCATACAGAGGCGCAGAACCTCTGGACCTAACACACGCACAGGACAGACGACAGTACAGGATGCGAGCTAACCTTTTGCAAAAGATGAAGAATTGAGAGAAAAGTTCATACTGAGCGTTACAATAACTTTATTTGTGACTTTTATTGATTTCCTACTAGCCATTCTCCAGGACACAGGTCATACAGCAATGAGTGAAGTAGCCCCCAAATCACTGACTTTGAAGGCTTTCTCTGCACTTCGCTGATTGGAAAGTGTGAAATCACGGCTGCTTATATTTTTTGAAATCCAAATGTTAGAAATTTTAGAAGTGATCATAATTATCAAGCTCATTCCCCCCTCTAATCCCTATGCTACCACTGTTCCCCTGACTCCCCAATAAACTCAGATATCTCTCCCTACCTGTCTTTTCTGTTTGATTGGACTAAAAGTTTTTAAGTTCTAAATCTCAATAGCTTCTTATTCCACTCCAGGCCCAAATACTGACTCATCAAAGCAAACCTCTCTGTTGCTGTCTGTAAGATGCTTGCTGGTCACTCCCTTTCTTTCTGCCTTTTCACTGTTTTGTTTCCTTACTGACATTTATAACCAGCACATAATGTGTCATGCACTTATTTTACATGTATTAATTTTCAGCATTTTCCTGACAGAAGCTCATATATAAGAACACGGCTTTTTTTTTAATCTCATACTAATTGTACACTATTGAAGACAGTCCCTGATCCATAGTAGATGCTTGACACTTATATTTTAAGAAGAAAAGTTATGTAAAAATCATGTAATACTAGATGAAAATGAAAGACTGAAAAGCTTTTATAATATAAGCTTTTATTAGATATACATATTTATAAAATTATTTTACGTTCCAATCATTAAATTCAGGTCACTAAATTAAGATCACAGGTAGTTTCACTTTTTTTCTTCCAGTATGGAGGACTGAAATCAGAACCTTGCACAACAGGGAGGCACAACGCCATTGAGTTACATCCAGGGCCATTTCTCTTTCTTTTCTTTTTTTCTTTTTAGTTTCCTTTTTGTACTAAAATATTTATCAAATGTGAATATAATTACACAAAGAAGAAAGATCAAGGTGCTTTTTAAAAATTAAGTTCACCCATTCTTTTTAGGTTTCTTGAGATATCTTCTCAATGAGAACAATTTTGATGTTGTACATTAAAAAAAATGAGATTTGC
This sequence comes from Fukomys damarensis, assembly GCF_012274545.1. Classification (NCBI taxonomy): domain Eukaryota; kingdom Metazoa; phylum Chordata; class Mammalia; order Rodentia; family Bathyergidae; genus Fukomys; species Fukomys damarensis. The sequence continues at coordinate 16,704,256 of NW_022900913.1, forward strand.
AGTGCTCTTTGTAGCACTGAGTGAGGTTTGGACACCCTAGGAGTATAGCTGCTCCTTATTAGCTGCAGTGTAACAAACAGTGTGACAGAGAGGTATTGAAGAGAGGAAATAGACAACTCTGAAATTTTTCTTGCTCTATGTTCCTTGAGAGAGGAATAAGATGATAGGAGGTGCTGAATAACAGATGAGGCACTGTGTGACACTATAGTTTTGCATGATTTATTGACGTCAGCCTCTCTCTCTCTCTCTCTCTCTGTTCCTGAAAGGAAAGATGAATTTTTATCATGTATTTTATCTTTTAAATATCAGAATGAGGGCAACTCTGTCAGCAATTTGGGATTTGCCAACATTCATGAGTCTCAGGCAGCTCCTTGCTGAACTGCAGTTGTCATGCAGCACTTTGAGGTACAACCTGATTTCCTCTGAGCCTCCACCCTCTCCAGGTGCCTCCAACACCTACCGGTACAAAGTTAAGACATGACAGTTTTCTTCCAATAGAGCTCAGCTTCCCTGCAAAGCAGCAGTGAATGTGATAAAGAGGCTAATTTACAAGACGGCCTGCATCTGAACAGAAACACGAGCTGCTCCGACATTGTTATGGGACAGACTGATCCTATAAACTTCCGGATATTCCAACGTGCACGAGAAAACCTGCGCAGGAGCCGCAGTACGGCTTCCTGCTAAAAATGACAACGGGAAGAAGGGTTAAAAAGAATAAGCCCCAATACAGAAGAGTTAAACCAAAACGCTGTGAAATATTTCTTGTATGTGTGTAGGGTGGAGGGCAGTAGAAAGCAGGTGACCCAGATAGGAGGGGAAGGGGAACCGGGGGATCATTTTCTCACTAATCTTAATAGCACTGGGTGGGATTTAAGTGGTGCCTATAAGTGAAATTGCCAGGCTAGCACAAAAAATATAATTTGCTTCGATGTTGGCACAGGGAGGGGACTGCAGGTGGGCACGGTGCAAATCTGTATCATGTAACATAAGCCCTGATGGAAATCGCTTTAAAAATGTGTGTGATTACAGCAACCAATTTGAAGTTGGAAATAAAAGATGATTACTCCGGGGCCGGGGATTTAGCTCAGTGGTTCTGCCACTTGCCTCGCAAGTGCAAGGTGCCGAGTTCGATCCCCAGTACCAAAAAAAAAAAAAAAAGAAAAGAAAAGAAAAATGATTATTCTGGTCTGCGAGCTCCTGCCCCACCGATATTCCAGGTGGCCAACAAAGAATACCCACCCAGAAACATCCTTCCTGAAACCCTAGAAGCAGGAAGACCCTCTAGAGAAAGATGTTGGTGTAGACAGGGTTCCATTTCCTTCTGTCAGTAGGAAACACTTGAGATTTCATTTTAAATGGCGGTAGCAGATTCCAGTGTTTCTCCCTCCCAGAAAATGAATCTTTGCATAGAACATTCTGCCCAGTTGCTTGAATCACCACAGTGCTGCCACCTCCTCCTAACAGTCCCTCAGTTTTCTCTATTTTGAGGCTGAGGTTGATGATCCATCTCTTCGGTAACTGAAAAAAGTTCTCTGTGGCAATTACTGATGAAGCATAGAAGGAAAATCCCAAATCTCTGCCGTGTCAGAAATATTCACAGGTCGTGCTGTGTTTTCATATTCCTTAAACGGAGCCTGTCCCATTACTGCCCCTCAGACCAGGGCGCCGAGAAGCACCTAGGAGGAGGACGACTGGCAAAGTCATGTAAAAGCCCACGGACACAGACGCTAATCTCTGATACAGGGCTGCTGTGGACTCTATCACCGATACATCCCCAGAAAAGGATCTTTTTTTTTTCGTTGTGTTTGGGGTAAGGCTTTGGTATGGGATGGCTGTCTGTCTGCTTAATGTAACTGTCTGTGAGATACTTCCCCAGTTAGAAACGCGCATAGAGGAGCGCATAGAGTCACAAGAGGTTATTTATTTGATTTTACTAAGATGTCTCGGATTTAAATTTTCTGGAGCTCCATATTTCAGAATCACTTTTTCTTCCCTTCTTGTGCCTGCTATTTTTCTGTTTTCTCTGTATAACTAATAGAACAAACAAAACCAATAAAGACACTTTCCGTTGTTTGTTTGTTTATTTATTTATGTTTTTTTGAGACAGGGTCTCACTATGTAGTTGAGACTGACCTGGAACTCACTATGTAGCCCAGGCTGGTCTTGAACTCACAGTAATCCTCCTGCCTCAGCCTCCCAATTGCTGGGATTACAAGCATGCACCACCACGCCCGGCCTCCATTGTTTAATAATTTAAACTAAACCGATCTGAACATCACCACAGAACCAGTTTCTATGGAAGCTTTTGGGCAGTTGGTCCAACAGCTAGAATCTGTGACATACCCAGAGATAATTATTCAAAAGGTCAAAGCCTCCATTTATACCTCTGTCACTGTAAACATTTAATCTATAAAATCTGATTATTCTGAAGTCTTGGGTGAATCTGAACAATCTCAAAAGAAATAAAAGAAGAAGGGGGAAGAAAGAGAGAGGAAGAGAGGAAAAGAGTTTTGTAAACTTTTTCTTTAAATTCTGCATTATTAAGTGCTGAGAAGTATAATGAATTGTCATATATTGCAGTTGGACTCGATCACTAAAACTTTGGTCCCCACAGTTTTGGATTTTCAAATCAGCTGCATTTCATCATCTTCACAAAAATAATAAGCAAAATACCAATGTTCTAGTGATATGGTTGTCAATATTTTATTGGCCTGATAAGTACAGTAATAAAGAAAAACAAATATTGCAAAATTGTCCACAGTCGTAGGTTAATCTCTTTAGAGAAAAATGTTTAATTAAAAAAAAAATTGGTGAGCGATATTCTTAGAATAAAGGCAACTTTATGGAAAAAGGGATGGCTTTGTCCTTATTTTTTTACTCATATATGATTGACATGATCCAATACTGGGACCTAAAAATAAATGCCTTAGACATCCTGTTCCTTTAATCCACTCATTTGAAGGGCTGTCTAATTGGTATGGAATTCCAAATGCTATGGAGGAGAAGTGGAAATTCCATTTGGTCACACAGAGAAAATACCTGCTATTTGATATAGAACAAGATTGCTACGGTTTAGAAAAAAATCTAGATGTCTCAGCTATTTTACTATCCGAAAGAGTATGGTTAGCCATTATTCTGCACTTAACACCAGGCCACCACTTATCTAAATGAGTTTCCACATGGCAGATACGTACATATTCACAGGCAGAGCATCCTAGATGCATTACTCAGTACACTTCCAGCCAGAGGTAGGAAAGAATTGACTTAAAGTGTCTTAAGTGAGAAATGGCATTTACTGCCTTAAATAACAGAGAGGTCAAGCACGGTCCAGCTTCAAGTGTGGCAGGTGTGGCAGACTCACAGGTTCCCAGGATTTCAGTAGGACTCAGACGGCTTCTCTCGGGCCTCTGTTTTCACCTTGGTCCCCATTTCTTAGACATGGTGACAGGGTGCATGCCTGCAGCTCCAGATTTACACATTTACTCACCGCCTCTTTGAAAGAAAGAAAATGTCCCTTCCTGGCAAGTTAACTTCAACATGAGCCCAGGAAGTGAAATTCATTAAATGTAATAAATATGTATTAAATACGTATTCCTACAAAGATCCCAGACAGAGATAGGAACTGTTTCTCTTCAGTGATGCCCATGGACTATTTATCTTAGTTTATATAGTTCCCTATCTTAGTTTATATAAACCCTAAAGTTCATTAAAGTCAGAACCTATATTCTAGTATGTAGAAGTATCAAATCTCAATATATCTTATGAAAATTAAATAACTGTATGACTCTAAAGATTATACTCACTGCTTATTTTAAAGTGTTTATTAGAATTCTTATAATTGTCAATCACTATTGATTTTGCTTAAATTTTGGTCATATTGTTGAAATATTAGCTACTGTTATATGAAATAATATTATGTTGTTGAAAACATTTTTTAACTTGTGACTATCAAGAATTTACATACCACAAAGCAAATATCAGGTGATACAGAAGGATGATAAACATGATAAAAATCATTCAGAGCATAAACTCTCAGGGAGTTTAGTGAAAATTGTTAATATAATATTGAAAAAGACAATATAGGAGTGTACAGCATTTTAACCTTCACAGTTTTTATATACGTACATCAAAACAATTCAATTACATTTAATTTTTGAAAGAACATATGTGTATGTTTGCTTTTTTGATTATAGTCAAACTTCAACTTGTAAAACAGAAGTTAATTTATTTTTATAAAATGCTATATACTTCATTAAATATTAATTCTCACATGCAGAACATTTACTCTGTTATTTTCAAGATCTATTCAATCTCAAAATAATTCTTATTTTTGTTTTCACATAGAAAGTTTATAAGTTTTGTGATTGTGCTAAATTTATCTGGAATATAATGGTTATATTATAAGACTTGAACTATTTAAAATATCCTAACTGCAAAATCTTGAAAAACTATTGCCTACAGAAATTTTGAGATTCAAAAAGAAATTTGATTGGCAGTTTGTATACAGTCCTTATAATTAAAATCAGAGGAGAAAAACAGAGAGAAGATTACCCAAACACACACACACACACACACACACACACACACACACTCCAAGAGAAAAATAAGAATCAAACTGTGATTTGGTTGGTTTTGGTCACTTTTGACACTTTTTTCATTCTAATATATAGTACATAAGGTGGACAGGATATATAAAGCCAAGGGTATAATAGATTTTTGAGTGAAAACAAAATGAGACAAAGAAAGGAAATGGACTGGAAAATTGTTAAGCAACCTCATTTTTTTTTTCTGAAAGGACTTACACAACACTTAATCCTATCCATCAGCTCCACATTCAGTCAGGTCACTTCAATAAGCCCTTACACAACAGGATTTTAAATGAAATTCCTGTTTTCTTGGTGCTTGGACTAAAGTCCCAAAGCAGATAATAAAATTTTCAGACTACTAATATTTCTAAAAGGCTTCCTTAGGCAAAATTCCAAATCAGACTGCCTCAAGTGGTTTATCCACTACGCAGGCCCATTAACCAGGATCTCTAGAGCAAAAGCTTTTCATATATTTCATATATTACATATATTACACATGCCCAAAACTCACGTGATCTAAAACATTTATTGAATAGATAAATGAATAATGTGGAAGTATAAATAATATTTATATTCATTGGCACTGTGCAGACAACAACACACACACACACACACACACACACACACACACACACACACACACACACTCACACACACATACAGACACATGCACATTTATTTTGGTGCCAGGGATTGAACTCGGGTCCTTGCACTTGTGAGGAAGGCAGCCGATCCACTGAGTTAAATCCCCAGCCCCGACAACAATATTTTTATTGTTGAAACAGTAAAGCATACATGTTGTAGTTTAAACCTGTATTTTACTAATCACAACTACTCAAGCCCATTACTTTCCTCTGATCCCTATCTCCATCATTTTTATCTTTCCTCTCTGAGTCTATTTTGTCCTCTCTTTAATGGCAATGCCACACCAATAATGTAAATATTATATACTGCAGTTACTTTATGTAGCAAAAAAAAAAAAATGAAAGGGGATCAAGGGTTGTATGGAAGAGGTAAGAAGGAAGGGAAAGGGATGAAAAACGAAGGAAGATGTGTTGTATACATGGATCAACTCCCCACGAGGAGTATAAACATTATGTGCTACAAACATGCACTAATAAACATAAGAAGCTACACATACATCCCAACACAAACACATTTAGAATGAAAAATAGTAAAATTAAAAGTCAAAATATGAAAGAAATTAGAGACCCAATTAATTTAGAGTCCTTTGAAATGAGTCAAATTCAAGAGTGTAGTCTGTCAATCTGACATATTTCTTTTCCTTGAACAGCAAACTGCATGTACATTTCACACCCTTACTCCGTCTTCCCACACGAAGAAGGAGGGGGCTTCCACTCTCTGGAAGGGCCTGGGAGGCCTGGGAGGAGTTGTAATGCAGAAGCTATGATCTAATCTACAGCTTATAATGGATGCATCACCCTAATACTGGGACCTCAGATGTAAAAATAAATCCTCTGTATGCAGATATAACTCATGCTTTCCAAAACAAGTCAGACTAAAATGGATGCAGTGATTTGGTCTCAAAATACCTTATACTTGTATCAGTACTTAAAAGGCTCAAAAGTGAGAGCATGGGTCCACTCAGATAACATCTGTACAGGTGCTCAGGCCCCAAGCAGAGGTCCACCCAGAAAATATCAGTAAGTGTACACAGGCTCCAACCAGAACCCCACTGCTCAGAAAACAGCAAAACACAGGGATTCAGGAGCCCATCATTCTGAGACCAGGAATTGGCACAGTGGTGAGCAGTAGCAAGAAGGCCTCTTCAGGACTTGAGGAGAATGGAAGCCTACTGGGAGAGAAAAGAGCCGCCTCAATAAAGGTGCAACAGACTGCAGTGGTTGAAATGAGAAGACACCTAAACAAGACTCAACACAAGACTACCAGATCACCAAAGGCAAATCCAAAGGACAACAAGATGGAACAATCTGAAACTCAACCACCTGGACTCACTGAACTGGCAGTGAAAGAGGATCAGGAAAACATAAAATTAGACTTAATTTTTTTAAAGATAACAACACAGATGGTGTCCATAGTGAAAGATATGATTAATAAGTACCAATACACTCAATTAAAAAAAAAAACTCTAGAGAAGACACAGATAAGAAAATAGAGAAGCTGAGGAAAATGACGGAATCCCAGCATAGGAAACAAATGGAATCCATAAAACAGGTGCAAACAGATATCAAGGAAGTTAAAAACTCCACTGAAATTTTACATGGCAAAATGAATCAATGTGAGGACAAAAATATCTGAAATAGAAGACAGGATTACTAATAATGACCAGGAAAAAAATGATTTCTTAAAAATAGAAAGGCATCATGAGAAATCAATCCAGTAGCACCTAGATGATGCAAAAAAAAAAAAAAGTAACATAAGACTGATAGGAATGAATGAATAAACAAGAGAGTGCAAATGACACAAAAAATGTTCACAGAAGTAATGGCAGAATACTACCCAAGCAGGGAAAAAGAATTTCACAGACAGCTAAGTGAGGTATATAAAACTCCAACAGACATGAAAAAAAAACAACTACATATATATGTATATATATTATTAGGCATATAATAGTTAAGAGTCCAGAAACCCAACAGAACAAAATTCGACAAGCAGTTAGAGAAAAGAAACAAATCACAGAGCAAAGCCCATCAAAATCACTTCAGACTTCTCAATACAAACCTTCAAGTCAAGAAGGGCCCTAAAGTATTTCAAGCCCTAAAATCAAACGCCCTACAACCCAGACTGATGTACTGTGCAAAACTATCTTTCAAAATTGATATAGAAATAAGATCACTTTCATGACAAAGAGTATTGAAAGAACTTCATGAATTCCAACCTGGTACCATAAAAATTTAAACTATATCCTAGGAAAAGACAATGAGATCACAACCCCAGCAAGCCCAACAGAATGAATCCATCAGAAATGACAAGAAATTAAACACAAATGGGGAGAAAGCAACAAAAAGAAAAAAGTCATGACAAGTATAAGTCAATACGTAGCAGTTATAACCATTAATGTCAATGGCCTCAATTCACCAATCAAAAGAAACTGACTGGCAGGTTTGCAAAGAAGGAAGATCCAATATGCTACAAGCAAGAAACACACTTCATTCAAACAGAAACTCATAAACTGAAAGTTAAAGGGTGGAAAACAATACTCCATGTGACAGGAATCTCCCCCCAAAAGCAGGCATAGCTCTCCTGTTTGCAGATCAAATGGATTTCAAACCAACACTAATTAAGAGAGACAAAGAAGGACACTACATCCTTGTAAAAGGGAAGAAGTGGAAGAGATGACAATCACAAATATGTATGCAGAAATACTAGTGAACCCAACTATATAAAACAAATGCTAATGAACATAAGAAATAAATGAAGCACTAATACAAGAGCAGTGGGGGGACCTCAATTCCCCACTGTCACAAATAGATAAACTAGACAAAAAATAAACAATGAAATAATAGAACTCAACCAAACTTTTGAAAAAATAGACAACAGATTTATACAGTGTTTGACCTCAAAAACAAAACAAACAAAAAAACAAAAATAGAATAGACATTCTTTTCAGCTGTACACAGATCTTTCTCCAAAATATACCACATACTCACTCATAGAACATGTTTAAGTAAGTGCAGAGAAGTTGAAGTTATCCCCTGTATATTATCAGATCATAGTGAAGTGAAATTGGAGATAAATAGCAAAAGAAACCACAAGAATTCCATAAACACATGGAAACTGAACAACAAACTCCCGAACAACCAATGAGTCACAGAGGAAATTAAAGAAATCAGAAAATTTCTAAAATTAAATGCCAATATAATATATTGGAATTTATAGGACACAATGAAAGCACTCTTACAAAGGAAATTCATAGCAATGAATACTCATATTAGGAAAACAGAGTGAGCTAAAATAAACAACCTAATGCTAAACCTCAAGCTTCTAGAAAAAGAAGAGCAGGACAAACCAAAGCTCATACATGGGATGAAACTATAAATATCAGAGCAGAAATTAATGCAATGGAGAAAAAGAGAGCAATACAAAAAAATCAGTGAAACAAAGTGTTTGTCCTTTGAAACAATAAACAAAATTACCAAACCCTTAGCCAAGCTTCTCATAATAGGAAATAAAAATCCCAAATCCATGCAAATAAAAATGAAAAGTATGATACTACTACAGACCCAGCAGAAATCTGGAGGATCATCAGTAGTTACTTTGAGAACTTATATGCCAATAAGATGGGAAACATAGAATAAATGAACAAATTTCTAGATATATGTAAATCACCAAAATTGAATGATGAAGACTCAGAAATTCCAAACAATCCAATATCAATCAACAAAATTGAAAACATAATTAAAAACTTAGCAAGGAAGAAAAGCCCACATCCTGATGGCTTCACTGCTGAATTCTGCAAGACATTTAGAGAAGAACTATTGCCACTACAGTTTAAACTCTTCAAGGAAATTGAGGGAGAAGTAATACTTGTCAAATTCATTGCAGGAAGTAAGCATCATCTTATCTCAAATGCAGAGAAAGACCCAACCAAAAAAGAGAGTTATAGGCCAATCTCCCTAATAAACATAGATGCAAAAATCCTCAGTAAGGTACTGGCAAACACAGTGCAGAACATCATCAAGAAGATCATACACCTTGACCAAGTGGAATTCAAGGGATGCCAGGATGGTTCAGTATATTAAAGTCAACAAATACACTATATTAACAAAGCCAAGGACAAAAAACATATGATCATCTCAATAGATGATCAGACTTCTCAATACAAACCTTCAAGTCAAAAAAAAGTGTTTTACAAAATCCAACATTCATTCATGATAAAAATTCTCCAGATAATTGGAACAGATGGTCTTTATCTCTGCCTGATAAAGCCATCTATGAAAAACCAACAGCCAACATCATACTAACTCGTCAAAAACTTAAATCCTTCACACTAAAATCAGGAAAAAAACAAGGATGTTCACTATCACTACTCCTGTTCATTATAGTTCTGGAAACTGTAGCCTCAGAAATTAGACAAAAGAAAGAAAGAATATGAATAAAAATTGAAAATGAAGATGTTAAATTGTCATTATTTGCAGATGACACAGTGTTCTATATAGAAATTGCCAAGAACTCCACCGAAACTCTTCTCGACTTAATAACCAAATTCAGTAGAATAGCAGAATATAAGGTCAATGCACAAAAATCAATAGCCTTTTTGTACATGAACAACAAACTCACTGAAAGAGAAATTGGAGAAACAACTCCTTTCACAATATCATCCAGAAAAATGAAATACCTAGGAATCAATGTGACCAAAGAAAAAAAAAAACTTTTACTCTGAAAACTATAGCACTCTGAAAAAAAGAGATTGAGGTGGATATAAAAAAATGGAAAGACATCCCTTGCTCCTGGGTAGGAAGAACCAATATAGTGAAAATGGTCATACTTCCAAAACAGCGCCATTCAATGCAGTCTCAATCAAAATTCCAACAACATACTTCACAGACCTTGAAAGAACAATACAAAAATTATTTTGGAATAAGAACAGCAGCATTCAATGCAGTCTCAATCAAAATTCCAACAACATACTTCACAGACCTTGAAAGAACAATACAAAAATTATTTTGGAATAAGAAAAGACTTAGAATGGCAAAAGCAAATCTAAGCAACAAAGACAATTTAAGGGAAATCACAAGCCCCACCATGAAACTATACTACAAAGCTACTGTTATAAAACAGCGTGGTACTGGCAAAGAAACAGAACTGAGGATCAGTGGAACACATTAGAAGATGCAGAAACAACTCTAGACATACTCAGCTTCCTTATCTTTGACAAAGGAGCCAAACATGCTCACTGGAGGAAAGATAGCCTTTTTAATAAATGGTTCAGGAGAAAATGGGTTTCAACTTGGCAAAGATTAAAACTAGATCTATATCTCTAAAACTAGATCTATATCATGCACTAAACTAAAATTGAAATGCATTAAAGATCTAAGTATTAAAACAAAAGTATTAAACCAACTGCAAGAAAGGTGAGACAGAACTCTTGAAAATATTGGTGTAGGAAAAGATTTGAAAAACCTCAGTTGCACATGAACTAGCACAAAGAATTGATAAGTGGGATTTCTTCTTATTAAAAAGCTTCTACACAGCAAGAGAAACCACCAACAGAGTGAAGAGATAATACACAAGATGGGGAAAATTTTATCAGCTCTTCTTCAGACAAAGGTCTGCTATATAGAATCTATAAAGAACTTACAAAGCCAGACCTCCTAAATTTAAAGACCTATTCCAAACATGGACATCTGAAACGAACAGACATTCCCCACACAAAGAAATAGAAACAACAAATAAAAATATGAAAAAAAAAATGTTCGTCACTGGTCAATGAAATCAACTTTGAGATTCCACTCCACACTAGAAAGAAAGGGTGCTATCAAGAAAGCAACCAATAACAAATGCTAGCAGAGTTTTTGGGAAAAAGGAGCCTTTCTCCACTGTTGATGGGAGTGCAGACTGGTGCAACCACTGTGGAAATCAGTATAGAGGCACCTCAAAAAACTAGGATTAGCAGTCCCATTTGACCCAGATATTCCTCTGCTGTGTATCCTCCCTACAGAATTAAAAGAATCATGTCACAGTGATATATACACACCTATGTTTATAGCAGCACCATTTCTAATAGCTAAAACTTGGAAACAGCCAATTTGCCCATCAGTTGGAGGCTGGATAAAGAAGATGTGGTTTTTCTTTAAAATGAAATACTATTCAGCCATAAAGAATGAAGAATTAGATTCATTAATAGGAAAATGGATACATATTGAGGATATAGTCCTAAGTGAAATAAATGTCACACATGTATAAATACTGAATAATTTCTCTAGTGTGAAAAAGTATAATGGTACATAGGATCGCAATGGCATAATTGACAATGTGAAATAGGAAAAAGAAAGGCTAAAGATGTAGGGGAAGTGGGAAGGGTAGGGGAAAGGAAATAAGGGAAAGAAAAAAAAACAAGAAAATGAAAAAATGTACATAAAGTATTTGTAAATAGGGAAGGGAGGATGTGGTGAAGGGAAGGCAGGGGTAAGGGGAAAAAAAGAACCAAGACCTGTCATGTAAAGGTACAAGATCCCAATGATGAATGTAACTATACTGTATACCTAAAATGCACCAAGAAACTCAATGGGGAACAAAAAAATCTTACCGTAGTGATATATGCACACCCATGTTTATAGTGGCACAGTTTGTAATAGCTAAAACTCACAAACAGTGCAGTTGCCCATGGTGAATGGATAATGATGTGTTCTTTCTTAAATAAAATTAATAACTACTCAGCTATAAGGAATGAGAAACTAGAGAAAATTATTGTTAAATGGATGCACATTGAGGCCATACTCTTAACTGAAATAAATAGGACACGTGTAAACACTGACAAGTTTCTCTGGTGAGAGAAACTGAGAGTGTAATTTGGATCAAAATGTAGAGTAGATATTGTGAAATAGGAAGATAAGATCCACAGGGGAAGGGGAAGTGGGAGTAGTAGGGTAAGGGAAATAAATAAATATGAGAAAAGGAAAAAATGGAAGCAAAGTCTTTGTAAATAGGGGAGGCTGGAGGGTTGAAGGAGGGCAGGGGGAATGGTTAAAAAATAAGAACCAAGATCCGTCATGTAAAGGTACAAAATCCCAGTGATGAGTGTTATCATATTATATACCTAAAATATATCAATAAACTCAATTAATTTAAAAAATGAGATCGTGAAAGACATTATATAGTGTTAATTTAGAAAAACCTCAGTAATCATCTTCACCTTCTTTCTTGTCTAATGGGACAAACCTTGGTGGTCGAATTCCTAAAATTTTTTGTTTGTTTATTTTGGTTGTGTTACCTTCTTCTATACAGAAATTTTCCCCATTAGTTACTATTCTGATGCCTATTATTTCTCACCGATCATGAAAATATTATCTTTGTACCAGTCTCTACGAATATTTAGGCTTTTGTTCAATCTATGCTACGAAACAATAAGACTAAATTTACCTTTTCAAAAGGCAAAACTAGCCGGGCTGTAATCGCAGTACTCGGGAGGCTGAGGCAGGAGAATCCCTGTGAGTTCGAGACCAGCCTGGACTACATAGTGAGTTCCAGGTCAGTCTCAACTACATAGTGAGATCCTGTCTCAAAAAACAAAAACAAACAAACAAACAAAAAAACCAGGGATGCTAGTTGCAATCAGAAAACAAACAAAGAATAAGGAAATGAACTCACAGTGACACTGAATTTACCTGTCCTTCCAGTTTTTCCTCTTGTCTCAGTCTTTTCATTCCTCCTCCTTACTGTGGTTCCCACATGCCAATAAGGTACCACCCAGCAAGTCACATCCCCTGTACACCATTTTTTCAGTCTCTGTGGGGCTAATCCTACAGTTCCAGTATTTATTCTCCATACACAGGTACCACTCTCAACAACTCACACAACTGGACTCATTGCACCAGATGATAAATCTATGCATCTATCCAGTCCGAAATGTACCACCTAAAACCTTCTCAGTCAGTGACAAACAGCACGCATGAGAGTGTTCTGGAAAGACCTGATCTAGAGCAGTGGCAGCTCTCCTAGTCTGTGTCAGTGGACCCTGGGAGGCTGGTGTTTGTGCCTGTGGTCGACATCTGCAGTAGGTTGAGTTTAAATTATACAGAGATTTCCTCTAGCACCTTTTGTCAGCTTTGTCCAATCCACAGAAATTGAGGTCAAAGCTGAAGGTCTTGTGGAAATAAATAAAGTCTGCCTGAGAACTTCATAATCAACAATATCTGCCTGAGTTTTCAGCCTCTGGAAATTTCTAGATTTCAGACGTGTCTTACCCTGAGATCACATGAAAGGATTCTTTACTTTTTCCCTCATTTCTCATATTCATCTATCTGTCTATATCATCTATCTATCATGTATCTCTGTCATAAACCAGAGGCTGCTATAGTCTCGTGACACCAAAGCCATCTCTACACTTTATGTTAGTATACGTTATTCTCAGATGTCCCAACAAAAGTGAAATATAATCTGACAGTGAATTTCTTAGAACAAATCCTCATACACATATATGTGGACTCTAGGCTATTCATGCCTGTTGGTATGATTTTTTTTTTAATTTACTGATGAGATTCCATCCCACACCACAAAGAATGGCTGCTATCAAGAAACCAACCAATAACAAATGCTGGCAGGGGTGTTGGGAAAAAGGAACCCTTCTCCATTGTTGGTGGGAGTGCAGACTGGTGCAACCACTGTGGAAATCAATATGGAGACACCTCAAAGAACTAGGATTAGCAGTCCCATTTGACCTATATATTCGATTTTACTCCTTGATGGCACGGCTCACTACTAACTTGGCTACACAGTCTCCATTTAACAACCTACCTATTTAAAGACTGTTGGGACTTCTGATCTGCTTTTCTACCTACAGCACAGGAACATAAGCATGACTGTAGGGTGGGTTTTTCTGGAGTAAAGTACTGGACTTTTGCTGATCATATTGTACAGTACAGTATTGTAGTTTTGTGTTCTGTTTCTCATCACAGTATTGCATTAAGAGTTATGCAACAAAAGCAAAGTCATCAAGCTGAAGTTTTCTTTAACTATGTTTGTCGTTCATATTTTAATGTATATACTATATACAATTCTTCATTTAGCAACCAATTCATTTGATGACATAGTGGCCGGAACAAACCTCCATCATTAAAAGTGGAATGTCTGTACTGTATTATGGTGCCTTCTTGGCTTTTAATCTTACTAGATATGCACAATTTGGTATCCTAGGATAGTGCTGCTGAACATGAATACCTATGTATGTGTTGTAGAGAAAAGCAAAAGGACTTAGGAACCCCATCCACATTATTTTACTTCAGCCCATTTCACTGTAATATTTTGTACATTTCTAAAAGCTGAAAGAAACACCTTCAATGTGGACTTCATACAGAGGAATCGATGAAAACTGAGGCATCTCGGGAGACCCGGAGGGAAAACAGCCACGCCTTCCTGTATGCTGATGACTTGCACTGTGTACCACAGATGACCCTTTCTTTTTCTAACATAGAAAGGTACCAACATGCCGGGAGTGGTGGTGCACACCTGTAATCCCAGCACTCAGGAGGCTGAGTCAGGAGGATCGCTGCAAGTTGGAGACCAGCCTGGGCTACATAGTGAGTTCTAGGGTAGTTTGAACTACATAGTGAGACCCTATCTCAAAAACAACAAAAACAAATACAAAACAAAACAAAAAAGAAAGGTGTCGACTTAAATATCAAGAAATCACATTTGAAAAGTGTAACTGGTCCCATTTAACATGTGTGAAAATACTTATTAACTTTTTTCTTTAAACAGTCTGTCTCACCAAAAGCAAGATTTGAATTTTGTGCATAATTTAAAGTCAGTGAAGCCAAAGCAGTGAATTAAGCCCCAAACAGAATTTTGTTTATTTTCCCCACTATATGAAATCATTTGAATTTTCCTTTACTAGAAGAGAGAAATTCGCACATTATTCTTCTGATTCCCTCAAAATCCATAGAAACTGCAAGTGAAGAGATGTAATCAGCCTTTCAAGGAAAGGGGACAGCGTTGTGAAAATTGCACTCATATGAAAGTTTGCATTTATTCTCAGCTTAATGCAGTTTCAGACGTTCTAAATATGTCACTCTGTCTCCTCTTCAATGCACACTTTCTTCCTTAGTCATCCTACAAGGAAGAGGAGCTGCCCCGCATGAGGATCTGACAGACAGAGGGCGACTTCCTGAGCTTCTCCTTAATATGAACTGTCTGATTTTCAGGAGAAGTTGTCTCCAACTTGTGGAAATAATCTTAAGACACATTCCAGAGTCATTTGAAGGAGGAAACTGTTAAAAGTAGACATTCTGAGTTATTTTAAAAGAAAAGATAAATTATTTAGATGTTTAATTCTTTCTTTTATGAAAGTAACTTATGCATGCAAAGCTAATTCATTCCTCTTCATGCAATTTTTCCCTGAAAGTATTAAAAATACTTTTTTGAAAGACTTCAATGTGATATCATTAATATTAAATTTAAATATGGCCACTTTAATAGGCTGACAATCGGTATTTCCCATTGTAACTTTCTGAAACTATGTATCCCTTCTTTTTTGTGTTTACATTTACAAAAGAAAGGAAAAATGAAAGCAAATGAGTAAGCAAAAATTTAGATATTTTTAAATGCAGTATCATGTTGGAAGGGATTGGGCAGGATGGTGACTGGTATTAAAACAGAAGCGTTTTCATCCTCACTGTTTCTAGGATTGCCTTTACAGCTCTCAGGGATGGCTACTCATTCTTTCACTCCCGCGTAACCCAGTTACATGTGCAACTATGCTGGTTGAAAAGCCAAATACTCTGAGGTCGGAGTTCTTTCTGGGTGTCTCCCAATTCACTCCTCCTCTGTTCCGTGAGTACAGTGCATCGTTCAATGCATAAACTGCACAGACATGAGCTGTCAGCCTTAAAGTGCTCTCATCTGATAACAGGAAAGACAAAAACGGCATCGTCATCAACAACAAAAACAACAGAAAACCAAGCAGCCATTGCAATCCAACAAGTCTGTAATAGCTTGAGTCCGTCAGCTTTCCCTTATCATAACAAAATATTTAACATAACCCACTTACAAAGTGAGGTGTCTTTGGGCTCACAGTTTCGGGGATTTTAATGCCTAGTCAGTCCCGCAGCTCTGGTTCAGTCGGAAGACAGCACATTACGTGGGGCGTGTATATTGGAGCAAAACCACTCGCTTCAAAACCACTCAGTTTTTCTCCTTGGAAGCGAGAGAAGAAAAGGAGAGGGCAGGTGGTGGTCACCTGACCCCACTCGAGGGCACACAGCCAGTGATAAGATTTCGAGGCAGGCCTCACTCCTTAAAGTCTGCACAGCCTCCCCAAAGCCCCACACAGGGACCAAACCTTCACCCAGGTCTTCCGGGGGACCCCTCAGATCTAAACCGTAGGACAACTGGACCACTGTAACAAACTCTGACTCATTCACGGCATGCCAGAATCAAATGCCAAATCAAATGTTTTCTTTACAAATTACCGCGGGAATTACCCGTGGAGGCTACAATATGCCACCACAAATATTAAGCATTATTGATCTGAAAATAATTGAGAAGCAGAAAGGGAGAAATCCTTCGATTTCATAATTTTTTTTTTCCTAAATTGCAGGAAATAAAGCCACCTCTTTGAGAACTACTCATTCTTTGAATCTCCCACAGGAAAAAATACACCAAGAAAATTGCTTGTTTTCTCTTGTGAATCTGTACTTTGTGAGAAGGGTCAGTTTCAACAAAGAATCTACGCAAATTAATATTTTCTCTTAAATATGTGATAAATATCTATAGAATCTCTAATATGTCAAATAGAATATTAGACTATGTAGAAAAGAATCTTGCTTTGTATCTTGCATCTGCTGCCGGGAACCAGTGTGTTGGTTTGCATGAAAATATTACCTCAGTCAATTTTAACAAACTTTGGTGAGAAAATTGTTTGTTTGTTTTTAATCTGAAGAGATCAATGGAAGTAGCTACAGAGTTTGTCCAAGGTCATATAACTAGTGCGGCCTAAAGATGACTGAAACTCACATTAGTGTAATTACAAAACATACTTGGACTTCTCTTTAAGGACACGAAGTAGTCTGGATGGAGCCCGTAAGTTGGTCACGGGGAAAGCAGAAGGTGAACAGCGATGTTTAAAGAGAGATCCAGTGGACTCATTATTGCAATTTAGGCCAGAGTACTTTCCCCCTGAGAGGGTCACAATCCTGGCAAAAATAGATACATGAAGGATTTCGGTTGCTGAACTTATCTTTATCATAAGATCAAAATTTCCTGCTTAGCATCTCAGTCCCCACAGTGAAAGAAAATGACAAATATGGTGATCCAAGTGTAATCTGTAATCAGCAATCATTCATCTATGTGCTATACAGGAGATTTATTTCAGTACTTGATGCGGCTCCAATATTTACATTTTCATTGGCTGAAGCAAACCAAATAAATACACAAAAATATAAATAAAACTTTCTGAAGCCATTATCATGCCAATTATACCATCATATTTTTTTTGTTTCTGAGGGGAATGAAATAATTTTCCTAATTAAAATCTATTCTGTTTAAATCTTGTTATTTCCTTATCATTTGTATATTTTCAATAGACAGTGCAGACTTCTGTTTCACATGGTCATATTGACAGAAATATCACTAACTTAGATGTTTTTATAATGAAATGCTCAATTTCTTCCTTACTACTTGTTCAATCTTCACTTGATTGCTCCTTTTACATTTCAAAGACCACTAAAATACCATCAGAATGGTACAAGTATTATAAACACACATGGCTCACTCACAACTGCCCCAAATCTTTTCTAATTATGAAGTTCTATTGTTGAAAAATGAATTTCAAAGTATTTTAAAAGTAAAGCAGAAATAGTTTGTTGCCTGGTCCACAATCATGTATTTTCAAATGCCATTTTAAGTGAGCAGATAGAAATGTTTCACAAAACTGAGTTATTTTTCTCTCACTTTTCTCTTGTTAGTATTTATTCTGAAATGTTTGACTTCATTTTCCAGTTGGATTTCCTGGGGTACAGACTATTCCTTATCAAGCCTCAACTATTTAATTTATTTATTTTTTGTTGCTTTTCTGTTTTTGGCGCTTTTATTTATTTATTTATTATTTAGGTACCTGGGATTGAACTCGGGTCCTTGCGCTTGCAAGGCAGGCCACCGAACCGCTGAGCTAAAATCCCTGGCCCAAATTTATTTAAAAACCTATTCTTTAGGTTTGTTTTAATGGCTTGAGAGTTTAAATTTTCTTCACATAAAGTTAATAACATTTGGTTTCGCTCAAAAATGATATTATTTCTTATTTCATAAGTTGTCTGCCTATCTTCTTTCTGGTAGGCAAATTTTTCACGAAACAGTCTGGTTTTTACAGTCAGACTTCAGTTCAGGGGTCCGGTAGCCATGTGAAGTATGAGCTCTGACCACTAGGTGACTCCACTCTCTTTGTATGAAAGACCAGAGACTTCATGGAAAAACAGACTGATAAATACATAATTTATTAAATCTAAAGTCAACACTATCTGTGCAGAATCATTTAGATGCATTAAAATTTAATTAAATTGTATTTACTACTTAAATATGATTATAAGCCTGGCACACGAGGCTTGAGCTTTGATAAAATCATTCTCATTGTCAGAGTTAAAAGTCATAATGTGAAGACTTCTGAATATTTTTCCTTCAAATATTTAAAGAAAGAAATATTTCTATGGCTACTTCAGTGCTGATACTCTAAATAATGATGTTATAGTTAATATTCTCATGCAAACCTTAAATAAATACATGAAAAAATACTGAATATAATTTTTTTCTTTTTATTGATTTTATTGGTACATTTTAGGTATACAATACAATTACATTCATTACTGGGATCTTGTACCTTTACATGCCAGGTCTTGGTTCTCATTTTTTTCCCCTTGTCCCTGCCCTCCCTTCACTCTCTTCTTCCGTCCTCATTTACAAGCACTTTATTTCCATTTTTTCAGTTTTTCTGTCCCTTTTTCCCTTTCCCCCACCCTCCCCACTTTCCCTGCACCTTCAGCCCCTTTCTTCCTATTTCACACTATTAATTATCCCACTAGGATCTTGTGTACTATTAAAGTTTTTCACACCAGAGAAACTATTCGGTATTTACACATGTGTGACTTATTTATTTCACTTAAGAGTTTATCCTCAATAAATGCTTTTTTCTTATCTCTTTACATGTAAATGATATGGCACTTTGTAAAGTGTAATTATGAATATACCTCTCATGCTTAGACTTAAAAAGACTTCAAAGCAGAAAATATTGATTGATTCATACCTTCATTCATCCCTTCATAAAGCAAATATTTACTGAGCCAAAAATTTTCAAACACCATAGGTGACACTTAGGGTAAGTAAATGGATAAAAGAGAGACAAATGCCCCATCCCTGAAGCAATATCAGGCTAATAGATATACAACATTATATTAGTGAGCCGGGGATTTAGATCAGCAGTAATGCAGCCTGCCTCGCAAGCTCAAGGTCCTGAGTTTGATTGCAGGTACCCACCTCCAGAATTAGGTTAGCTACCACACATAGAAAAACATAAAAAGAACATCATATTAAAAGACGGTCTATCTCTGAAATCAAACATTTTGGCGCCATCAGAAATTTGAGAGGAACAGGGCTAGTTTTGTACGCACGCTCCCCAGAGTTAGCATAGAAAGGTCTGCAATGTGGCCCAAGAAGCCATCCCGAGAAAGAATGCAGAATATTAGGGTGCTACTGTCCACCACTAATATCACTTGGTGTGTTTTCACCCATGCAATTTTATCTCATTTGTGTGACCTTCAAACAGTCTAAAAATATTTAGGAAAGTGAATGGATGAAATGGCAACAGTAGTGAGGTAAAGAAGGAAGAGTCATGAATGTTAAGAGAGCCAAACTTGCTTCAGTGGAAGAAACCTCCTCTGCAGCAGATGTTTGCGAAGTACAGATTCTTCCTAATTGTGTAATTTGCTGCTCACATTTTAGAAAGGAGCTACACACAGAAAAAATGTTTCCCCACTGTTAAAATTGCTATTTATCTTCTAATGTGTGACCTTGAGGGACAGAAAGTTGATCAATGTGTTTGTTAAGGACCGCGTTCTTTGAAAATGTGAGGAATAAAGATGAATTTCAAAAGACATAGTCACCATGTATCACATCTTGCAGCAAAAACTTATACGGTTTTGAGAGGCACCACTCTAAGATTTTTAAACCGGAATCAGAGATAATTTGACACACTGACATAAGAGTTAAAAGGGATGGCCATTGTCTCGTTCATCAGGTCCTGAAGCTGACATATTTACTTTATTCCATCAGGGAAGTGAATTTGCTTGTTTTTTTAATGTGTAACTTTGCAATGCTTTTCTTCCTTCATTTGCTCCTAATAGAGTCCCTTCCTTCCCATCTCAGTGTGAGGCCAGATCGAATGTTGGAGAATTACCAGCCCATGCTTAGAGCTGCTCTTGAATTAGTGAAAACAGCCTCTGTGAGACAGTGGACTTTAGCCGGAACATTCCCACCACCCAATGCAATGGAAGAGTTCTTAGAGGCCCTGTTCTGTTCTCTCAGCCTCAGAGATGCCGTGATACCGTTCTCCTTTGGATATGATTGAGAAAAACACGACCACTGAGGATTTCCCCCTGCAATAGGAACTGGAGTTCTCTATCTGTGCGTCCTGCTGACTTCAAAATGAATAATATCCATCTCAGAAACCTCGGGCCTTCAAGGAGAGGTGGAAGGAGGCCCCAAGCTTTCCTGTATAAAACTGCTTGCTTTTCTGTCTTTTGTCAGCTGCTACTGTTCACGACCCACTTCTCTGCATTGTCCCAGACCAGAGCTCAATGGCCGCGCCTCCCATGATGTGCAGGGTCCTTTCTTGCAATGAGTGCCTGCCTCGCTGTCTATGGCAACATCTTGAATCCCAGGATTTCCCCAACTGGATAAACAGGAGAGGAGTCTCTTGATTTCCGCCTCCTAAGTAATCACTATTTTACTACATTTCTTATCATTTGCCCATAGTTCTTAAATATATTACAGGAATACAAAGGAAATATTATTCTCCAATTGAGAACACCTTAGAAATGTTTGTTTATTGCACAAGAAAATATTTATAGGAGCTTATCCAAGAATATCAAAGTGTAGGATCTATTAAAAAATCTAAGAAACAATAAAGTAGTTTATGATATGATTTTTCAGGAAAAATGACAAATCTGATACCGAATATTTTCAGGTGAATCTTTCTTCAAAGTCTAAAATTACTTCTCCAGAAATTCTAAATGACATGACCTTAAACCCTTTATCTGTTAACAAAAAAATGCAAGTAAACATATAGATGGATATCCTAATTTTTAAGTTTTCTCAGCATATATAGTCAAGAATTCTTGATTATGAATGAGGTCAATTCTCTCTGACAACAAACATTTCAGATAAAGTTATATGTTGTTATCACGCACTGTATTTCCGGTTTAGGGATAATCACCTACAAATTTCAAGCAGATATAGATAGGCAGATGAAATTGTTGCCTTTGTTTGGATCCTGAAAAATAACTGACAACCCATCTACTGGATTTTGTTTTCTGAACCCACTTACATGATTCCAGAGAGCATAAAGGAGAAGAAAGCATTGAGATCCCTCTACCAAGTGAATAACATCATTATCTCCACCAACACATTTAGTTTACTCTCCTCCAATGTCTGCCTATCTTATGATTTTGCTTTAATCTTAAATATAATAAATATAATAAAATCAAAATAACATATGAGTACGTTTTTGTATGTAAAATCAAAAGAACGTGAGTGTACACATATGAGTATGCACACACGTAAGCATTTGTACTTTGTAGTTTTGCCATTGACATTTTAATATTTTCATTTTGAGTTTTTAATGCAATGAAGTTTTAACTTGTAATCCATACTATATAGGTGATACATTTTTAAGACACAATTTAAAATATCTGGAATAGAATCTTGATCACACTGAACTGCTAAATATGTGTTTAAAATATTGAAGTGTACAGTTATAATATGATAAGTATATGACAGATTTTTGAAATTGGAAGGCACATTCCAAAAGCCTAATTCAGATCTATACCCAACTCGAGTCTTTTGTTGAAGATATTGGATGAGCATTTTTTGACATTCGTATGAACATATGACCAGTTTAAACAGTGAAGACTTTTCACTGTTAGGTATTAATTACACTGGACGGAGATTTTCCCCCGACCCCACCCCTTTTCAAATGCCTAAAGGAACTGCTATACTTCCGTGTGCTCTTTTTGTCTTCTACTACCTAGATGGTCTTGGTTTCTTCAGTGACTATGTACAGAAAATATGGCAGTATTCCCAGCATTGCTATAGATTTGTTTGTTAACATTTAATAAGTCTATAATTATTATTTTAATAATTTTGACTTACATTTCAAAGACACAGTTTTAAGTCACATAGGTTCCGGTGTACTTTTTAGCCCTGAGAGTTCTCCTTTTACTCGGAAGCTATGTCTTAGAGATCTGGGTAAGTTTTTAGATCATATCTTTAATTTTTTTTTTTAAGTTTTCATTGACAGGGGTGAAACAAATTTTCTCTCCTGCAAGAATTAAGGATCTATAGTTACTTGTTGGAAGAGAGAGACAGACAATGCTTATTGAGATTTATTGGATATATACTGCGGGCACAGTGGGCCAGGTTAAGACCTGAGGACAGCCGGAGCAGAAATCATCAGTTTGCAACCTTCTTCTCTGCACAGATCTAATTTTCCTGCTTCAAGCAGCCAATCTGCATGCTGTAATAACCCCACTCATTCACATGCTGATTGAAATTTTAAAACAGTAACGCTGGAATGTAGGATTTTAACCACCCCTTGCTTTTCTTCAATGAACTGGAAGAAATAGATAATAAGACGAATGAAGAGGAGGAACGTGTGTTCAATTGTTAGATGTTCATTTACAACTTTGGGTGCTTTCTAACATTTAATCTCAAACAAACTAGTAGGGCGAGGGCGCAGCTTAGTGATAGACTGCTTGTTCGCATGGATAAAGCTATAGGTTCAGTCTCCCACACTCCTCAAAACAAAAACCCACCGCAACGGCAAAACACACTGAAGCTGCTGAGGAGTGTGGTGCTGCATTTGTCCCACTGTTCTTACCGCTGTTGTATTTCTTAGGAGATCTTTCAGGAAGCTGGAAGACAGCTTTCTTGGTGTCATGTTACTACCGGATGACAAAACTTTCTCTTATGTGGTTTAAATTTGCAGTCAATTTGAAAACTAATTTTGAACACTTATTAAGTAAAATTATTCAAAATGCACCCACTTTTTATATAGACTTTATTGACGCTAACTCTTCTCAGAATTTTCCATTAATAATATAAATGACTGTACTATCTGGAAGTTCATGTTCACTCTATCTTTATTATGGATGCTTTTTTCCTGCTGGAGACTATCTCTTATACCAAATATACAATAGAATAAGGCTGTGTAGTTCTTCCAGAGAAATACAGCACACTAAATTTGATTAATGTGACAACACTGAAAGAAAAACACAAATAAATAGGCAAAAGAAAAAAAAATGGAGATGAAACATATTAGTGCACTATCAAGCCAGCAGTTTGGAGAACCCAGATTATTCCTAAGGCCAGTTTCACTTTGCTTTAATATATGTGGAGCTTCCTACAAATCACAATACATTTTACAGTTTTTTTCCCTTGTGAAAATAAATATGACAATTTAAAAAGCATCCTGATTATATGCAACAGTAGTTCTAAAGGAAACTGCTCTCCAAGTCCTCTCTAAATCGTTGTATTTCTGAAACATTTGAATCAATAGAAATGTCATCATATAAGTGAAAGACTAGAAAGTGAGATAAGCCTCTAATTATAGATGACAAAAACATATGGAAGTGACACGTGTTGGGCTTATTTTATTGCCTCAGTGGGTCTTGTATTGAGGCGATGAGTGTGTTTTCATTAAAAACCAAGGAAGACTTTTAAAAATTCAATGTATATGAGCAAAGCCAAAACATGCTGCATTTTAATAGAGCCTATTGTCATCACATAAAGTGACATTTTCAGTAATAAGAAATATTTCACATAATGATCGTGGTAACTAATTTAGATACTTCACAGTTAGCCCTCTCTGTGCATGTTTTCATATTTTTTTTAGCTAAGATTAGACACAAAATATAGTCACTAATTCAGCAATGAATATAGTAATAGAAACTTTTTTGTTGTTGTTACCGGGGATCGAACTTGGGCGCTTGCGCTTGCAAGGCAGGTGGTGGAACCACTGAGCTAAATCCCTGGCCCAGCAATATACACTTTTTAATATCTCCAGTCAGTGCTCCCCAAAATTCAGTGTTTAATTAATGAGTATGTGTCTGTGGTGTGCCCTCAATAAGTAAAAGCAGGCCTGGAGATAGGTGCAGCACCCACAAAAGCACACTGTTCTATGATACTGACTCCATTTCATTTTCTTCGAAGTGAATTAGGACTCCAATAATATGCTTTGGGTAAAAAAAAATGATTTCTGGCATCTTGAGGGGGAGGATCTGAAGAGGTTTTAAATTATATTTTGTCATGAAAATACACATCTTGTCATCTTTCTTTAGATGTTAGAATCTTTCATCTAGCTTGAAAGTTCAGATTGATCTGTAACCTTTTTTTTGAAAAAAATCTTATGTCAGACACTTTGATGTGTTGTGCATATTTTTGCTCAGGAAGCGATAGGACTTTGGCAGACCATAATTGAGAAATGCAATTGGATTTTATACACTATCCGTTGACCTTGGGTGGTGTAGGGATGCCCTGGGAATCAGACTGTCCTACTTTTGGCTTCCCTAGGCAATTCAGTGAGATAATTATTGACTTGGCTTAAACTCCGCAGATGAAGTGTACACAAACAAAATGACCTTCATATCCTAGACACTGGTGGATGTTCAAAGGAGAAATCTTGGCTTGTTGACTGAAACTGATGAACATCTTACTCGAGTTTCCAGAGAATAGCATTTCCTTATCCTTTCCTCTTTCTTTCTCTTGATTTTTCCTTAGGCACAGATATCTTTTAGGAAATGTCACTCCAGAAACTTATTTTACTGTGTGTGCAAATATCTCACTTCATAGGTTGAGCAACAGGTGAGACAAAATCCTGTGGATGACACTATAGATAGGACACATTTTAGTAATGCCCATTCATGGACTGACCTCTTTGATACTTTAAAGAAGATCGGATTCCCCTGATTTCCTGGGAAGGAGGGCGAAAAGGGAGGAGAAAGGCAAATTGAATGATGTCCCTGAAGAAGCAAAAATAATGGAGGGTAATGTATGAGAGAAGGAAATAGCTTCTGCCCACAGCAGCAGGAGTGAATAGAATAAACGCGTATAATTGTAGGTATAATAATGGATATGCTAGTAGATATTCTCTTCTGGTTTCTTTTTTTTCTGTATTTTTTTTTTCAACTGAGATAGCAGTTGAGAGAACACATGTAGAATATGTTTGAGGTCTGAGATAACTTCCTAAGGTAAACAGATTTTCGCGGCGAGTAGATGGCTACTTAAGTGAGGAAATCTTGCCGGGCAGCAGAGCAGCTCGTGGTCCACTTGCAGACAACTGAGCATGGTGGCACGTTTCTACCAGCCACAGCACATTGTCACAACAGTGGTATGCAGTGCCTAAAGAAGTGGAGGGATCCAGTCCATTCATCCTCAAGTAGTTAAGGGAAAAAACGTTTTCAAGTCCTATGTAGAGGAGAGATGATAACGATTACCATAAAAGGTAAGATACATAAGAAAGCATATGGAGATATATGGATGAAAAGTGAAAAAGCATTGAAATAAATAGTGAATAAATATCCTAGTGTGTGTGTGGGTGTGTGTGTGTGGAGATAAATTATTAGGACTGTGTTACTGAGTCGAAAGCACTGGTCAGTGATTCAGTGACTTGCAACTGAGATGATGAAATCTATATTTCTTGGTGATGATGACTACGCAGATGATGAAAATATTTGACTATAGTCATCTATCATTTTTAAGAAAAGATAAAAACAAAATTTAATGATCCAATAAGAGAATAACAATAGTTATTGCACTGTATATTGTTGACTTCGAAGAAGTTACTCAGAGTGTAAGTCACAAACCAAAAGATCCTTACAAAAAAGAATCAGGCAGTAGCATAAATCATTCTTTTCAGCTACATAAGATTAACAGCACAAATGAAGCTGATTAGCATAAATGTCTATCATTTTTATGCGTGTAGAGTTCACCATGAATTTCAACAGGTATTATGCTGGGAACGATACTGACAGTGGGCTTCGAGATTGTGTTTCAGTGATCTCTGAGGTGTTTTCAGTAGAATAGCAAAAGCAGGGTGCAGAATGGATGGTCAGGAGAATGAAGCAGTTATTCCAACTTCCACTCTCATTTCCTAGGACAAAGGCAAATCATCAGTCGTGATTTAACAGGAATTTGAAGGCAAAGGATGTTATCAGAGAAGACCTCAGTGTTAGAGCAAAAGATGAAAGAAATAAGAGAGGAGAGATAGAAGAAATGTGGGTTATAGCTAAAACTGATTGCATATTTCAAAGAACAATCCTGATGTGTCCAGTGACTGAAGAGTGTCAAATAGAGGCAGAATAGGTGATATGCAATGTATAATATCCATTTATTGGCTACTGGGATGACTTTGTAAAATGTGTATGCTCAAGTCTATTCTTTCTTTTTCTTTTTTAATTTGAGAAAGGAGAAATTCTGTAGTTCAGGCTAACCTTGTGCTATGTAGCCTAGGCTGGCCTTGAGCTCACGGTGATCCTCTTGCCTCCGCCTCCAGAGTGTGTGCCACTATGCCCAGCCGTCTTTTCAAATTTTGTTAACATCTTTTAAAAAGATGTGTAGTAGTTATTCATTTAGCCTTGATAACTACATTAGGTATTATATCTTTTCTTGATTATATACTAATTAATATGAATAGACATTCAATATTTTCATATATTTTATCTTTCTTTGACTAATCCTGAAAATGGCAAAATCCACATTTTTTTTTCTCTTCTGGGAAATGGGCTATTGGTTTATGAATAATTATTTCAATTTTAATATTCTTTCTCTGAGTGTATAACACACATCCTTAGTTCTTTAATCAGTCTTGATTTTCTTTCTTCATTCTGCTCATCTGTGTATATCAGTATAGATGATACTGAAGTCAAAACTTGCCCTCCCTGCAAAAGTTTCAGGACAGAAAGGAGGAAAAGATATAATTATGGCAATGAGAGAACCCCTAGGAAATGAAGGGGAAGTGTAAAACCTAAGACACATTCAAAATTGAGCTGTACAAAAGTGCTTTTTTTTTCTCCATTGCCCAGTCAACATCCAATGCATGAAGTCATTATGGTTATGAAATGAGAGACATTTTAAAAATCAAGGGACATAGTAATCACATGCAAAATCAGTGATTTGGAAGAATATACTACAAGGTGGTAGGTATTTTTACATAATATACCTTATTGCCCAACAAACTACAGAAGCACATGGCCTATTATTGAATACTTGGTAGCAGGAGACAGAGGTGGAATATAGTCCATTTATGATTTTAAGACATGTATTTTCTTTCTTTTTTCCAAAACTTCCTTCTAATCTTATCCTTAATTAATTTCCATTTTGTTCATTTTCTCCTTTATTTTACAGTTATTTTCTTAGGCTTATCTGAGTCACTCAAATATTTAGACTCATCATTGCTGCTGGTAATAGGCAGGGAATAGTCTAATACAGGCATATATTACTTTTATAATTAATTAGGTCAAATAAGTGGTTAAATTTCAAACTGATAATGTATATTTTAAAGATAAAAACTGGAATATTTGAAGTCACTGTGACTTGCCACCTGTATTTGTCCACAAAAGCAAATTTGATTGATAATATTGACACTGTAGTCCAAAATGTCTTCTAAAATTCTAACTTCAATCAATTTTGAATAATAAGTATTTTGTAAAGCCATACAAATTCCATTTCTTGATTTTGGTGTTAATCACCTCACAACTCTGCTTTACCAGCTACCTAGTGACAAAATATATATTAAAGACATTTGTGATTTGATCAATGAATTTATGGATGAAGTAAGGACAAGAGAGACTGGCTTTAGGAGCTGCGAAAGACCTGAGTGATTTTGTATGAAGTCAGCAAGGAAATCTGAAAAGGATTATTACTAATTGTCAGTAAAAAAAGATGTTGTAATACTTACACATTTGCCTCAAGTCAAATGTATGGCTACACTCCTTACTGGTTATATTCACCACAAATGCTTTTGTTAATATTAAGCCTGAGATTGAAGTGTTGCCAGGAACTGTATATGTCTGAAAGTTTTATTGCAGTATGGACATGGGAATACTATATTTTGTTATACTGAGAACAATCTTGGTTTCCACCTACTCCCTGTTACATATTTGGTTTCACACATCTTCTAGAACAAAGTATTCTAGCCTGGAAGGCAAATGATAGTAATATCCTCAATATTATCAAGAATTATGCACACTGTCTGACTGTGGGGACATTCAATAAATATCAGCCATTATTATTAAGGAAACTCCAAGTTCTGTTATACTCTTTGGACCGAACATTCTCTTAGATCCTTCATCCTTCCAGTAATGATATAACACATTACAGATATACCATTGTTATTAGTATTAACGGAATAATGTATGGATCAATAACTTTGTACAGTAAGGCAAACTTATAAGATCCCTGACAATTATATCTTAATAATTAATTTTACTGCTTTCATTATTAAATAATAGCATATTATTAAAAATGAAATATGTATTATTAAGATAGACACAAATTACTGAAATATTGAACCACATTTCATAAACCTGTTGCTTGAAACAAATTTTACAAGCATTTGGGACAATCAGAAAAATTGATGAGGCTCAAAAGATGTAGAGCTTTTAATTGTGTAAAATGTCCTTTGTGCTAATTTTAATGCATGGCACTTTTTTATAAAATAGCTTCTGAATGGATTATTTCAAAGTTGAAATGGGGCCTTTGCATCCATCTATAGATCCTGTATCTTCTCAGCAAGAACAGGATCTCTCATTAGTATTCTAGAGTGTAAGATGCAACAATTTACAGTATTCAAAAGCCTGTGAAATTGTGAGAATATTAAAAGTGTGTTAGAGGGGAATAGAGCTAAGAAAAGAAAAAAAATTAAAAGCTGAACATTTCCTTCGCACTTGTTCCCAGCTGGGATTACAGCTGCTTGATTCATGCCATCTGGGGGTGTCTAATTAGAAACTACCTAGAATAGTCTTTTAAAGAAGTAATTTGAGAATAAACTTAACATCAGCCGCAGTTCAGATACCGGAAGGCTGCGAGTTAAGGCTGCATAAACTAATAGATCAATGAACAAAAGAAATATTCACTAAAAATGGACCTTGAACAATGTTATTCCTGAAGAAGGCAAAATGTCACTTGTTCCCTCAATGCACGATAAATTTGCCTGAGACTGACCCTTAGATTAACAATAAAAAGGGGGTGCATGCTTGACTCTCACATTGACTTACTGCTATAATTTGTCTTATGTGGTCTCCAAGTTTAAATCCAATTTCTAAAGTACAGTAATGTATTAATTCCAAAACAAACTGCACTTTTGTCTACCAAATAGATTGGCAAATTGTGCTAAGATTTATAGCCCTAAGCTCCTTGGTCTGTCCTTGACAAATAACCATGAGGAATAAAATTTATTTTTGTTTTCATATTAGCTTAGCTTAGCACAATTAATAAAGATTTAATTTACCAGTCAGATAGATTGATTTAGATTTGAAGATTTCATGGAGATATTTCTTTTTTTTTTTTTTTTTTTTTTTTTTTC
>NW_022900913.1:16734371-16826291 GCF_012274545.1 Fukomys damarensis
TTAGATTTGAATTTTTTGGAGATTTTTCTTTTTTTTTTTTTTTTTTTTTTTGTACCAGGGATTGAACTGGCAGCAGAACCACTGAGCTAAATCCCCAGATCTAAGATATTTCTATTAAATCAAAATCACACTGCTGCTGACACATGTTGTTGATAATTAAGATATAGACACTGATGTTAAAGCAAAAAGCTTTTTTAATCATTAAATTTTGTAAACTTTGCACTTTAACTGTATTTGATATGCAGTACATATTGTTAGTTCTGAATCCTTCAAAACAACCCCAGTATAATGTATACAATTGAAAGAAATATCAATTGTTTCTCTTTTATCATAATAGAATAATTTTACTTGAAATATTGTACTCAATAATAGTTTTCCCATTATAATTGGAATCAGGAAAACTATTTTCCAAATGGGGATTCATGGTGTGGCACAACAAAAAGTAAGATTAGAAACAGGCTTAAAAATTTGGCTTGAAATTCCTTTTTTATTAATTTGGCAATTTAACACCACCTTCAGGTTTCACTGCCATTATTATCCCCTCTAAATATAAAATAATAAGTAATTCTCTGGATATAGAAACATTCAGGTGAGCATGCAAGAGCAAAATAGGAATTAAACCAAAAATTATTCCATGAAATAATTAATGTTACATTTTTTAGATAATTATCAGATTGTTTTTCTATGAGAGAAAAATCTGACAAAATGAAGTTTAAAATGTCTGGACTTTTGCTATTTCTCACAATTTATTTTCATTGCCTTTTCTATTATTAGAATAGATATTTTTCCAAGATATTAGAAGGTAAAGACTACTATTATTTTCTTTGGTAAAGACTATTAGATGTTACAACACTAGAAAAGCCATGCACAAGTTCTTATAAAAGATAAACATTGTCTACAATCATTTCATTATTTTTGTTGTTTACTTTCTAAGCCCAGAGTAGTTATATGCTGCAAAAATACCCAGAAAACTAAAGTTAATTTCTTTATAATTATATCTATACTTCAGAAACTGCCAGAACCACTTTCAGTTTTAGAGAAAAATGCAAAACAATGTATATTAAACACTAGCAAACCATCATCCATATTCATGAAGTAGTGTAGTTAGATTACATAAACAAATGGATAATGTTTTGTTTTTTTTTTTTTTTGTACCAGGGTTCGAACTCAGGTCCTTGCGCTTGCAAAGCAGTAAGCAGAACCACTGAGCTAAATCCCTGGCTTGATAATGTTCTTTTGACACAAATGAGAATTCAATATTTATATCAGAGTCATGAAGACCTAACACTATAACAGGTAAAACACCATGGTTTTACATCCTTACTTTGTAGCTGTTTAATTTAATGTCATCACATTTATATCATTATTAATTTTATTATTTTAAACAATTATAATCACCACTTTTGAAATATTAGAATATACTGTATAATTTAATGAGACTTAGATACAACAAAAGTGAAAATCCCAACAGATCTAAATATATTCTTATAACAAGGGACAGTGCAGAACATCAACAATACATTTTATTATTCTAAAATGAACTTCAAGAAAATACAATTTATAACTCAACAGTATTTTTAAATAATTAAGAAAACATAATCTGCATATCAGGGCATATTGCCAAGTAGAAGGGCATTTTAAGTAACTTTTGAATCACAAACTACATGTTCTTCATCATGCAATTCTGGTGAATGGGCTATCATCTGACTAGATATTTGTAGGAACCAAAAAACAGCAGCGGATCATTATAGGAAAAAGAGGAATTTACTGAAACACTGGCGTTTGCTGTAGGAATATAAATGGAATGGTAGAAAATACCAACATAAGTCTGGGAGTTGATCATGGTACCCAGACAGAGAGATGTAGGGGAGAGGTTTATATGTGGCAAGGGTTACAAAGAGCTGGAAGAGAACCGGTAAGGCGGAGAGAATTCATTACGCTGTATTCACTGAACTCAAACGCGGCAGTGTACTGCCCTGTGAGACTTTCATAATCAGAGAGAAGATAAACTAACAGCACAAAGCAGTCGCCAAATCTTTTCACTATCTATAGATTCTAGGCAAAGCCATAAGATTTATTTGACAAAAGGATTGCGTGAAAACAGCAAATTGTGTCATGGGGTATTTTCCTTTGGAAAATATTTTGTCACTTGGGCTTTCTCAAGTTCAGTTTTTACAAATGATGACTCCACAGTGGAGTGACACAGACACACATCATCAAAATGATATGGATTTTAATTGATCAATTTTATGAATTTCAAATTAATCACAGATTTATTTTGTTCAAAACTCTTTAATACGGGGATTTGGTTCAGTGGTTCCGCTGCCTATTTCACAGCAAAAGGCCCTGAGTTCGATCCCTGGTACCAAAAAGAAAAACAAACAAACAAACAAACTAACAAAGAGCTTCAATATAAAAGGATACATTATATAATGGAGATTATCCAACCATTTGAAGGCAATTGGATTAAAATGATATACAGAAATCAGCATTAATGCTGGAGGGAAAAATACTTTCTCAAATTTAAAAGCTATAGTTTGTCAAAATTTGACAAATTATAAATATGGTATTATTTTCATTTGAGTAGCTATATTGATATAGCGATTGCTTTTTTTGACTATGAGGTGGTCTTAAAAATTTGCTTCAATGATGTTCAGGCTATGCTGAATATTTAGGATGAGTTAAGATAATTGGTAGATCTATAGAATACTTTTCAAATATCATCCACCAATTTCTTTAACCAAACCATTAAGATATATTTGAGCCCTATGGCTAAATTATAAATTCCCTAAAAGGACAGTAAGAGTCAATAAATGAAGAGTTCAGAGACAGGACTCTGTCTTTCCTTTTGAACATGATGACATTTACTAAAAGTTACTGAGCCACATTTACCTCTCTGGAAAATGGATGTAAGATTCCATTTCTCCATTTGATACTGATAAATTTCTCTGTGACATATAATACATGTCCTATTTATAATAGATTGTTATGAATAGTAAATACTTAATGAATAGGACAGTTATTAAATAACAAATGCCAGGTAAGTATAACATTCTTTTACTATAAATTTAAATAAATTCTATTATTGAAAATTACTTATCATTTACTTATGTCTGAAATATGTGTCAATTAAAAAGATTGCTCAAAAATTATAATATCAAAAATGACCCCTTTTTAAAAAACATAGAAAGTATGTAATAATACATGAAGCTCTTCAGGAGACAATATCAATGCATAAAGATAATGAAGCTGTCTTTCATTAAAAATAAGTAGAAGATAAAGGCGCAGCCCTCCAATATGTGCACAAAAGATACACACTGTGGGTATATGCTTGTGTATTTGTGTTTGTAGAATAAGAGGAGTATTAGAAAATAACTAGTAATTCTCCACAGTGGTTTTTGTTGGTGAAAAAGGTGTTGCAAAAAGAAAGAGCTTCATTCTCCTCTTCGTCCTGTTGTTCCGCTTTTCCTCCTTCTCTTTCGTATTCTTCCCCCCTTTTTTTACTCCTCTTCTCTGCTCTTTCTCCTTCTCCCTCTACTCTCTGATACTAATTTGATGACTTACCATAGGTCATGTCAAACTGTACGACATTCAGTGTTTTGTTAGTGATGAGATCGTGGGCATGGGCTACCCTTAGATTTTTTCATTTTCTGCCATTTTTCTATAAGAAAATCTAATATGTATTATTAGAAATTCTTATTCAGTTTAGTAGTGATTATGTGGACATTAGTTGACAACTTTTACACCATAATTTTTCACAAACCTGAAAAGTGATTCTGCTTTAAATGGCTGCATTTCTACTAACTGGAAATGCAACATTTCCTTCTTGATTTTTCCCCCTTATACATTTCTTAATTAATTGAGGGGAATTTTAAAACAATCATAAATGTCTCTTATACTTCCTAGGCAGTTTCCTTCTTTCATTTATTTTTTCAATTTATAATTTTCACTTTATTGCTGTATGTTCAGAATATACCTCATCTCCACCAATGTAATATGTGGCAGGCAAACAAAGACAAATTAAGCAGAAGCACAAGAATGAAACCATTTAAATAAATGATGTCTATAAATTCTCAGAAGCACTACAATAAAGATTCACACATTATAGCGGGAAAGGAAAAGATGAGACAGGAAACTATGTAAATTTTGCTTTATGTTTCTGTCAGGAAAATATTGGCAACAGGATACACTATAATAGAATAGTTAAAAAATGATGGTTATCAACTAGTGTGCAAATGGAAAGAAACATTTCAGCAAAATAAATTTAAAGCATAATCATGTGACATTAAAACTACACTGGGAACCCAGAGAATTATAAGAACAATGATAAAAGTGCACAGTATAGGAAAGTGACAGAATAACAGATGTCCTTTTGGTCAGGTCACAAACGTCTTCAATGTGAAAAGGGGATTTTATTCAAAGAACTTCCAAGTGTCTTATGCAGGAGTACGATTATGCTTGCTTTTTAGATCTAAAAGAAGCACCATATAGAGAAATAAGGGTACAGCTACGTAGAAAAGAAAGAATTTATGAGATTGTTCATGAGAGTCCAAACTAATAAAGCCTGAACTGTGGCAGAAGTTCAGAAAAGTTGATAATGCAAGCAATTAAAGTTTGATTGGCTACAGTCTAGGGGGAAATCAATAAATCAATCAAAAAGATGCCTAAAATATTTTCTGCTTTTTTGTTTTGTTTCGTTTTGTTTTTTACGATGTTATTAGTTGTCAGGAACTAAGAGAGAAATCCAGAAGAGCAGAAGTTGACATGGAGTTCTGCGGCAGAGGAAGTCTTCTGTGTGAAAACGCTTTCCCTGCAGGTTCTCAGCCTTGTTGGCCTCCATTTCTCATCAGCTTGATATCCTGGCATAAAATCTTGCATTTTCTTGTAAACTGTTTTATACCTAGGTTTGTACTTGAAATCTACTTTGTTCATGAAGAGAGTCACAAAATACCAAGTTTGCATATTCCTTTTTACTTCAAATGAAATTGAAGCCTTGAACTGAACCATAACACATCAACGTTAATATTCACTACTTCTGTGGGTTTAGCTCAGTTGTTCTGCCACCTGCCTCCCTGGTACCAAAAAAAAAAAAAAAAAAAAAAAAAAAAAAAAAAAAAAAAAAAAAGAAATCACTACTGCCTGCAAGCTTGCTGCAGGTTATTTTAGTTACCAAAAGCAGCACTAATTTGCAATATATTTGTACAACTTTCTGCAGGTAAAAATGTGCAGGGAGCTGATTCTAGCTGAAGGCAGGCATTGGGATAGCAGTTAGATATCTAAAACAAAACTAAGAACTAAGATAACTAAACATGAAAAGGAAATGCACCTTGCCCTACAATTTTTAGAACAAGATAATGATTTCAGAGATTGTTCTGCTTTTATGAAAGATGGGAATTAAGATAGTCATTTAAGTAGCTTGTCAGTTAAAGTCAATTTAATCATTTTTAATTTTATGGAAAGTTCTTGGAGCCCAGATGTTTCAAATTAAAAATAATTAGCCAAGTTATGTTTAAAACCAAGCTTGAAAACTGTGACTGGTCATTCCCATTAAGAGAATCAACTCAAAAATCTGCTCCACTGAATCAAGCTTAAATTAGAAGTGGTACACTTGGATATAGTTGAGTTCTAAGAATTTTCTTGACTGAAACTTTAAACTAACTGTATGTTGAGCTACCTGGTTTGTGTTCTTTGAATTCAAAGTACTAGCCACAAATTAAGTAAAAGTCAAAGATCAGAAAGGACATTATAGGGAATGTTTCTCCACCTGAAATCCAAGTATAAACATCCTTAAATTTCAGTGGAGACAGCTGAATCTAGTTTTATTTCTTAACTTAGATGCTTTGGAAGAGTGTGTTGTTTTCAGTCACAGAAAATGAAGTTCTACCTCCTGAGGGTCATTATACTGGACAGAATTTTGACTTCCCAAAATATACTGGAACCTGTGAACATGCCAGCTATGTAATACAGGAAGAAGGATGTTATAGATATAACTATTTAATAATCTCAAAAT
Source organism: Fukomys damarensis (assembly GCF_012274545.1). Classification (NCBI taxonomy): domain Eukaryota; kingdom Metazoa; phylum Chordata; class Mammalia; order Rodentia; family Bathyergidae; genus Fukomys; species Fukomys damarensis. Next base: position 16,740,382 of record NW_022900913.1, read on the forward strand.
ACAAAGATGAATTCAAATCTTCAGTTGACTTTACTCTGTTGGCATTGGCTAGTATGGAATAAAAGGGCACAGAGAACCTACGAATCACAAATTTCTGTCAATAATATATATTTTTTTCTATTTAGAGCTAGCTTAAATAAATTGAAGTAAAATTTTTAGTAGATATACATCTACAATATTTAATTTATTCTTAAAACATTGTGCATCAAATAACAAACCTTTTAAGTCCACAATCTGCTTTATTTTTTCCCAAATATTTTTTGTGGTATTGCTCTTCAATGTTCTTGTGTAGGAATAAAATATGATTCCGAAGTTTTAGTCCAAGAAAGTTTGGAATTAACCGAAACACCATGACCTGTGCCAACTCTCTAAGGGTTCACCTGGAGATCTGCCTGTGATTTGGAAATACACTCTGGTATTGTATTTCACAACATCTTTTTTGTTTGCTTTTGTTTTTGTTTTGCTTTTTCTCTAGAGTAGTAGCTGAAGAATAAATTAGATATACGTTCTAAGAATGGACTCAATTAAAAAACTAGAAAATGGGTGTCAATATTCTTAGTATTGCTGTTAAAATTTAGTAGCCATAAAATCATTTTCTTTAATAATTGCTTTATTAATTTTTTTATTCTTAAAGAGAAGTTTCAACAATTTAAAAAGTCCAGCTTTGCTGGGCATGGTGGCACACGCCTGTAATCCCAGCACTTGGGAGGCTGAGGCAAGAGATTCACTGTGAGTTTGAGACCAGCCTGGGCTACATAGTGAGTTCCAGGTCATTCTCAACTACACAGTGAGACCCTGTCTCATAAAACCAAAAAAAAAAAAAAAAAAAAAAAAAAAAAAAAAGACCAGCTTCAAAATTTCCAGTACCCTGTCCAAAATTAAAATATAGGACAATTTTTTCAATAATTATTTTAGGGCCAGGAGTTTAACTCAGCGGCACCATGCCTGCCTTGCAAGAGCAAGTTCCTGAGTTTAATCTCTGATACCTTGCAAAAACAAACAAACAAAAAAATTATTAAGGTGACATGTAACAAAGTATAAGACAAATATAGGACCCAAGCAAATGCTGAAGGTAAATACTCAGAAATGAGTTTAAGTCAATGAGTTTAAATTAAAAATATGAGTTCAAATTTAGAGCCCAGGGCTATATTTTTATCTGTATCTGTATCACCATCTATGCTTATCTACATATAATCTGAGAGCCAGGCCTAAGACAGGTATTTACATGTTATCTATTCCAAAATAATCTTCTTAAAAGAGCATAGTAATATTTGTCACATGTATTTTAATTGTTGTACTACCTTGTGGGAACACTCAGGGTGGCATTTTGACACACTATCTGATGTGAGGAAAAATTAAGTATCCTAAACATATTTTAATAATGATATTGTTGTATCATTTTAAAAACATGTAAGGGAATGATATGATTTATTCTTGAAAATGAACCAGGACACTTTTTTGAGAGTAAGTCGGGACTCTATTATTAATTATATTGAGGCAACAGTAAAAACATTACTGTGAAACAAAATATATCACTCTACATATAACTAAAACAGGCATATGAAAGAAATTTAACAACTTTGCAGGCACTGCTCTAAATGCTTTTCTGGAATTAAGTTCTTGGTTTCTTACAGTCTCACTGTGAGATTTCAGCATTGTGGCTTTAAAGACAAGACTATTGAAATACAGACAGGCAGCCCACCTTATTTTACATCTGCAGATATTCCGAATGAATGTGTTCACGTTTTTACATGAAACTAGGCTTCAAGTTGTACCTGAATATCTACATTTTACAATATTGTCACACATATATTGCATAGTAATAGGTTGGCACGGATTATTTCAGTCATGAGAAAATAAGTACATCAAAAACAAGTATTTAAGAGGGGCACCTGAATTATCACACTGAGATATTATGAAGCTTCTTTTCAACCTGCACTGATTGGGAAAGAAAGGTGTCATTGCAGTACTAAAGGTGTAACTTCATTAGAGACCATAGAAATGTGAGTCTGTGCCCCATTTTCACCATAAAATTGCCAGTGCTTTGAGTAGGAGGCTTAGTTTCCAACTTGTTAGCCTGCAGGAACTAATGAAATGTGAGTCAGAGCCCACTCTTGATAATGTTAGAGTTAGTAGATCCCAAGGATAAGTAAAAATGTGCACCCAATCATCCTCTTGCTGCCTATCAATAGGGAGTTAGCTCATGAAAAAGAGAGCTTAAAGAGAGCTCAGCATCTAAATTATAATATGAAAATACACTTAAAATCACTTTTTACATAAATTACTTAGAAAATGAAACCAAAATATAAAAGATAATCTACAGATAACTTAGATAAAGATTTTAAAGAAACCATCAGAAAACTTTAAATTAGCAATTATTTGAAACAAATAAAACATTTCAACCATGATTAAAACTACACAGTAAGCCAATGGGAATCATAGAACTAAGTGATATAATAATGGAAATAATGCTCAGTGTATAGGCATGGAATAGGCTGGAAGATACAGAAGATAGAATCGTTAAATTTAAATGTGTACCAACAGGCTTTACTCTGTGTAGGTAACCAACTGAAAGAAAAATTAACAGAATCATGACAACTCATAGGATATCCAAACACTAGCAGTTTATATTCTCTCTGAAAGAAGAGGAGAGAAATTAAAGAGTGAAAAATTATTCCCAAAATTATGAATGAAACTTTTTCAAATTCAGTCAACAACATAAAAGTGATATTGAAGAGTCAGAACAAACTCCTTCCCCCAAAAAGTCAAACCAATCACAATTCAGTTCTTAAAATTAATGACAAAAGTCTTGAAAGGAGACAGAGTAACAATGGCACAGTTCTTAGCAAGAAGCAAGCATGTAATTCAGCAGTCCTCTACAATTTGACACCACAAACAGGGTGTGTGGCGGGGTGGCCAAGATGGTTTCAGACTGAGTGAACGGAGCACCCAGCAGCAGTCCCTCGGGTACACAGTCCACAGCAGGGCTCACTCTGATGAATATCTGATGGCTCACTGATCTGGAGGCAGTAGAAACCACTGGCTGGTGGGTGACTGAATATGGATGAAGCCCCCCTCCTTTGCCCGCCCTGTGGTCCTGTTCATAACAGGCCCTAGAACAGCGCAACCCATGGCCCCAGAGTTAGGACCCCGATGTAAATAACAAATTTGCTTCTTTGAAACCATGGAGACTATAAATTAAAAACTATTTTAAGTGTTGAACTTAACCATCTTAAAATATTTCTTCCCAATTCATAATCACTTCAACAGATCTGGTAGTGAATTTCAATTCAATTATAGAAATAGCATAAGTTCAAGAGACATTTTTTATGTGTTATTACATTTTCTCACTTTCATTTCAAATTTTTAAATCCTGTTATCATTTATTCTTTGTTCTGACTCATTCTGCCAGGTGACCTAGAGCACTCACAAAAATCTCATCATAAGAATAAAATCTCCACCCAGGAGATCTCCAGCCTGCTATTTTTGCATATCTCACCATAATTTCAAACCAGATATTCCCTGGAATGTGCTCACCTGTAAATTGATGATAAGTCTTTTCAATAAGAACATACTACATTTGTGCTTTTCCAACGAAAGCCTCCACTGCTTTCTTTTTCTCACAGAGGCAGTGCTTTAGGAGTTACCTTCAGTTTTCTCTTTACCTGTGCAATAATAAACCTCCCTTAGTTCTCTATTTCCTGCAAATGCTCTTTGGCTTTGCACTCTCCAGAGGTGAACTTGCTACAGCTTGAATGAGAACACGAGTGAAACAATATCTGAAGAGCTTTGTTATGCCTGAGAGGTGAAGCCAGTCATTAACTTTAACAGACATACTCAAGTATGACTGATATCAGGGTGCTAATGAAGAGGAGAGGAGAAAAAGGAGACAATTCTCCACTTCCTTCTTAGTTCTTCCCTTCCGATCGTGGTTAATCTACGTGAATGTGGAGATTTTGTGTAGATGAAGCATGGAGCAGATTCAAAGCTATTCTTGTAGAGTGTAAAGACTGCATTGTTTCAAAGCTATTCATCGTTGCTGTAATAATTTTTTAAAGTATTTAATATGGATTCTATTCTAACCTCTCCATTATCTTAGGGCTTTTACTCCCAAGGTGTAGTATAAACATGCAGACAGACACTTACTGAAGTTGAGAATAAAGTTCGGTGTACCAAAAATATAGCCTTTCTAAGACTTAAAACAGTGGTGCCTCAGTTCATGAACACTTCTGCTCATGAACAATTTGCTTCACAAACAGGTGTTCGACAAAATTTTGCTTCCATTGGCAAACTCTGCATTGGATGAGGAACAGGACCACAGGCATCTTCTCCTCTCTTACACTTGATGTGTACCTGTTGACATAGATGGTCCTGTACAGTGTCATACAATCCGGCATGGTTCCAAAGAAAGTGCAGAGAAAGCATAATGGAAAAAGAAAGTGCAGAGCGGCACTGAAGGTACGAGAATGTGCACAGTCATAATGATTGTGGGGCCAGGGATTTAGCTCAGTGGCTCTGGCACCTGCCTCGCAAGCGCAAGGTCCCAAGTTCGATCCCCAGTACCAAAAAATATGGTTGTAACCAGAATATGCAAAACAGCAGTGGTAAGAATGCTTTAAAGAGAATAACCATTGGCTTTAATAAAGAAATTTTAGAAAGTATGAATGTAGGATTCATGTGACTAATCTGGCCTCAGAGCACAAGATGCCAAGGTCAACAATCTCAATTATTTAGAAGAATAAAGACACGATATAAGTAGCCAATGTGGCAAAAGGAGTGACAATGTTGACCAAGCAGAGGGCACAGGGCTGGAAACTTTTGTAAGTGGGGTTGAATGAGAAACAGCTGTCAGGTAAGAGTGATAGTGAAGCTGTGATCTTATCAAAAGCCAGAGCACAGGGATTTTACTGCAGGAAAACCTCTCTATGAGCACAAGCGAATGAATTTGAAGCCTTTAGAGGGTGGTTTGATAAATTCCACAAGAGAAGTGGCATCCACAGTGTGAAAAGATGTGATGAGGCTTTCAGCGCTATTATGGCTGTGATGGAAGCCTAGAAGAAAGATGTCATGGCCCTCACGAAGGCAGAAGGACACTTCACTCCACAAGTATTCAACCATGATGAAATGGGGCTCTTTCTGCAAAAAGATGCACCCTATATCACAAAGGAAAAACAGGGACTGATGGGGCATGAGCCCATGATGGACAGGTTGACCCTTTTTGTGTGTGTGAATTCAAGTGCTGATCTGAAAATTAAACCACTACTGATGTACCGTTCCCATACCACTTGCACATTCAAGGAATGGAATGTGAGCAAGGCCAGAGTTCCTGTCATATGAAGGGGCCACACAAAATCTTGGGTTACAAGGCAATTGTTCATGGAATGTTCCCACAACGTGTTTACACCCACAGCTAAGAAATATCTTTTGACAACCAACCAAAAGGTGCCTTCTGATGGACAATGCCCCAGCACACGCTTCAACATTGGAGATGGTATAGACACAGAATATGACTTTAGAGAGATCTAGTATTCCACCCACAACATGACATCTCTTCTGCAGTTCGTGGGCCAGCAAGTGTTCTCCGACTTCATGAAGCTGTACACAAAGCCACTCTTCACCAGGTGTTTTAATGTCACTGGAGAGATATTCTTGATTCTGAAAGAGTTTGGGGAGAAACAGTTCAATGACTTTCCCTGCATCAACCTCATTGACAAAGCCAGGGAAGGTGTCTCCTACCAGACCTTAAACTCCATCTGGAGAAAACTGTGGCCAGAATGTGCCACTGAATGTGACTTCGAAGGGTCTGAGGCACAGCCAGTGGAGGAGATTGCATCCATGGGCAAGAGCAGAGGTCTGGATGTTGATGGTGCAGACTTAGAGGGCTTGTGGAGAACCACAAAGAGGAGCTGATGATGGAACAACTAGCTGAACTCCAGAGTGAGCAGCAGAAGGTGCTTGTGAGGATCATTCCACTGAGGAAGAGGAAGTCGGGGAAGAGGTTGGCAGTGATGTGATAAAATGCATTTTGGAAAAATGGAATAAATGCTTTGAGAAGCATCACCCAGACATAACTGCAATGAACAGAGTATTGAATCGGATGAACAGTCACGTGGTCCCTCATTTCTGGAGGGTCATGCAGTGCAGGGAAAAACGAGTGATGTTAGACAGATTTTTTTTTATCACAATTGACCCTGTAGCTAAGAAACAAAGAAAAGAAAAAAGAAACCCCCGAAGGGGCTCTCCCCAGTGTCTTTCTGGAGGGCTACTCTACCTCCAAACAATATTCTCCTCACCCACTTTTCTATCCTCCACACCAAAACTTGTCTCAAGCAAGGCTAAGGTTCTCTTCTTCGTATTCCACTATCCTGTATTTTATTTCATATTTTTGTGGTTAAAAAATACACATGGTTCAGGAATGATTAATCATTTTTACTTTGAACCTTATGAAGAAATTTGATTTGGTTTGCAACCTATTTCATTTGTGACCCAAATCATAGAACAAATTAAGTTCATGAACTGAGGTACCACTATATAAGTTCAATGTAGGATTTCTTACACTATATCAAGGGAAAGCTTATAAGAAAGTAGAAAATAGCAATGAATCAGTAGCACTGAAATTCTAAAATTCTCATTCTCTAAGTTAGCAAGAGTAGAAAGTAATTCTTAGCTACAAAATGTAACAGTATTTATTTAGACTACATAGGTAATGCTGTTGAACATATAGGTGTTAGTTTCACAACTCAAAATGCTATCAATAATGATTTTTATTGCTGTAATATTGGTCCTGGAATGCTCATTTGCTATAAAGTATATGCTTAGGTACAACGTTTCACTAACCAACTATATGTATTTAACTTTCCTAGTTTATTAATTTTCCTAGTTTAGCTTCATTGAAGCTAAAATTCAATTTTGCATATTTTTGTATGCATGTGAATATATATACTCCGTGTCCCCCAATCACATCTCCTCAGAGTTCTGTGTATTTGTAAGTGTAATATCTTATATCTAAACTAATTTTAGTCATTATTTTAAAAAAAACTAGTAACGCATCCTGCCTACAACATTTGTGAAAGAAGCATACGACTTCTAGATGTTCAGGTAGCGTAACTGTAAAGAAAATATTCCTTAAGAAAATGTATGCCAACAAGTTAATACTTAGATGTCAGTCTTTATTCTGAAATGTCTTGTGTTGCTTTTACCTGTCAGAGCATCTGTCTACATTTTTATTATAAAACAAGAGGGATTTTATGATTGGAGGAAAATCCTAATATATCTCTCAGAGAGGCCAAGATCAGTTATTAATTGAATTGAGAGTTAGTTTGTCTCAGAAGCTTTATTTCTCTAGGTATTATTTGATTATGGTTATGAACAAATAATTCATCCTCCATTAAATGTAAAATCAACAGGAGAATAGCCAGAATTTAGAAAAGAGAGAGTAGCATTTTATGAGTGACACAGTCTGATTTGTTTGGGAGAAATACAGGCCCCAGGAGTTGCACAATGCAATACACATTATTGAGTGAAATGGTTATATCATGTGCTCCCTTGTGAAGTTCTATCAAGGAATTTCAGTGGTAGGGTTGCTGAGACTTCCCAATAATTTCACATACTATGATGATATTTTTGTCCAACTGGGGATCAAAACATGACTGTCAATATGCTGCACAAGCACTTTACCACTGAGCTACACCTGTTATATATTTGGACATTAATTTCTTTAATCTACATGCAGCCCACTATAAATCCCATTTTATAAATAAGAAAATAAGCACTTAAAATATCAAGTGACTCCCTATCTTTATTCAAGTAGACAACTGTGGCATCAAGATTATTTAATCAAATACCAAGCTTGTTTCATACATAATGAAAGTTCAAGATAAGTTTCAAAAAAATTAATTAGAAAAAAACAAGTTTCCCTGTATACAAAGCTGAGTGCACACATGAGTAATCCACAAATTTATACTCAGATAATGGTGGGAAAATTATTTGAATTATAATTCCTACTGAATTTTTAAAATATGCTAGTTATTGTACATTTTAAAACATGTTTTAAAATCATGGGTAGTTTTAGAATTTTAATGAGTTATAAAATCTGACAAGAAATAAGGAACCCAAAGGGGTAAGAATATTACATCACTAGCTACAAATTGCTTATTCCTAACCATATGAGTATTTATTTTGCCAGTCTTATGGTAAATAAGAAAGAAATCTAAACCCAGAACTATCCTATACAAGAAGCTTAGCAAGAGATATCTACCAAAAGATGGAGATAGGATAAACTAGACAGTTGTATAGGAGTCTAGCATGGATCTACTGCTTGGATTTGTCTGTCTTCATAAATTAAGTAATCCAAGAGTAAAACATATTTTAAAGTTGTTGTACTCTTGAATTATCTATGGTATTACAAAAAAGGCAATTTCCAGTATTTAGTGAAGTTATTTTTAACCTAAGCCTCACAATAATCTCAGAGACCATAATAAAACTAGGCAAAATATATCTGAATTTACAAAACAAAACAAAATTCTAAACCCACAAATAATTCAAATGTTTGTTCATACCAGAAGCAAATAGTAAATACTTCACTGCTTAAAAATTTGGTAAGAAAGTTTAAAATTAGTAAAGTGAAAAAAAATTTGAAAATACTACATTCTAGAAGAAAAAAATAGAAATACATAATTGAAATGTTTTAACTTGTAATTTACCAGAAGGATAGATAAAATTGTGGGGAAAATTATTATATTAGAATACAGGTAAGGATAAATTTTTCAGCGGGGAGACATAAAGAAAAATAATTAAAAGCAAATGATATATACATGAAAGGAAATAAGTGATCGTAATAAAAAGTCATTAAAAAACTAATAAGCCAGAAATACTGACATCTTTGAAAAAATAACCCTTGTAAGTTAAGAGCTTATTTACTAAATAGTTGCTCTAACATTTAATCATTCCACTATATTTCTCCTCAGCAGTTTCATACTGGGTTAAAGTTCTGACATCAGCATTACAAGTTATATTATATAGCCCGTTAACTACATTTTTATTTTGAACTTAAATAAGGCTGTCAGCATTGCACTGTCTTGCAATGTCTTCTACTAGATTAGTTAGTCTGCTACCCTTAATCTTAGTCACCTACAGGGTGGCTGTATTTGAGCAAAATAGACACACATTTTCTGTTAATGTAGTACACACATGCCCTGGTGGCCACCTGCCAATGTTCCCAGTTGAAACCACCTGAGCCTGGTCTTCACTAGCTGCATTTCTATTAGCATAGAAATGCTGTCTTCCAAAGCCCAATCAGAGTCTCTCACAAAGCTAGGCTTACAACATTCAAGGGTGCTTGTTCAGCACACATCTCCACATCTTTCTAAACACTTCCTGAAAACAAATTCCAAAGGTTTCTGTAGCATATGGCCAAGAAGTGTCACAGCAACATCTTCACTTCTTTAGTAACAAAATCTGTCTTGGTTACTCTATTGCTGTGACAAAATACCTGACAACAACTTAGAACAGGAGGGGTTATTTCAGCTCACAATTTGTAGAGATTTCAGTTCACACTCATTTTTTTCTAAGGCAGAGCAGCATAATAGAGGGGAATGGCAGAGGAAAAACAGTCCATGGCATGGCAGGCAGGAAGCAGTTTATCCTTCCTTCTGCTTTCCTTTTTGTTACCATCCAAGCTACAAGCCTATTTGGTGGTGCCACCAATACTCTGGGCAGGTTTTTCTCTCTTCAGTAAGTGTATCATCCACAATTAGAACTATGTTAAACTAACCAGTGGGCTAATCCAGTACCACACACATGACGCAGTATCACAAAGCCATCAGTCACTCCCAAAAGGTCCTCTTATGAGTGCATGAGGCTTTGGGAAGACATCTAGATACGAGCCATTACACTACAATGAATCACTGATGTGGTTGGGAATAATCTGCTATGCTAATCACATAGTTTTTGCATTTGGGAGAGGTATTCTCAGTATTCTTTTCTTACTTCAAGTAAATGGGCATTTCAATATTCTATTTTAATCATACATTTGTTTTTTATCGTTTGCAAATTTTTTGCTGCTTTTTTTGTTTTGTTTTGTTTTCCTGGATCTCTACATTTTTTTCCAACTTTTGAAAACATAAATTAGTTTTAAACATTTTTTTCTTAACTTTTCTTTCTTTTTCTTTTGGGATTGCATCTATACGTATCAGTGATTGCTTAACATTATCCTAAATAGAGTTGTACCTCGGTTCATGAACTTACTTTTTGCCATGATTTTGGAAAAGATGGCCACATGTCCGTTTGTGTAGGCCAGGTGGTCAGGTTTATGTTTGTCACCCAATGTAGAATTTGCAAACAAAAACACAGTTTTGTCTAATGCCTTTCGTTGGTGAGCCGAGTTGTTCACAAAAACATTTGTGAACCAAAATACTGCTGTAACTCAATGTGTTATTTCATTTCAATCATTTTTCTCATTCAAGATTGGATCATGTAAAAAACTGTTTTCATTTTCTTCTCTTGGTTCCAATCCAATAAACTGGGAAGTACCTGTTTCATGGTATATACTGCACTTCTTTTTCTTGAATTTTCATTATTTATAATTCTCTTTTTCAGTCTACCAACATAATAGTTTATTTTAAAACATTTTTATGATATATGTCTCTTAATTTAACACCTGTGTCATCTTATCTGTTACTATTGACTGTTTTTCCCCAAAAATATTGATCAAAGTTCTCCGCTTATTTGTATAACTTTGATTGTCATTTGTTTATAAGAAATTGTGAATAATACATTGCAGGAAATCTCAGTATTTTGTTGATGCATAAGCCTTACGATAGTACTTTAAAAGCACTTAAATTATTGGCTTATCTGTTATATCTGTCATGCCTGGTTTTATTTTTTTTATTAAAGAAAATACCTTTCATTTTTGTCTTAGATATAAAGCATAGCTTTCACTGAAGGAAATAGCCCTTATTCTTACTGCCTGAGGTATACAGTAGGCTGGTCAATGGCTTGAATAACTGCATGTTCTGCTTTAGAATTCAGTTCAGTCCCCATAAAACCTACTTTGGAGGGTTCATAGAGATAACTCTGTCCAAGCAGAGAGCTTCTTGTTGAAACTCCACCTTGACCCCTTACTCTGATGTTTGCAGTCTTTCCCTGTGTCTTTCTTCCTGTCCTAAGCTATGCCACTAGACCCAAGTTGTAATGTCTACCTCTCCACTCCTTATTCCTAAATTCCACCTCATATACTAAACTGCCTTATGAAAACGTGCTCCTTAGGTCTGGATGAGACAAGGAAATGGGTATAACAGTTCCCCATTTGAAAATATGCTGCAAAGCCACTGTGATAAAACAGGATGGTACTGGCAAAGAAACAGACTTGAGGATCAGTGGAATAGATTGGAAGATACAGAAACAAACCCAGATGTACTCAGCTACCTCATCTTTGACAAAGGAGCTGACCATCCCCACTGAAGGAAAGATAGCCTCTTTAATAAATGGCGGTGGAAAAACTGGATCTCAACCTGCCAAAGATTAAAACCAGACCCTTATCTTTCACCATGCACTAAACTAAAATCCATCAACAGAACTTAGAGACAATCTACAATGTGGAAAATAATTTTACCAGCTGCTCCTCAGACAAAGGACTATTATCTAGAATATATAAAGCACTCAAAAAAATCATGCCCCCAAATATAAAGACCCGATTCAAAAATGGGCATCTGAAATGAACAGACATTTCTCAGACAATGGATTAATAAAGTGCTTATCTCATGGCTTTGCCTTTTCTCCTCAAGAAAGACAAACTCATGCTACCTCTGGTCATAGACGTGGAAAGTATCATCATACATATTATCCAGTTTTATAGGTATTTATGATGTAAAAGCAAGTCTAGTGCCAATATTTGAATTTTGAGAAAATATAGACATTCATTTGATAGGATTTATGTCCTTCATAAAATCCTTTGCCTTCCATTTGCTAGACCACTTCCAGATATTCCATTGTTATTTGTGTACTCAATACGCTTTCAATGGTCTTTTGAAGCAAAGGAGAAACAAAATTTTATTTTCTCCATTTTCATGAAGTCCAACTGTAAAACATTACCCTACATCAGCTAAACATAACTCTGCATAGTAATTCCTCATATTTCAAGGCTACATATCTCATTCTTGTTTTCTGAGTTTTTATGAAATATTTCTTATAAATCATCTTTCAAAAGAAATATATATTCTTAGGTCATGTTTCCAGAAATGTCTGAGATGACTTATTAGAAAAAATATAAAGAGAGACATAGAAAAGGGAAATAATTGAATGCATCCACTTCAAAACTAAAACCTCAAAGAGCTGGTGATTTAGCTCAGTGGTTCCAGCGACTGCTTCATAAGCACAAGGGCCTGGGTTTGATCCACGGTACAAAAACAACAACAAAAAACAAAATGAAAACCTCAGAGGCAAAAATCTACTGAAGGAAGAAAAAAATATGAAAACCCCTTTCAAAGTTCATTGATTTTTTTTTTTTGTACCGGGTATCAAACTCCGGTCCTTGCACTTGTAAGGCAGGCAGTAAGTTCATTGCTTTTACTTTCAATTGTTTTTCCTTTTAATTCTTATAACAGTATTTTGGTGATTATTACTACTTACTTGGTAAACTTAAAAAAAATTTTTTTTACCCGAAAATTCCTATGATCCTTAATCAATTTGAAACCAAAATCTTTTGTATTCCTAAAGTGAATTTAGTTTGCCCTACAGCATTTTCCTTTCCAGAATTAACACAAGTGTTTCATGCCAGTGTTCTGACAGCATTCTTATCCTTTGTACTTGTTAGTCTGATAGTTCTTCATTTGAATCTTTCCACAAATTGCCCTCAAGGGAAACAAATATCTGTATCCACAAAACACTTTTAAGAATTCTTTTTTCCTTGCTATTTACAAATAATATCATTATAGGAAAAACATGCAAAACTACTTTACTCTAATAACTGTCTCATCAAGCTAAACCTGCTCCTACTAGATGAAGTATCAATATAATGCAAATTTTGTGTGTGTGTGTGATTGAAAATGAGGATTTGTTAAGGTTTGGATGATACATAAAAACATGTTTAAAAACATAAAATAAAATTTAAACCATACAATTTAACAATGATTTCTATAAAGCTACAGCCTATTAGACAGTAAATTATTCATTATCACAATTTTATTTCTAATATTTATGATTTCTTGTTATTTTAGGTCTACACCAGATTATTTTTCTAAAAAAAAAAGAGATTTAGACAGTAAAAGAATGATGTTGACTTCTACAATATACATTCTTACTGAGTAGTAGCAATGAGAATAATAAATGATATCTCAAGTTTAATAGTACATCAATATATTTAATAATAGAAATATAAACAAACATGAGTAAATTATTTCTAATTTGATCTCTCACTAAATAAGCACTTAATGTTACTTAGAAATTTTTTTCTGTCAAAACTTCAAATTGAAAAATGCTAATGAAATGTTTTTATAAAGGTAAAGGAAAATGAATGGTGATTTCTGATCCTATATTGAAGGTTTCGCAATAATCTTGTGCAAAAGCAGAAATTTGGAGGTATAGTTTAGTGTCATAGTGTGTACTTAGCATGATAGTGTTGGGTTGTATCCCAGTTTTCACAAAAAATGAAATACAAAATTATTTGATAACAGTGATTCTGAATGAATCACTCCAATGTCAAATAGCATATGTATTGGTTAGTACAGGTTAAAAAGAGTTGATAAAATTATGGAACAAAACTTTTTCCATTCAGGTTGTGACCAAGCACTCTGCTATTTGATTTGAGTTGTGTAGTAGCTAAGAGAAATTTTGCCACTTGTTAGCCATCAAAGCATTTTACAAATTTATCCCATTATGATACTTTCTTCAGAGGCAGAATTAACATGGTTGATATTTTATTTGACAGGTGACATGCTTGTTTTCTCCTACTGCTTACCAAGTAAATGAATTGGACCATATTTTATTATTGCTGTTGTTGTTATTATTATTATTATTATTATCATCATCATCGTCATTATTATTAATTTATTTTTCTTTGGTACTGAGGATCAAACTTGGGACCTGTGCTTGCGAGGCAGGCAGCAGAACCACTGAGTTAAATCCTTAGCCCACCCAGGTGGACTGTATTTTACTTCACTTTTGTTAATTATAAAATTCTACCCTGTGGGTTTTTTTTCAATTTTCCAATTTCAGTTTCTTGGTCAGAAATAGAAATAATGCCAATCTTGATAAATTCCCCATATCCTTACTTCTTGAAGATATTTTTTTATAATACTTCTTTTATAGTAAATATTAATACTGGTACAACTTTTAAAAATATATTTTCAGTAGTTTTCCATTTTCTTCCCATTACATCTCAGTGTGGTAATCAGCTTGAAAATCCTCAGAAATCAGCTGGACAAGGAATGTTGCAGTGCAACGTAGAAATTACATCTTTCAACATTATTAGTATTAATATTTTAGTCTTATGTTGAAAATAAAGTTACATAATTATGAGAATTATTTTTGTAAGAGAGTTATAAAAGATAAACCAACAAAGTAAAACTTTACCATGAACCTTATCTCTTAAAGCACTCATTGAAGTATAATGAAGCCAAATTGACTTTTCCACCCGTAGTAAATAAGAATTTCCGATTTCATGCTGTGACCTGTTTATACAGGATGTCGTTTCACTCCAGTTTACCTCTATCTGTGTAGTTTATTTCCTCCTTTCTTATTTCCTTCTTCTTTCCTTTTTCCCTCCCTCCTTCCCTTTTTATCTTTCCTTCGTGAGTTCTCCCTCTTTCTTCCTCTCTCTCCCTCTCATTCTTTCTTTCATTTATTTCCTTTCCTGCTTCAAGAAGTAAGATTTTTGATTTGTATTTCTGAACAGGAAACTGAAAGTGGAAAAAGAATCACAGGCCAGGGGTGACATTCTTCTTTTTCATGCCTCTATTTTAAAATCTTAATCTTATTGTAATCTTTCTAACACGCTATCTGTTATATAATGGGCCCCTATAGTTTTCTGCAAAGGACCAGTTAGTATACATTTCTTTCTCTGTGGGCAAACAGAATGCAAAGGGAACCAGAAACCACACATAAGTCAGTAAGTGTAACTGTAGTCCACAAAAACAGGTAATGTGTTGGATTTGGCCAGAAATCATATTTTGCTGCCTCTGCATTGTAACTTTGGAGTAAAAGCTTCCTTGGACTAGGGATTTTGTTTTTTCAGCACATTGTTCTGTCACCAGAACTGTGCCTGTCACATAGGTATGTGATTACCATTTGAATCTATTGAGTTTATTCCCACAATAAAGCATGTAACAGGAAACAATATTACACAATTTGCGAATAAATTGGATCCTGCAGAAATCAAAGCCTTACTTGGTACAGATAATTTGGTTTCAGGAGAATTTGTGAGCTCGGCCTGACACAGCTGATTCATTTACCAACTGTTTCACATGGCACAATTAATTTTCATGTGAATTTGCTCAAAATGGCTTCTGGCGTTAACTTCTGGGTAGACCTTTATGTAGTGACATCATCTTCATTGTCTTTGAATTGAATGTAGTTATCAGACGAAACGATTATCAACTTGGATTTCAAACCATTCATCATGTTTGGATTAATGATCTCGTTAACGTTTCATGGTATGTTTTCACCTTGATTGATGTTTATGCTCTATCAGAGTCTGGTTGCTTGTTTCCCTTCATGCTAATGTCAGTGCCCGTCCATCTTTATACATAGACACATTACACAAGAAGACAGGTAAAAACTATTTTGAAAAACAGATTTGACATCCAAGTGGAGTATCCAGTAGAAGCAATTGAACTTCGGCAAGCTCCTATCAATAACAAGGTTTTATGTAGGTTCAATTGATCTCTCCTGATCACTTATCATAGAGCAATAGACAATTGGGACAAGGTAGCCTCTTGCCTGCTTTTGTGTACAAAATATAAATAGAATAAAACAAATAAGGAAAAACTGTCCCACAGCTGGAAGGCAACTTGAAAAAAAAATGGTGTTCATAGCTATCCTGCCAGTAGCTGGCCAAGCAGTTTGTATAAAACATATTTAATGTTTACAACCACTCAGGGGCTGGGGAAAGAGTAATACTTTGAAAATATGTTTAATGTGTTCAACTGCTCTATAGCCAAGAAGCAACTCCTGCTAAAATATATTTAATGCTCACAGTCATTTGGCAGTTTAGGAAAAAAGAAACTTCTTGTTAATTTTTAACATTTATTGCTGATCAGTGGCTTCTAAAGCAGCTCTCAGCACAGCACGCTTTATGTTTAGGGACACATCGTGGTGCCACTGAAACAATTCATGGGCTTGTCTCAAGGCCGCACAGAAACTGTCAATAGCATTACCTTTGCAATTGCAGCACTAATAAAAACATAGGAATCCAACGGAAGAATAAAATGCTCCCTGAACACAGTCATAACATCCTATGGCCCTGAAAATAGTTCTGGCATGCTGTGTGCCGTGGACACTTCGTGGCTGACACAGGAGGGATCATCGGGTCCCCTTCAATTTCATCAACTGTGTGAAAGTCACTCAGAAGTGTGGGAAGCAAAAGTGTAATCTGATAATTGGTGTTTCTTACAAATCAACAGCTTGTCTCCACACATTAAGGTAAAAGAACCCTCTGCACCAAAGGAAATGTAAATTGGAATAGGAAGTCTATTAGGGTTTTAAATAAACTCGGTTTCGTCTGTATAAAGGATGACAGTAAATATTGAGCCTCATGTGTCAGAGTGAGGGATGAGTTGAGAACAGGGAGATGATAATTAGATAGAACCTCTGAAATGGAGGCTTTCTCTGGCTTGTTTCCTGAGAATGATAACGAAAATTATCAGAACCCTTCCCCAGTTATTGACTGCATTTTGCCAGGAAATGAGTTAAGGGGTGTGCATACATTTTCTCTTTGCTGCTTCCAATAACCCTAAAAATAAAGTATTGTTATTCCTCATTTGCAAGTAAGAAAATTAAGCAGAAGTAGAAAAAACGTCCTATAAATGCAGACAAGTTGGAAGTAATAGTGAGCCTCTTAACCAAGGTCTCTGAGCTCTGAACAAGTTGAACACACACCCATACACTGTTAGAAGTACATACTGTATTTCATTAAAACAGCTAGTTTAGAAGGTGAAACTTGTGCCTTGAATGTGAACTTCAGATTCATGCAGTGGTATTCCCAGAAACTGAATGTAATCTGGCTTCCCACATTGAACACCTGGATTTCAGAGCTGTAATTGAGCAGCAAGTCCTGTACACTGTGCATTAGCTCACTTTTTCACCAGTAGTATCTACAGAAGTGATCTCATCTTATCTCCCCATTGTGTCCTTGTGTGGGTGGTAACTTGCCTCCTTGGTACCACAAGTCTCATGGACATCCTGTCCAGATCTGAGCTTGATTTAGAAGTTGAGCTTTCTGACTTTAAACCACTGGTAAATTTTAGGTAGAGTATGGCAGAAGTGATGGGAAGTCACTTTCAAATTCAGTTATGTATTTATTATGACTTTCATCAGATCTCGGCCCCCCCTTCACCCCTGGGGAACCCAGCTTCTATGCTGTGATGCAGTCCTGCAAGACTCTGGGAGCAGTGAACTGTGAACTACTAATAATCACACAAGGAAGCACGGAAGAAGAGTCCCAATTAATTGCTTAGTCAAGGCTTCAAACTCATCCGGCAGCTGTACTAAAACTTCTTGAGAAATTTAAGCAAAATGCACACTGGTAGTAGACTCCTATGATGTAATAAATTCCTTCTACTCTGCACTATTTTGGTTAATGCATTTTGCAGCAATAGATACCTAATACACGATCCTCACCAAGTAACAACGTATCATTAGCAATGAGTTAACACAAAATCATGCTCTACCTGATACAATGAAAAAAGCATACTTTATAGCATTGCTTCTGTCATATTTTAACAAAAATATATAACCTTAACTCATGCATGAGAAAAATTATATAAACTCAAAATGAAGAATACGCTAAAGAGTAAGCAGCTAGAAAATTTCAAAAGTATCATAATGATGAAAACCAGGAGAATCTGAGGAACTGATGCATACTGAAGGAAACCGAAGATGCTCAAAATACAATTTTGTGCTTGTGAACTTGAATTTTCTACTCTAAGACCTTATTGAGATAGTCAGTGAAGCTGGAATGCAGTATAAGGATGAAAATATAAAGTCTTATGTTTAAAGATGGTATTTTACTTACACAAGAAGAGCATCATAATGTACAGTATATGGTCAACCTCCTGAGCTCCTGACAAAGACTGTGAATGAGACAGGGCCAGAAACTAGTTACATTTTACTAATTCCTACTGTGTTACTTGAACTTATCTCTTTTGTTATGGTTGACTTGTGGGTTAAGAAGATGTATGTACTTTATTGTTCTTTGGGTTTTTTTTAATTTATGGGACTTCTGAAAAAAATAACGAAGTGTGAATATCCATATGTGTTTCTAAATTATAACAGTGATGTAATAAATTAATGTTAAGTATAATCCAAATCTTCAATATGTCCTTCCTGGGGAAGTATTATTTCAGTACAACCATGTAGAAAGTATTAGCTACCTAATAACCTCTAAGAGAGTCACACCAAAGTTTCACATTAGCATTTCTCCCCAAACTTCACATAAAACAAAACAGAATTTGGAGAAGAAAAACACAAAAAACAAGTAAATACTTGCTTACTGTTCTTATTAAGTCATTATTCTAATTTTCTTTAGGTGGATCTGTATTTAATCTTCTAATAAGCATTTTTTTTGTAAGATGGTGGATAAGAGAAAGTTTTCCTCAGATTTTGTTTTATTCATGGACCACCCATCTTCAAACTATATGATATAATATAACATGGTATAATTCAAAATAAAATGAATTCCAAACTTAACAAGATCATCTGAGATCGAAAGCTAAATTTCAATTTTCTAAAGACATTCTAGCAGTTACCATAGAAAGATAGTGATTGTGATTAATTTTTTTCTAAAGCAGCTGGGAGTCATTTTTACCTTCTTGTATTATAGATAGGAATTATTAAATTTTCTTATAAGACTGAAACAAAACAATCATGCATGTACTGTGTAATTGTTACAAAAAATAAGGAAAACAAATGTCTATTTAGATCATCTGGCACATTACTATTACTTAGGAATTGATAACTTACATAAATCATGGCTCAAGATCGACTGTTGACAACTACTTAAACATTTCATGGAGACATGGTTATTAATCATCCAATCAGTGGCCTTAAAATGACTTAATTGAGGCAGAGAAAGACAATAGAAGTGTGAATATAAATTTAAACTCTTGAAACCTGTCACTACTCCAGGAAAAATAACTTAAGCTGCGTATTCTACTGATGCATAATCCTCAGATATTAAAGAGGGCGCATTACTGTATTTCATTGTAACTGCAATGATCTTAAAGAATTAAGACCACATCCATAAAGTCCAAATTTGTCTCCAGGGAGTATATTTGAGTTGAGGAATATCTGGACCATTAAGTAATATCCTTAGGTCAAAGTAAAAGCATTTTATCTCAGAATATTACTTCCATGGCATGCTGGGTGTAGCAGAAGTTAGTAACAGAGTGGCCTTTCTTTCAAACAATTCATAGATTTACTAAAACGTTCTTCATTTTAGGGAATTAAATGCATTGCATTTTGTTATGTCTTACGTATTTATTTTCCTCTGAAATGTCAACTCACTCTGCTTGCTAGCATTATTTTTCTCAATACTTATGTTCCTTGAAATTTGCACTTTGTTTAATTTTCATTGAAATTTCACTTATTGATTTAATTTTCATTATTCATAAACAGTTTATGTGAACAATATTTTCATGGCTGTAATCCATTATTCCTCAGTTGACACTTGAATAAGATAATTCATTTTGATATTAATTTTGCTTTGTATATTAACATAAACTATTTCACTACATGTATTTTTTTAATTGGTTAGTTCTTCCTTTTTATTGAAAACTGGAGGAAAAAAGTAATTCAGAGAGACTTTCTGAAACAAAGATACCTAAAACTGAAAATGAATGTACTGCTCTAGTGGCTATGTTGTCAGCATAGCAGGTAAAGCTTCCTTGGGTCTTAAGAAAAAAAAATACCTTGATATTCCAAGAAAATGATGGAAAGAAATGGAGAAAAAGATTTAGTGAAAAGTTATAATCCTTTTTCAGCTTAGAGCATTGAACCATTTCATCTAGTAAGATGAATGTATTTGCAAATGCAATCAGAGTCCTCAAGGAATTTAAGGTAAATACAACCTGTGAAAGCACAGCGGTTGTTGGTAGTTCTAGGTTGGTAAGGAAGAAGCAGAAGAAAACAGATGCCACAAATCCAAGTGTCCCTCTCGTGCTTTGTGCTTTAAATATATGGCTATGCTCGTGAGTAAAGGCAAAAGTAATGTATAGTAGATATTTTGCTTTTAACATTTAATTCATAACAAGTATTTTGAACTCTGTATTAATTTGAAAAGAGCACATTACACAAATACCCTCTGAGAACACCTAGGCTAACTCATAGCATTCTATATGGTTTGAGATTCAAAAGAAATCTCTTTTGTTTTGAAAAATATATTTAAAAGAGAGCTACATTGAAAATCAATTTAAATATTTATTAGAGTCTCTTGAATAACCAATAAGAACTGCCAGCCATGGCACAAAGCAACACATTTTAAAGAACTATCTCCTAGTAGGACAATAAATCATGTCCCACCCTGGTACTGTGACAGCTGGAACCATATGGCTTTTCACTTACCTGCCTTTATCTTCATGTTCCAGGTTGATTTATTTCTTCAAGCAATACCTGCAAACTCATTACATAAGGGCTCTAGATCTGCAATCATACTTTTTATCCAAACTAAAACAATGCAAATCCTAATTGTTTATCTAACAAGTCAGAATCCTCTAATACAGACGGTAGAGAAATACGTGTTTGCTTTAGGCATATTGTGTTAGATGTAAAGAGCCACTCCGTGTCCTAAGTTGATGTTGAAATTTCTAATTTACACCTAGTAGTCTCTGGGTTAAATTACATGCTATCACTGTCTACTTAAATGTCTTTTCTTCAAAGTGTATCTCTTTTATGTTTTTACCTTTATAAAATCAAAGCACGATTTAAAAATACTTTTCCCAGTTTTCTGGAATTACTTTCTAATAAGACATGCTTGCTCCCAATTGCAATTCTAAATCTCTAGCAACCACTGCATAAAACAGGCAACTCAAAATGTATCAGAAGATGAGTATGAGATTTGCAGCACTAAGTACACACATTAAAGTTAGAAATCCTAGTGTGCACTGCTTTCAGTTTATTTCTTAGGTCAATGAATGAAAATGGTGTTTGAATGCCTGATAAGATCCCATACACAATTTAGTGTGTTTGTATTAAATCGAAGTAACAACTTCTGCAGCCACTAACCTGTTTCTCTTGTCAGGATAGTATGTGCAAACTTCTTGGATAGTTATAAGGGCAGCTGAAGCCCTATGAGAAATGTCAAATTTAGGAAATCCTAGAAACGTTTTTCACAGACGTTTGCAATTTTAACCTGTGTGTGAGTATGTATAAACAGAGGTTATTGTGAAATTCAAGAGATAGACAATAGTGACAGAGGAATAAGAATTATGAACTAAAATTTCTGTCAAAGTTATAATATTTATTGAATTTGATAGTATATATTAAAGGACTTGCTAATTTTAAGATATATTCAAATATCAACTCATAGCAAATATAAATTATTAAGAATGATATCAATATAGTCTAACTATAAATGTTTTTTCTAACAATGACTGCAGAACAGTATCTGCTTTTTGATTTGATGGTATAACTACTAAGGAATACTTGTATGCACAAAGGTAACAGTCTTAACCTTCTGGAATCTCTACTGGTATTTACAAAGATACAGACAGGGGCCCGGGATTTGGCTCAATGATTCCACCATGTACCTCTTAAGAGCAAGGTCCCAAATTTGAGCTCCAGTACCAAAATAATAAAAAATAAAATAAAAAATAAACAACCAAATACAAAATGCAGAACAATGCTGTCTAGACCACTTCTAGGTCAGATATTTGGATATTTTGCTTTGAGCTCAATATTCTACATAGTATTTATTTGATACTGTGTGGCAATAGTGCCCTGCACTGTGGAGGCTTTAGTACTGCAGCAGCTATTTCAATGAAAATGAATTTTATATTTAAAACATAAATGGAATCTATGAGTTCAGATAAATCAACTATTTATATATATATGTATATATATATATATATGAAAATAAATAAAAATATATATTTTTTTACATTTTAAGAATACTCTTTTTGTCTACAAATAAGATGTGTACTTTAGTGTGAAAATGCTCAATGGTGAAGAATTCTCACAGACGGAATTTTGATTTGCCTACTCACCCACAGGAGACATCTCTGGAACACTTGCAACATAAGGCCCATCCAAAAACTTTGGCTCGTTATCATTAATATCCTGTACTTTGATGATAAATTCTGATTCGGGTTCCAAGGGCTTCTTGGTTTCTATGTCCACAGCCTGAGCACGAAGGGTGTAGAAAGGTTTCTCTTCTCTGTCCAGGCTCCTGAGGGCATGAATGTCCCCTGTGGTTTCATCAATGGTAAAAACTGTGCCAGCACCATCTCCTGAGAGGGTGTATTTAACAGTGCCCTCTCCCTTGTCCAAGTCAGAATGAAGCTGGTGGGGAGGGCGAAAGGAGGGGAGAGGGAGGGAGAGGGAGAGAGAGATAATTGAAGGAATGTCGCTATATTAAAATTCATATGTGTATTGCACTATAATTTCAGTACCAGGGATCAGACTCGGAGCCTTGCACCTGCGAGGCAAGCATGGTGCCTCAGAGCTAAATCCCCAGCCCTGCGAGGCTTTGTTTATAAACATTTTAATCCTCCAGAAATTTTTAAAACACCTATTTAGTCAACAGTACATATATAATCTCCATCCTAGATATTTTACCATTCATCTTTCAACTTAGTTGCCTTTTCACATAGCTAGATCACATATTGATCTTTTTCTCACTCCAGCCTATTTCTTTAATGTTATTAAAATCAGAAGAGAAGTACATAATACATCAACAGGCCTGGATACAATCAATTTTCAGCATTGTTCTTTAGTTCCTTCATACCTCTTTGGTCATAAAATTTCCGCAGAGTTGAATGCAGAAATAAGTATTCGTTTCATTTTAAAAGCTTATTGTTTAAAAATAAATTAGCTCATAAATATCAAATCATAAGACTGCAAATGACCTGCAGATAGAAGTCCATGAGCTGAATCCAACAAAAGATAAGGAAAACAAAATAAAATGAGAAAACACTGATTTCTCTTTTTATTTGAAGAAAGATCATTCAGGCATATATGATAGAACAGAGCGGTGCTTCTGGTCATGAACCGAATTAATCCACAGTTCTGGGGAATATGCCCGCCTTCCCATCTCCATGGGGAAGATTGCCCACGTGGTGCTCCTTACCAATGCTGACTTCTCCCCTCGTTGTGAAAGGAGGTATTACTGTATCTCATTTTAAATGAGCATGAATGCACTTATACTAATCTAATTATTGGGAGAATCAGTGATTGTTTTTGTCAAATTCACTAATGACTGCGAGCCCATTCTGTATGTAGAATACTTACTCTGTAAAATAGATAAAAATTGTATTTATTTAATTTCTCTTGAAGTTCCACATGTCGACACCTCACTATATTATGGCATATGGAGTAAGATAAACAAGAGTAACACTGAGGTAGAGATCCAAAGGAAAGAGAAATTATCCCTGTGATATTATAAGTTAGTTTTGTTTAAACGAGAGAAAAAATTAACCAAAGACAAACTCTTGGAGATCTATGAATCATCAGAAAGTAAAGCGATATATACATGAAATATCACTTAAATAGAATATTGCATTATAAACAGTTTTATAATACACATTCTTATTAGTAATATGAAAATGTTTATGCTTATTTAGATATAAAGCACACATTTTTACAAAGGAGATTACACATTTCTACTCATTCAAATGCTCATCTGAAATGGTTTAGTCATTCTTATTCATCATGGTTCAGCCTTTTGATAACATTCCCCAAGATTTCATTCCAGTGAGCAGATCACGCAAAAGAAAAATTTTAACCCTCTATCGTGTCCATACCATTGGCTGTGCTCTAAAATTTGCATTTAAGCACTACTGTCTCAAAAAATTTGGTTACAAAAGAGTTTTGCACTTGTTAATCTTTCAAAACAAAATATTTTCTGAAAATATTTTAAATTGCATCAGCATTCCTGTGCACATAGGTTATTAGTGCGCCAAATATAAGCATGACTATGTCTCCATTATTGCTATTAAATTCAACATTCAAGTTTAGATGCAGTAAAATAATTCCTCCAAATAAATGTGATTAAGTTGAATTTATTCATTCTGTCTGTTTATATTTATTTCAAAAAATTTATTTCAATTATTCTTGTATAAGCATAAGGATTTATACATGATTAAGAGACATAATTTGAAAAATAAGACAATAATAAGAAGTTACGATTTTGATTTTCCTTTAAAAGTTTCTATTTATTTTTGTTCAGTATAAGGGGAATTGCTAGGAATGATAGAAGGAAGGTTTTTCCTCCTAATATTTTACAAACTGCTGTGATGCATAGGAAATTTCAAGCGTAAAATCCAGCTAAAGATAAACGTTCTTTGAACTTAAAAATTTCAACCTACAAATTTAAACCATACTATTAAAGCTATTCAATACAGTGAGTACTACTTTTGGTATCAAATTTATCTGAAAATATAAGTCACGCAAAAGCTCAGTGTAGTAAGAATGACTTCATAAACTGGATCCATTTTGCCAATGGCTCAAGAAATATGTGCTGATATTATGGAAACCAAGGGAAACTTCTAAGTGGGATTTCACAATATAATTCAACTAGAGTTACAAAAATTTTCTCATTTAGCCAAAATCAAAACTGTTGGCTCTTCAAACTGACAGGGAATAAAAAATAATATGTTTTCAGCCCTATGCAAACTCCAAATTATATTCAGTTGCTGCTACTCCTCTATCTACCTTTTCCTTTTGATTAAAAAAATGCATTTTGCACAGATTAAAGCTTCAGAAGAAATATATAAAAATATGTCACAAGTTTGAGTTGGAAATAAAGTTGATGAATGGAATTCTTGAATTTTTCAGGCTTTTTATAAGGAGTACCTTAAAGGAGCTGTTATGATAGTACCTTAAAGGAAGATCACAGGCAATAGCCTGTTCTGACTCTTATATATTTCAAATTGGTCATACAATGCAGGTTTTATTCAAGTATGTGAATGACTTTCAAGTACATGGCTACATTGAATACTGTAGTGTACAGATGTTGTTCCAGGCTGTATCCTGATATTAAGGATACGGTAATGCTCTGAAGTTGGATTTTTAAAAATATTTATAAAATATTCTTTGGTGAAGATGTAAATGAATTTGAAAAAAATGCTTATAAAGTAAGATGAAAATTTCCATCATGCTCTCATCTGGAGAGATTTTATTTTGTTATGTAGGGAGCAAAAACCCTACATAAGTACATATTGGCTAGGCATTTATAATTAGACATATATGTCTCTGCTTATATATTTTTGATGTCAAAAGTGAAATATTCTTTTCAAATACAAAATATTATCTTTTGCAATATCACTTGAATATCTTCAAATTTTTTAAGTGTATGCATTGCGTTTATTTATTCAGTGAGGTAGAGTGACTCTAAAGGATTGTATATTGTTTGATCTTTCATAAAAATACCATGACTCTGTGTATGTTTATATGTTTTCTTCTGTTTATTTACTTCAATGTGCAACTATAAAGGCCAAAAAAAATTCTAATTCTTATGGCTATTGAGAAATTCTGGGAGACTTGAATGATTTCAGAAATTGGTATGTATGGATAAAATCACTTTCACAATCTTCTGCAATGGAATTTAGGCTTAACTTTGTCTCATTTGTATGAAGAAGGAAGCAATGGTATTCAAAGAGGATTCACAAGCTCTGCCTCATCTTTGGGTGGTGTTAAATGAGAAAAATAATTCACAGAACATAATTTTACAGAGTCACTTTAAGCTACACAGACAGCAAGTTAATAAATCTACAAAATTTTTGTTTTCCCTTAAAAATGTAAAAATAACAGCTAGGGATGTGTCTTCTTCCAAGTATTAAAAATAGGCTGTTTTCTGAGTAGGTGCTGACTTCATTTACTGACTGAAGCAGCCAAGTCCAATAATACCACCTCTCAGTATTGACACTTAAAATAAAATTTCTCCCTGACACACAGTTCCATAAATGATGGATGTAGAAACAAGTACTGTCCAGGCAGTTGTTTTGTGGAAATGGTGCTGATATTTTCTGATGTGTTCCAAGGCATCTCAGATGGCGCGTGAAAATGAGATGCCAAGAGACGCTTAAAATAAGATCCTGAGGACTAGCTTCAGAGTGCAAGGCTTGAATCTCAGTGTTTAAAAGTTTTGAAAAGCTAATCTAAAGTTAAATGTTTACTAGTGTCTCTCTGATTATATTTTGGAACTGCTGCACAAAAATGGAGTCTATTCTAATTTTTCTGCAGGTTGAAAAGTGCACATAAAATAGAAAATACTTTTATATCACGATGTCCGGCAGTGATTTCATTTTCATTTGCCACATGCCAGGCCTGGGATGGGGGGGCTAGATTGGCAATAGAAATACCACTGGCTTTCAGTACCCATTTACTGGATCGGCTGCCCATTTAAAATAAAAAAGTATGTTTATGTGATAACTACGTCTTAGAGTTAGGCATCTTCCCTGGAGAGAAGACAATCACAAGGCTGGAGAGTTAGCATATAAGGCTCCTACGTGGAAATCATGGTCATTATGATGAGATGGTTAAAACTCCAAACATACTGAGCAATATTTTTCAAGGAATTTTAAAGACGGTGCTCAATAGTTTTGCTTTTGAAATATTCAGACCTTACATTTCTTGATATTTATTTATTCTTTTCAAATGGTCTGTAAATTGCTCCTGATGCCCCATGCCCTCGTCACTTATCCCTGCCTTGTTTTCATTCATTGTCCCCTTTTTTCCTACTTCTTCAGCATTTGGGGTTCTGAAGTATGTACTCAGTTTCCTTTTTGAGGGATTTGTCTTCATTTTCTAAGACTAAATAATATGAAATTATAGAAAAATTGGATATTGGAAGAATATTTATTATCAGTTTCATTATCTGTAATGTTTCTGATTTGGTGATGGCCCTGGAGATTACAGAGTATGTGTTCACAGGTGCCATGGTACACCTCACACTTCTTTGGGATTTTCGTTACAGAGGGATTATATTTTAACATTTTTTATATCAGTAGATAGAAATTTGCTACATCTTCTTTAAATAATTGCAACAATTTTAACCCTAGTAATTCAAGAAATTGCTAAAAATCAACATATGGAAGAGTTTTAACTTCTACCTTCTTCCTAGTCACCTGGAGAAATTACATTTACCTTCTTTGGTTGCAATTCTCATTAGAAAATAAGAATATTTATTAAAGAATTAAATGTTATGCTAGTTTAAAAATTTTCAACCAAATGATATTTGTTTACACCATGCCAACTTTTTCTCCAGGGGAACTGCAATGCTATTTATTGTACATATTATCAGTGGAATGCTCATCTAAATAGTAGGTCTTTGTATCTTTGTTCCTGAAATCAGTTCCATCCTGCAATGTATCTGTGATTCTCCATTTTCCAAGGTCATAGGAATACCACGTTCATTCTTCCCCTTGTAACTTCTCTCACTTTTTCCTCCCAGTTTCCATCATCTGTGTACACAGATTCTTCTGTCTTAAAGATACAGGTATGTGAAGTTCTGTCTCTTTTTCAGTTGTCCTTAACAGTTAAATAAATGCTTGTGTCAACTTAATTTGGCCATGAAATACCCAAGGATTTGGTCAAATATTCTGGGGTGTCTGTGAATGAGTTTCTTTTGTTTTTCTTTCTTTTTGGGGGGTACCGGGGATTTAACTTGGGACCTTGTGCTTGTGAGGCAAGCGGCAGAACCACTGAGCTAAATCCCGACTCCTGTGAGTGAATTTCTAAATGAGATCAATATATTAGTACTCTAAACAGACTGAAAAGTGGAAGCTCTCGTGTATGTGGGCCATGTCCAATCGAGATAATAATAATGGTACCTAAAAGTTTGGCACAGCCATGAGTAAAGAGGAACACTTCTTGCCTCACAGCATCCCTTTTTCTTCTCATCTATGAACTTGAACTGAACACCATCTCTTCCTTGGTCTTGACATTTCCATCTTCATACCGGAACAATGCCAACAGCTCTACTGGGTCTCCATCTTGCCCATGCCATGTCTAGTCAGCCTCCATTAAGGCTTCATTCTTACAAGTCTGAACATATAGCTACATCTACATTCAGATCTACTTCTATTTGTATACTTAATCTATGTCAATGTCTAAGCATTCGATTATATAGGTTTCTCTAGAAAATCTTTACTAACACCTGAGCTTTCCAAGGTTTCTCCATAAGTTAATACTAAAATATTTTTAAAACTCTAGTACTGTTTCTATCATAATAACAAAAATGTGAATAGTTTTGTCTCGTCAGTTCGCATTCAATGCCCATTGGTGACTGTATTTTCACCTTAAAGATAGTTTTTCTGTAATACAATGGACCATGGACTTACAAATTCAATTCTTTCATGAGGTTGGTTGTAATTCAGCTTGGTCAGTTGAAGGCTCAGGCTCCTCTACACAGCGGTCAAATTCTCTCTCCTGTACACAGGCAGATTCAGTGTCCTGAGAAAGACACTGGCCCAAGATTTCTCTATTAATCCCATACAGGAAAAGATGATGTAATGTTTCTTCCAGAACTCTTCGTAGGTTAAATCTGTATCTGAGACTAGCTGGAAGCACAGTGGCCAACATTCTTGTCATAACTCAAAAGGATTTTTTTCATAAGTTAAAACTCAAATTTTGGTTGTAACCCAAGTTGTTTGTATGCCAGGCTGGTCATAACTTGACAGTCCACTGTAATCTTTTAAAAGATTCTCTATTTGATTCATTCATAGGAAAATGGATACATATTGAAGACATACTCCTAAGTGAAATAAATAAGTCACACTTGTGTAAATACCGAATAGTTTCTCTGGTTTGAATAAACTGCAATAATACACAAAATCCTAATAAGATTGCTGACATTGTGAAATGGGAAGAAAGGGGCTAAAGGTGTAGGGAAGGTGGGATGGCTAGGGGGAGGGTAATAATGGAAAAGAAAAAAATGTGAGATAATGAAAAGATGGAAATAAAGTATTTGTAGATGGGGAGGGGAGGAGGGGGTGAAGGGAGGGCAGGGATAAGGGGAAAACATGAGAACCAAGACCTGTCATGTAAAGGTACGAGATCCCAACAATGAATGTAACTGTACTGTGTCCCTAAAGTGTACGAATAAACTCAATT
Organism: Fukomys damarensis; assembly: GCF_012274545.1. NCBI lineage: Eukaryota > Metazoa > Chordata > Mammalia > Rodentia > Bathyergidae > Fukomys > Fukomys damarensis. The sequence continues at coordinate 16,769,860 of NW_022900913.1, forward strand.
AAAGCTGAAGAAACAAAAAATTCTGTATTTGACTTTTTCTTAACCTAAAATGTACCCTACTTCTTAGGACCAACATTAGTCTTTTTTTCATGACATTCCTACAAGGGAGAGGCCAATCTCTTGCCATAACAAACAAGAGATATACACAGTTATCAGTGTCAACATGGAATTTCCTGCAATATTCGTGTGGCTGGGAAACATATTTCTTCTCTTTTAAATTGCCTCCTACTTTGATTTATTGTGTTGTTTGCCAGATGAATGCCAAATAAATCCTTAATGTTATTTGAATCTTTGCATATCAGAAAATGACTTTATTCCATCTTCATAACTAGTTATTGTCTGGCTGTATATGTCTGGGTTGGAAATTATTTATTTGTATGCATTGAGAGGTACTGTTATATTTTCTCTTAGAAACAATTTATTCATTATTTCCTAGAAATAAAGAGTGTGCTTACTGCCAGTTTGATTACAAATATTTTATAAGCAATCTTTTACTTTCATCTTGACTTTTTCTAAAGTGCTTATAAATATATTTTTGTCTTAGTATTCCCATTATTTAAAACATTTTCTCTAAGTATATATTTATTTATTTTTGGAATAATGTCTCCAGGTGTCAGTTTATATATTTATCCTTGGGATGAAAACTTATTTAATTTTTCAGTTAAAAAGCTATTTTCCTCCAACATTTAGAAATTTTTTCTATGACTATGTCCCATGTTCTGATTATTTATTGAATGTTTGACCTCATGCATCTTCCATACATAGCATACCTTCTGCTCACATTATTCATTTCCATAAGTTTTGGTCTGTTTTCTGAAAAAATATATTGATATTAGAATTAATTTTAGTAATTTTTCATTTCATTGTTAGTTATGCATACATGCATATTAATTTCCAAGTTTTCTTTCTTTTACTTTAAATGATCCCATTTTGAGGAATCACATACTAATTTTGTGAAAATGGATTTCATTGAATTACATTGAGGATATGAGTTTTTGAGTGCACATATTTTCCTTGATCAATCAGTTTCTGCAATATTTCTTTGTTGTTTTGAAATGTGAGTCTTTGCTATTCATATTTCTGGCTCTCATCAAATGTATTATGGCTCCTATTTTTCTATTTATATTAAAGATGAATGATTTGAGTTTTAGTTTGTGAGTTGAAATTATTGATTAGAGTTTTGTCATAGCATAAATGAAAAGAGAACTAATTACTGATTGCTGGTTTTACCTTCAGCTACGTGGTTGGGTTTGTCACAACTCTAATGGCAATGCCAACATCACTCCAATTGTTTTCAGATTGTCTATAGAACAACTTACTTTGTAAAAGCTAACTTTTTGCTTACATTCTGTTTATTTCTGCCTGTACTTCATGTATTTTCACAGGTAAGAATTATTCTGTATACAGACTATTAGCTAATTTTCAGTTTTACCTGGTGAGTCTTACTGTTTTCTCTCCAACAATTGCCATTGCTGAGTTGCTTTTCAGTACTATCCTACTTTGCTGCATCTCCCTTACTGCTCCCTCTTGGTTCGAGTTACTCTGAGATTGTCTGACAAATTTTAAGTCTTGCATTCACTTGTCATTGTACAAAAATTGGGTCCCCTCTGATGACCTGCCTGCCATTAAGGCTTGATATTTTTATTTCTATGCTATATGATACTTACTGGTGGTCTCAGCACAGGGGGTAAAAGAGTATGAGTTGGACAACACTATCCATTTCTAAAAGTATTTAAACAAAGTTTCAAACTAATGGAAAAATCAAAAGTGATAAAATTTAAATTTATATTCCCACCATTTACATTAAATATTAACATTTTGCTTCATTTTTATGTATAAACATAAAAATATTGCAAATATCACAATTCACTACAAACATTGAAGCTCTAATTTCTTGAATTTAAAAGCTTTTCCTACATAATCAATGTAACAATTTTGCGTAAGTGAATCAATTAAAATCCTTATCATCATTGAATAGGCAGCCTATGTTCAATATTTCCCAGTTGGCTCTCCAAAAGATTTTAGCTCTTTATTTTTTTTCTGCACATGGATTCATACAATTTTCTAGCCCTACATTTGGATTTGTAGCTCTCTTCTTAAAATGTAAAACAACTTTATATTTAACTGTTACCTATTTATTCATCATTATCTTTTTCAGGTAAATAGGTTTTCCTGAATTTGTGTTCTACAACAAGAAAATTCCCAGTGTCTTTAAAGTCTTTATCAAAGTTTTACCAGGTTTCTTTTTCTGTCTCAAGACAAATATGGGCAAACTGCTCACTTAAAAAAATCTAACATCATCAATGCAGATATGGTGATAACAAGCACAGGACACTTCCGGGGTGTGATTCAGTGGAAGAATGAAACAGGAAATACATCTGACAACCATTTCCTAGCACACATACAGAGGTGAGAGTAAAGATCTCTGTGTAGGATACACTCCAAAAATGTCTATCATAGCTACATATAAAATGAGTAGCACTACTTAGAATGTTAGATTGTAAATGATATATAATGCTTCATAATATGGTTCAACGATAAGTGCTTGAGATATGAAGTAATAGTGCAACTTTTATATCTACATGTGGAATTTGCTCAGATGAACTGACCATAATGAGTATAAGACTGTTTTTTGTGTGAGTTTCTTTGCTTGAAGTAGTTTTATTGCATACAAAAATAAATGACTTTTGTCATTTTTTTTTTTGGTAATTTTATAAAATACTTAAGGTTTCCTTTTTGTCATGGCTTAGTTGCAGTTAATACTCATTCTGCTCTCAGAAGCACGAGTAACCATTATATTAGCTAAAATGTTATTGGATTGTGCTCAAGATATTGTTTAAAGACAAAAGAGGACTGGAGCCAAAGAAGAAGTATAACTCTGAACAAATTTATAATGCAAATTTGTCTCTTCCCAAGGTCTCTGAGTGCCCAAGAGTAGTTGACATTCCATGCCACTCTGCTATCCTGAAAGGACTCATTTGTTCTTTCTGTCTTGATTGCTGCAATTGGAGCAAGAAGAATACCACTGTACAACGTTAGGGATCCCCTTTGACAGCCAGATGGGAGTTGAGAACTCCCCTGCCTGGGTAGCAGACCCACAGCTATTTATCAACCGGAAATATTTCACCTTCAATTTAAGAAAGTAGAAATCCATCTACAAAGGCCCACACCTCCCCAGAGATATGCTAAGAAAGAGCAAAGAACAAAAACTATTTGCAATGCCAAGGAGCAACAAAAGCTGATGGTCTAGGATAGATCATACATTCTGTTAAAGAAAATAACATATTCTTCAGTCAATGATCTCTTTCATCTTTCTTTTGCTTTTTGAATATTTAATGCATGATTGCATGTGAGAATAACCTTGCACTCAGATTGTGATAATTTGCAACTATAGTTCATTTGGTTTCTATACTATCATTTGAGTGTGTCATAATACATTAAAAATACTGCTGTAAAATTTAGAGAGTTCACTGGTCTGGTGCCAGGATTTTAAAAGAGAAATATGAGAGAGGAAGGTTAAAATGATTTCTGTGCTACATTCCCAAAGCAGGGAAACATTTTCCATAAGGATGTTTTTGGGTAACTACACATTGCCAGAACTGAATTTTTTAAAATTAAATTGTCAGTAATTAAATTTCTAGTTTGAATTAAGTAGATTTTATGTATAATATCAGACAAAGTGGTTATTTATCACAATACTAGATAAAATGTAATAGTTTAGATTTCAATATTAATAAAATCAATCATAGCAATAACAACATGATAGATACCATGGATAGATTTATTGTTACTTTTATTTCTCCATTTGATTACATTCTTTTTTGGCTTTACCGAATATTGTGTACTTTTACTTATTCTATGGAGCATATTTGATTTCCAACTAAACAGTGCTATGCTACCAAGATTGATATGATAACTAATATATTAACTAAATTTATTAGTTCAAAATGCAAAACGTAGCTCTCAAGAGCTACATGCATCGCACTAATTCATTTGCACAGGAATTTAATAACTAATAAAATGGATGAATACAGATCTTAATCCTAAAATGTAATTAAGTCTGTTAGTTCTTATCGTTAGATTATTATAGTCTTCTATTATCATTTTGTTTCTTCTACTTTTTTAATTTAAACATTTTCATTTAAAGTCTAATTTTAGCTGAGGATTTAGCTCAGCAGTTCGGTGGCCTGCCTTGCAAGCGCAAGGACCCGAGTTCAATGCCCGGTACAAAAATAATAAATAAATAAAATAAAGTTTAATTTTATTTGACCATAAAAATAATCTTTAAAATATCAAAGATTATAAATACACTATTTGAAAATGAAAGCTAAATCTACATAAAAATCCTGCATCGTTTTAGTATATCTAAACTGTGCATAAATTATTTTTTAGTAAAATTAAATACACCCGGAAAATATTTAAATAGAGTTGATATATCTTAATCGTCGTCGGTATATGTCAATGAAACTATAAATCAAGAAACATACATGACATGTTTTCTCCACTGTTGATATTCTCAGTGATATATTTCAAAAACACTTTTTCTCTCAGAGAGAAAAAGAAAGTCCCTCTTGCGTCTTGGTGAATCATTTGTAGTACATAAATGTAGCAATTACAACATTGGCTTTCTTTCTTGACTGAGATTTTGGTAGGCTTCCTTTCTTCACCAAAATCTATTTTATCCGAACACAAAATTTAGGTCTTAAGTTTTTGCATTTATTTCTTCTGAATACTGAATAAGGGATATGAATATCTCCTTTTTCTGATTCAATTCTTTGGTCATTGTTAATTGTACCACTTTAATCAGCAAAATAAATTTTAAGTACAGTATATTTTTAATGCAAATTTATCTGAAATATTTATATGCTTTAGAAAAGAGAATATATCATTCATAAACTCTTTGGATAATAATATCATTTTTTCATATCCATTCAAGGAGAAATAATAATACTTCTCAAATCTGGATTCAATGTGTGACTAATATTTTACCTCAGGTGATTAACAGAAAATTTTAAAAATCTCCTTCCTAAAATTAGATTCATTCATAGAAAAATGGATATATTTTCAGGATGTACTCCTAAGTGAAATAAATAAGTCTCACATGTGTAAATAACGAATAATTTCTCTGGTGTGAAAAACTATAATACTACATAAGATCCTAATGAGATCATTGACAATGTGAAATAGGAAGAAACGTACTAAAGGTTTAGGGAAAGTGGAAAGGGTGGGGGAAAGGTAACAAGGGAAAAGAAAAAAAATATGAGAAAATGAAAAAAATACAAGTAAACTGTTTGTAAATGGGGAGGGGAGGAGAGGTGAAGGGAGGGCAGGGTTAAGGGGAAAAAATGAGATCCAAGACCTGTCATGTAGAGGTACAAGATTCCGATGATGAATACAACTGTACTGTGTACCTAAAATGAACCAATAAACTAAAAAAAAATCTCCTTCCTGTGCAAATTATATTTTTACAAGCTCTTATAAATAATAAAGGGGAGCTAGAAAGATCCAATATACTGGTAAATAGATCCAAAATCAACTTCTATCACACCTATTATATTTGTACTGTATCTAGAAAAGTAAATAAAGAACTGAGTAAAATGTCCTGAAGAGAAAGAAATCCATTCTTCCCTAAAAAGACACAACTGTTTTTTTGGTTATCAAAATATGATCACAGTAATTCAGTATCAGAAATTACTTAAGGGTGAGTTAGAATAAGGAAACATTCTTAATTTCCTAATTTTCTGTGTATAAGAACTCAGAGACATCATGGATATTCTGAGAAGCATCAAGGTACTCTAACAGAGACAATCAGGAGTTCAAAGGAAAATTGGGTAAAATCATTGGAATGACACAGCCAAATAATGCAAAATGAAACAGTACTGACAGGAAGAAGAAAGTGAGAAAGACTGAAATAGTATCTACAAGATTTTAAAAAAATAATCATATAAGAATACAATAATATTTTATAAGTGAAATAAGTATAGCATAAATATTAACCCAAACAACATTTGAGAAAAAAATAAGTATGTACTTCATAAGATAGTCCTTCAGTTTACAGAAAGCCCTTCCTTCAAAGCAATTTACCTAATTATTGTGAAAGTAATTGAGTTCTGTAATGCCAAGGGAACCTTCTTCATTTAAGCCAGTTATTAATTAGCTTCCCTCAGGTGTATTTTTTCCCTAGATTTTGTCTAGGCTTTCAGAGGTGTTTCCTGACCAGTCAGTCAGTAGCTTTACTAAAAAGTAGCCTCTATCCCCAACCATGAGTCTTCAGGTTGTAAAACTCTGCCTTGTATTATCTCCCCGACTTCCACGCACGCCTTTGAGTTTAAAAAAAGAAACAAATACTTATTCAAAAATAGTACATACAAATATGTTGAAATTTAGAATATATTTGCAATATTCGAAGTGTTGCATTGTCACTAGCATAACACAACTTTAAAGACTGGAGAAAGAAATACAATTCCAATAAAAGAAATTTATTCTAGAGATACCCGTCCTATTGGTGCCTTCATCTTTCTCTCACCTGGTACTAACCTTGTCGTGTTAAATTTATAATACTTCACAGCTGGAGAGGTATGTTTGTGCCAAACCTCTTTAGTAAATCTCATTCTTTGTGGCTGATTTATTTATCCCTTCTCCTTCCAATTTTAATCTCTGTACTATTTGTGTTTCAGCTTATGGGTTTGCCTAACTGCAAAGGTCAAAAGTTTTGTTTTCGGTGGAATAAGGGGTGAGATATAAACGGACTATATTCAATGATTTATCAGTGTTCACCTGATCCAATTCAGATCAAATGATCATCTTCTGTAATTGTTTAATGAATTTAATACAGAAATAAAAACACATACTTATAGCTAGAAAATCTTTAACCTTCTGCTTGCTTCTTAATTTTCCTATGGAGGGATTAAACAACATAGAATAATGTGAAATCTATGATGATGAACAAAAACTGTTTTAGGGCTATCTCAACCCTATTATTAAAAACTGGTGTTATTGTAAAATTGCTAAATTTCTTTGAATTTCAGAGTTTGCACACATAAAATGTGGACTATGATATTTTAGGTCTGAATTTTGTGACAATACTGTACACAATTTCCTTTATATCACTTTAGTTTTCTGTCCTCTTCATTTACATCCATATAAGCTCAATTTAGCACCCTTACCAGTACATTAATTCATAAAAGAACAAATTAGGTTCAAAACAATGATAGAAACATCTATCAAGATTTAAGTTTTGGGTAGACAATTTTCTAATTGCTTCATATGTCTAAAGTCACTTTCCAACTCAGAATAATGCTGTCACTATAACTTTGTATTATGGTCCTCAATTGGAGATACGAAAAACAGGCACAAACAACCTTAGTTTAAGGCACACAAGCGGGAAAATGAAGAGTGAGATTCAAATCAGGGTGTCTAAGCTTATGAGTTTTTAGTCTAGCAGTTCAAATTTAAATGGAAAAAGCTACCTTTAAAAACAAAATAAAACAAAAGTAGCAAAAAAAAGAAGAAACTTTTCCAAAATTTTTTGTTTTAAAATTGGGGGGTGTTGAATCTTTGGTCACAGAATGAATTAGCAGACTGTTCATGAAGTAGTTTTGTGACATAAGTTTAAACAAAACCAGATTTGTATTATTGTGTGTGAGTTAATGAATATAGGTTTAGCTGGGGATTTAGCTCAGCAAGAGCAAGGACCCGGTACCAAAAGATAAATAAACAAACAAACAAACAAACAAATATAGGTTTATTCAAACACAATTTGAATTGCCCATTAGTGACATTACAATAGAAAATGTATGATAGATTGCTATTACTTCCTTCCCAATTGACAAGAATACAGTGGTAAATAACAAGGGTGATATTAACAAAATACCCAGTCAAAACACTTTTCATTGTGTGTCTTTATGATACCAACATCCCATATTTCTATAGAAATGTTGGATGTGTATGTGTTCCATAAAAATGTATCATATGTATGTCTTATAATACAAAATGATTATAGATAGAAATTATATCAATAACATACTATGTCTCAATTATATTCTTGGAGTTATTAATAATGATAAAAATGAATGTATTAATTAGAATATACTTTACTTTCATAGCAATTTGACATTTCATTGCAATTGTTTTTGAAGATTTTACATTCTTTATATCACAATTTGACTTGAAAGATAAAAAATTTATTACTATAAAAATGTAATAGAATGATTCCATTTAATTAGAGAAGTCATCAAGATGCCTACTCTCTCACTATAAATTCACAAGCACACAAGTGGATATGTGTACATCTAAGAAAGTTTATATTTGTGTGTATATATGCTATGAGTGAAAGAGAATAACAGATTGTATTTTCTTGTATACACACAGCACATTTTGTGAAATAACAGGCCAAGTAAAGATACCCAATATGAAATGCTACCTTTTTTTTTTCTTTCCGTACTGGGGATTGAACTTGGGACCTTGCACTTGTGAGGCAGGCAGCAGAACCACTGAGCTAAATCCCAGGCCCTGAAACAATACTCTTAAGAACATGCTCTGAAATTATGGTGCCTGCTTATTTTCAGGGGCAGTTTGAAGGTGACCCATTTTCTGTAGCACCCATTACAGTAAGGATGGCTTTTGTGTGGTAAAGCATGAAGACATCTATCTCACTAAAGGATTTTATTTCCTTCCCTCAGTCTATAGATTCTATTTCAATGAAATTAGAAAGTATAATATCACAAATATAGGAAAAATAAACCCAAGAACTTAAAGCAGCTTGCTTTTGGTACTGAGTCAAATTGTTTTTTTTTTCAAATTTATTGTCAAGAATTTGTATTTCTCAGTCATATATCCTAGAAGAGTGTCATAAACATTATCTTATTTGCATGATAATTTATACATTGCATATTCATTTTCTGCCCAATAGTATGGAAATTAGTAATCTTAATGCTAAAATTCAATCTGTTAATGAGAAGTAGTAACGGTATTGCACTGTTACATTTTGCTTCTAAACACAGTTTAGCTAGAGTTTTCTCTAAATGTCTCATCATGAACGCACTAAGAAAGGAATCATTCTCAAGGTTCAATTATTTCCCACTAAGGCTAATAGGATTCCCAAGATCACTCCACAAAGCAAGTTGTTCCAATTTGACTTTAAAGCAGAAAGAAAGAAAAAAGAAGTTGTCACAAATCCTGTAACTTGACCTGTCACTCTTTCAGCAAATGTAAAGCATTGAATGCTTGACTACTGACCTAAACTGATGTCAGGCTATTGAAATTTTAAAGGTGAGAGATGATGATTATTTTTTAAAACAGATTCAGCGTTATGAAAGCAGATGCTTAACATATTAATGGATGCCTTAAATGATTAAATCTTTTAAAGTTTGTATGTTTTTCAGGAAAATCTGAGCATCTTTTTTTGTTACTATTATCCTAGGACTTCATTAAATGCATATATGTGTGTGTTTATGCTTTTATAACATATTTCCTAATACTGACATGTGAATTCTATTGATTTTAAAATTTCCAAGAATTAAAACTAGTTTGTTTACTGATCTTCTACTGTTACCTACATTTATTATTTTCTTCATATATGTAATTGGTTGGTGATTAGGGCAGATATGGACAGAGTTTCTAAGACTAGCCAGGACCAATCAGGCTTCACTGTACAATTTTGGATCAATAAACACGAGCATACTCAATGCGGCACCCAATCAAACCCAACCTCAGTTATCGATTATGATTCACCTGTCACGCCTGGGCAGACGGCAGTATTCTCTGTTATTTCACAGGATTTCTCTCCCCTTGATGTATGTTCTTTACATAACTTCCAGGACTGGGAAACTGCAGATTTTTCTTCTAAGGTTAAGTTTTATTATGGAGCACAGTTAACTCTAAGGTAGATTATTTCTTTTGGACTGAACTAATTACTGATACTTTTAAAATCGGCAGATTTTGTTTTAAGTGTAAGAAAAGACAATCAGAAATGCTGCAGTGGGGTCAGAGGCCAGCAAGCAAACCTCTTGGATATTGCAAGCTGCTCCTCTGTAAGAAAAAACTCCCGGAGTTGAAAACACCAGTGCACAGCTTTCCGTGAAAGGGGGATTTCCATTCTAAAATTGCAAGCAAATGACTTCTGCCACGGACCTAAATGAAAGTGGAGCTGCTTCATTCCAAAGAGCCCCTAGAGGGAAACTCAGCCCCACTGACAACGTAGTTTCAATCTCGTGGGGCCCTGGGTAAAGAATCCAAGCCTGCTGTGCTGGACTTCCGCCTGCAGAGCTGAGACTTGTTAAGTGGCTGTTGCTACATGCTGTCAGGTCTGTTGGAGGCAGTAATAGAATTCAGGTACAAGTGAGTAACTACAGAAACCTGATACTAATGTTTCTACATTTAAACAAAAGTGATTCATGTCTTCTAAGATGCCACTTTGAATATTTTCGCTGTGCGCCATGATTTTCTGACACATTATTTAATTTGTGTACTTTCTTAATTTTCCCTGCCACGTCGAGTTCTCCCCTGTTCCTGTCTGAACACTTGGCTAGTGCTGTTTCAGTCTCTGTGAATCAAGTAATATTGATAATTGCTGCATATTGTCCCATTCGGAGAATCTCAGACCTGGTAATGATGGTATTCACCTTCCTCGTCAATGACACCGTTGCCTGACTAGGAGTAATGTGGACCTCAACCCCCTTCAGTTTGGACAATATAACAGAAACCCTAAAAACAGACGAAATTTGTCTATAGACAAAAATTGAGAGTAATGGAGAGAGGAAAAGGATCTGATGACCTAATTCCTAAATACATTCTTGACTTTTCCACATAGAATAAATCCATCTGTTTACTACTCAGAATTTGATTTTGTCAGTTCATACCATAAAACAAAAGAAATTTTAAAAAGCCTCCAAAATATAACCTGGCCAAGTCATTCCAAAGCACATCTGTCCAGTTTCTTATTCCAAGAAGCCATCATCTATTCAGAACCGACTGTACTCAACTTCCACACATTTGGGGACGTGCCCATCAGTACGTTCCCTGAAGAGCAGCAGGGATGGACAGTCTTTTGCTCTACTTTAAATTCAGCAAATAAACACAACACAGCTCACTATTTCTACTTCATCCTCATTTCCATTTGAAACAATTGTGATTCTTGTAGAGTTCAAAGTGAAATATCTTCCAATCATAACATTTGACCGAGGGAGCCGTGGATCATAAATCTAGAGCTCAATGAACTCGATATTGAGAGCAGAGCTTTCATCGGGGAGATTTTGGCGCACAGGCAAATTAAATGTGTTGGTTCGCTTGGTACTGTTACTTGTGTAGTAGGCTTCAGCTTTTGCCATTCAAATAATGATGGGAAATTAAACTTTAATCAAATGCATAGATTCATTAGTTGTATTGTGCTCCTACAAGTATTCTCCAAGCTAGCCCTTCTATGAATTGTTTTCAGTGTGTGGAATTTTGAAAGCAAAATCTTAGCAGCTCCCTCATTACGCTGAATGTATGTTTAATGAAGAAGGGGTCAGGTGTGTCATATTTTGACATCGGTCTTTCTCAATTCAAACACATGTATCCCCACATAGAACACTTTAACACCTTCCCCTTGATCTTTTATCATACCAAATCCTGTGTTTTGAGGACTAGAGTTTTCACTTAACATCATATTTCTTTGTTCCATATTTTGACTTTGCTTATGTAAAAAAGCACATGGATGTATTTTAGTTCAAATTAGGCCTCATTTAGGGCCTCATAAATTGTTGAATTTTTTGGCTTCTGTACTGTATGCAGGCTTGTAGATATAACAAAGATGCTACCTATTTTATAACCTGAAGCCTTCTTTGAATTATTGACATATCATTTGTTGATTCTGAGTTTACACTGGTTGTTAATGAAGCTTGAAATGTATTGCACTCTTCATAAAAATGATAATAGTAAGGTGTTTGAATGCTCAGCTCAAACAAATATTACTTCACATTTGAACTTACAAAATAACCTTCTGACTTTGTGTTTAAAACGTTTCCTTTTGGTTCTAGAATGCATCTTGAGGTCCACTACTAGACTGGAGAGACTACCCATGCCTGCTGTCCCTCACTAGGTTGGTTACACAGAGCTATTGCACCAAATTAGGCTTGTTAGCTGAGAATTGATACTGAGTCCAACAAAACTGTTAGGAGATGCAGATTTTAAAAGGAAAAACAGTGGTCTTCTTGCAGTGCATGAACTGGAATAAAATCAGGCCATTGAAACTGGAATATACCTTAGAGAGCATTGTTTCAATTACTTCATTTCACAAATGAGGAAATTGAGAATCAGAAAGACTAAGTGATTTTCCCAATATCATAGACCTAGTTAATTACAGAAGTCCGAATAGAAACTGGGTTATCCAAATCTCAGCCCCAGGTTCTTTCCATTATGCCAAATTAAATTACTTGTCACTATTTAAGCTACATGGGTCATAAAAAGAGCATTATGGTGTTCAATATATCAAAATATTATGTTGCTACAAAAGTTAAAATGTTTCAAGAAAGAAACAAGTTTAATTTTCTGATGGTTTCTGATAAAATAAATTACATTAAATGAATTCCATGATAATCATATATAAATCCATTATTACATTTATATGAGGAAAGAATCAGTACTACCGAAAGGCCTAAAGGGCGAAGAATTGATCAGTACTAGGAATAAAAAGACATTAATTTCAAGCTTCGTTAGCAACACAGGAAATATAACATGGGTAAAATTAGTAAATATGAGATTTCATACCAGAACAGGGTATGAGGCCAAGAGAAAAGTATACGTCAAATGACACAGGGCCATGTGTTTATTAATACTGTAATAATATTTTCTACTTGAATAATGTATCTAAATGTGTAAGTAATTTTATAAAATATTTCTTCTTCTACTTCATTAACAAATATTTTCTCCTTAGAGATAAATATGAGGACGCTGGAGTTTGGTGAAATAAAATACTTACCCAGTTGAGCATAGGAGGCAGACTCTGAGGCTTAGAGTGAAACTCAGGTATTTTGACTTAGATGAAATAATAGACTTCTCTTGTTTTTTATTTTATTGTGATATATTTTGGAAGTTCTTCACCAAAAAGAATGAAACTATTTCTTCAACATTTATCCCCCTTTAAAAGGCCCAAAACTTGTGGAAAAGAGGCAGCAGTAAACGGTGAATATTTTTTGCACTTCATGTCTTTTATTATATGTTATATATTGTGAGGCATAAAATTTTATGAAATTATAGTTACATGCTTGAAATGGATTTTAAATCTCTTCATTTTCTATGTCACAAGTGAGAGTTGTAAACCTGAAAAATTAAAGCTGCTGTGTAATTTATCCTACCCTCAAAATCTTTACTATACATTGTACAGTTTTTGAAGTAAACAATAGTAGTAAAGACTTAAAAATGATATTTCTCCATGGAAAACTGTGATGAATAGAGGTGCATGATTATAAGTTAAATTATATCATGTGAATATAAAAAAGACTGTCCTCCCCCTACACTTTATTACATTTGGCATATATGAAAACATCAAATAATAGGTATATTTGTAACACTTTATTCTGTTTGCATTGCAAATAGGTGAATCAAATCTGTAAATTCCCAAGCTAGTGGATGATTATTTGTAATGTATCTTATTATTTATAATGACTACTGATGACTGTTTATAAAATCTACAATGATTTCACACCTAATAATGCTGTTTTGAACTTTGGCATAGGAGGTTTGATATCTGTTATATGATACCAAATTATTTGAGGTAGGTGGGTGGATTTTTTTCTCTCAGGAAACATTCTGTACAGATGTGAGTTTTGTAGAGCTATTGTTTTGAGCTATCTCAATCTGGTGGATGAAGATTACAATAGTAGAGGGAAATCAATGTGAAAATCTGTATGTGACAGGGACAAAAAGAAACTTTACTGTTTGGGATATAAATGATCTTTCCAACTTACTCTGCCCCTGCTCTCCTATATAGCTGTTAAATTTGCCCTACCTACCCTATGTATTTCATTGTAATAATACATACAAACACACAGCAAAAGGAAAGCAAGTAGTGACAACCATATTTAGTCATGTATTAAAAACCATAGCCAGGAAAAGGAAGAAGGGAGTAAAACTAGAATGCTTATTTTTTAAATGTGGAGAAAAGCTAAGCTTTCAGAATTTAAAAAATACATATAGTAAAACCCCAAAGTCAGTTCATCCACCATAAATCACTTATGGTTTTTAGTATTACTTCTAACCCAAATTCTGTTTTGTGCTACATTTCCCAGATGATACAAATAGTAGGGATGAATCATGTATCCCGTAGGACCTCATATTTTCATATCAAGTCATAAATTAAAATTTAAAAGACAATTGTCCCCCCCAAAATATTAAAACAACTTATTTTCTTATGCTTGAGCAAAATTTCATTCATGTTAAATTTTCATTCAATATTTCGCGAGCCAGCATTTCAGGAATCGCAGTAAGCAATTTCTTAGATGAAAGCAAATTTAAACATGTAGGGACAAACGTTTAAACATTCGGGGACAATCTCTTCTCTACTGTCATTGGACCAAATGAGTGACAGTCTCCTGAGAAGCTACCCTCCCCTTTTGCTGCCCTGCCTAGCTTTCTATACTCCGCCTTTCTTATCTTTTCCCTTCTCACTGGAAGTTGAAGAATTTCTTCCACCAGCACAATCATAGGCAGGGAAGGAAGAATTGCATATTCACAATTTATCCACATTTGCTTTAAATTACTACAGGTTGGAAATTCAATACATCTCCAAAGCTTAGGTCTGAAATGCTTCCTTCATCTACAATTTGCGGTAGGACGTTTGCAGGGTATTTTTATTACAGCAGCAGGGCCTCCCCCACCAATTAAACTTTATTTACTACATTTTCTTAGCTAAGCCCCCCAAAAATTTCTTCAGATATAAAAGACTAGACATATTGTTTCACCATGAGAAACTGTTATAATCACCTGTGGATGTTTTTTGTCACATGCATTTTATCATCATTTTAAAAATGAAATACCATCATTTAAAAGGCAAACATGAGGCTTTTTCTTCTAACTTTCCCTTTGGATCTACTATTGATTCAGTGCAAGAGTTTAAGAGCAAATTAAAATTGGCATTTTAAACTCACAATACAAAACCATTGAAAAATTCCTTCAGATTAGAAGCTGTCAGTTAACACTGCACTGTTTTCACAAGAGATATGGTTTGTTCTGAGTATAAAGGAAGCGGCCTGAACCATATATTTCCACAGTGTGTCTGTAAGAGTGCCGCAGCCACTCATTGTCTCCCATAACGTTCATGGTAAATCTCAGACAGGTGAACAGTATCAGATGAAGGCTTATCTTTGGAACTTTTAGAGTAGCCCACAGGGCATCACCTGCCATGGAATTTTTCCAATCATAAATATAAAGAGGTGAGCTGATCAAGGTTTATCTCAAAGAGATAAACTCAGCAAGAATTTCTCATGTTTAAGTTGATTTGATATTTCTATGTAGATTCAATGTAGAATATTGTTTAATTCACACGTATTAATGCAAAACTAGTTGTGTTTGGCACTGTGATCTTAACTGTGATCATCGTGGGGGTTAAATAAGATAATCAGAGTCAATAGTTTCAAACAGTGCAAATAGTAAGTACTGTTAGGCTTCAGCTATTATTTCCTTGCAACTACTTGTGCCTACTTTCCTTTCCCTGTGACCTCTGGGGCCAATTTGCTCTGTTGTGACTTCTAGTGAACCTTAGTCCTGGCCAAACTCTTTCTGTCTGCTGTTCATTATGTTTAACGTGCTTCTGCTTTTTCTTCCAATATTTGATGGCCAAGGGCAACATCTACGTAGGCTATATAAACATGATACAGAGTATGAGGCTAGAATCAATCTACCTGACAGGCGAAATGCATTGGGAAGTATGTGCAAAACTCAGGGAGGCAGGAGAATCATACTCCACTGGACCTACCTTCATAATCTAGATGGAAAAGCAAAAGGCTGGACTAAACATCTTGGTTCTTACTATAGCAACCTAAAGTCTTTACAAAGCCATGACTACTTCCAGGTGGAAAATAAAATTATTATTTCTGATTCAAGCTAATTACTATATGATATTGTGCTGAATAGAAAATAATTGCAACAACCAGTACAACCCTCATATTTTCCCATGCAGAAGAATAAAAAAATAATTGCATTCAATGCACAAGTGATGCACAGAATAATGTACCCCTGCCATATATATCATTATAGTCAATTTGAAACTCACTTTCAATGTTCTTTAGCAATAGCAGCATATTTACTCTGTCAAATATTTATGAAGTTTAAAACAAAGTCAACCATAGCACTTAAAATCAAATGTTTTAAAATTAGAATTTGTTACATTGTTAGGAAAAATGAGTAATACAGAAAATTTTACTGATATTGTTTCACTGAATAGTTTTACATCATCTTTGTAAATATTATTGATTATATGAATATGGAGAAAAATAGAAGTCATTGAATAAATTGCCTCTCTACTCTGAAAATTAATGATGACTCAAATTTATCTAGTTTTATAAATTAGAAAATAATTTTATGAGATGTTAGAAAAAATCCTCAGTCCTACACAGATAGTGACAGGAAATAAAACTCTGCATACTCCACAGTAAATTTTCCATCATTACTTATAGATATCAATAAATGATTTATTCATATTGCCAAATAATAAAATGCAGCATGATTCCACTGAAACTAGTGAATTCCCATTTTTAAACAATATCTTTAACAGTATCTCACACTATTACTATACAATTGCAACTTGGTAATGGCCACGGCAGTTTCCTCTGGTGGCATATCCAATATTAATTTTCTCCTCTCATTTATAGAATTCTTCTGTGTTAATGGTATATATTATCAATGGACTGTGTCATAGGCTGTGTCCTGTAATGTCCCATAAAAGTGCTTACTTCCCCAGAACAAAGCCAGGGTTGACATGTAAATTCATTTTACCTAATGGTGTAAAACATGGTAAAATTTCTTTGAGGCTTTTTGAGAAAACTTTGAAAAATGGACAGCTTAATCTGCTATGTATTTTTTTTTGCTGCTTTCTTTTATTTTTCTCATTTTAAAATTTCCCACTTCTTGATGAAACAATAAATGGAAATGCAGACGCTAGCTTGTGAGCATAGAATAGAAAGGTTCATGCTTAAAATAATGGATTAGAAAATTAAAAGCTCTGTGTAAGATGTTTCAAAGGAGTTGCTGTGGGAGACCTTGGATGCTTATCTATGGGTTTCTTTTTATACAAGAAAAATAAATCCTTCTTTAAGAAGTTATTGTTGAATTTCTATTCCATGCTGGTAAATTCAATTTTGACTTACACAATAAGTGGACATTTTTCTTCAAGCAGCAGCATTTATACTTTTGTAGACTATTGGAAGTTTATAGTAAGAATTACAACGAGGTACAACATATGAAACACAGAATCTGAAACTCAATTATCTGTACAGAGTGAATAAATATAACAAAAAAATATCCTAACTACTTTTGAGCAGTTTTATTTTGCATTTTTCCTATGTGTCAAATAAATATCCTGTGCAAAGAATCCTCACCATGAACTCTCTAATGAATAAAGCAATCATTTTATAAATCCTTTTAAACACAATAAAAGTTTTAAAAATTATCTACATTGAAATACAAAACTATTTATTGCTACAAATCAGCTAACTTTTCTGTTAATTTACATAAAATTGTTATTAACCTTTTGCTGTTTGTTTATTTGTTTGTTTTATGGGGGGATGGGTTTGTTCTGGGAATCAAACTTGGGCCCTTGTGCTTGTGAGTCAGGCAGCGAAGCCACTAAGCTAAATCCCCTGCCCTGAATCTTGTGGTTTAATAATGTTTTCCTTGTTTAATTGTATTTGCTAACAAAATATAAATTCCTTTAATTGTAACTTTTCTCTCACTGGGCTTCTTTTCCCTATCTCCTTTACAATACAATCATAATTCAGTGAAACCATTTATAAACTATGCAGCTTTAAATTGTCGGCTCACCTGTAAATAATGTGTTTTCACAAAATGTTTTTTTTTTTTTTTTTTACAACAGTACAAAGCAGGATTTTCAAGGATGTGTGGATGATTCTTTTACTTGGAATATTATCTAAAATTTATCTATACTGTTTCATGTATTTCCACTAGTCTGGGGGCACATAATAAAATAAGTCATTTCCTCAGTGCACTTTACAAGATTCAGTGTGTCTAGCAATATGACAAAAAAAAAAAAAAAAAACCAGTACCGTTAACTTTCCTAAGGCTCATATTTCTTGATCAAGGCATGTGTATTTGAAGAATGATTGAAAATAAATGCAAACCCAAGTTTTTTCTTATTTAGTAATCTAAGAAAGATTTTGGAATAATGGCACAACTTAGTTATGATGTTGGCCTTATTTTGAACATTATAAATTGTGCTTTCAAAAATGTTATAGTTGCCAGGCTTTAGCTCAGTGGTTTTCTTGCCCCAAATTTGATCCCTGCTACAAAAAAAAAAGTTATAGTTGATGAAAAGTATTTAAATAATAATGGGATTTTGATTATTTTCCTTTTAATGTTATCTGTGCAGAAACTATATAGTACATAGGTATTAAGGGATCTAGGGTCAATCATACAACATAATTTATTTCTATAAATTTATAAATAATCACTGCTTTTAAAATATATGCACATATAAAATTTCAAAATATTATATATATATGTATATACACATATATAAAAGAAACATGATTTTCACATTTTTAAAAAGAGTTTATGTAAATGTGTGATTTCATGAAGGAAAGAAGGATTTATTTAACTGGAATTGGTTAGTACAGTCAGCCTCACTGTTAATTTCATACTTTCTTATTATCAGAACATCTTAAGGGCCAGCCAGTACATTAATACTCAAACATGTCTTACACTTATAGGTTTGGTTATCTGAAATCTAATAAATTCATTCAATCATAGATTTATCATACAAAAAAAAAAAGCACAAGAGAATGCCAGAATGGACATGATTCCTGGGAATTAAAATTCAAGAGAGGTTCAATTATGTTGACAGTGACATTTTGAACAATGTAGGAAATAATTATTCCAATGAATAACAGCCGTCTCCTGCAGGCTTGGTAAAGAGATAATTTAAATACTTCTGTAAGGAAAACTGCATTAGGACAACATGGATGTAAGTCAAGAAGCTCACTGGATTGTGGGCTTCTTAAAGGTAATATTTCCCCAAGTCCCATACTAATTTCTGTAACACAGTCTATAAATAAGTTAATTTTATTTCTTTTGTTTTATGAAAAAATGAATGTTCAATAGGCAAAAAAGAAAAAGATAGTCTGACTCTGTAACATATCTCAGAAATAAACTCCTTTTGACTTTAAAAGATCCATGCTACATCAAAATGTTTTTTTCAGTTATCTTCCTTGTCTCTTCTCTGGCCCAGTGCACTGAAGTTATAATTTAGCTGTACAAATGAGAGTGATTTGAATAAAAATAAGAAGATACCATGATGCTTTAAAACAGGCTTAATTTCTGGATCAAGACTCAATGTAGTTATCCTTTTATCAGTGAATGAAAATTATAAAAATCCCCAAATCTCTGTTCGTTTTCCTTTCTCCCCTTTCAGTACAGCCAACCCATTCTTTTCTTCCCTCTGATCGTGACTAAGCTGAAAACATATGGTCTTGCATTTTCATAAGACACTTGTCAAAAGGCAATTCTATCTTCTTGCTGTCTTTTTGCAGTAACTGTCAAAGTCGGCTACGACGCCAAATTTCAGTGTCTACAATCACAAAATGAACACTCCTGGAGTAATCCTAGGAACAGTGAACACTGTTAACAATAAGAGTGGCTCTTATTTTACTCAGTGAAACTGAAATCTTTGTGAAGATCTTCACCTCCTTAAATGGTGTGGCCTCTTTCATCCTCACCTTGCATTTCCTTAACCTCCTGTCACTGTACCTGGGCCCGCGCCCTTTTATGCACATTCGCATCACTGCAGGGAGTTTGCATTGGCTGTTCCATCATCACGTGCTCCGCTGTTCTCCACGCAGCTCCACGACACAGGACTAATTCTCACTTCCTCTAGTCCGTGTAATATTTTGCTGAAATATACCCCGAATTAAGCAACATTTTCAGCTTGCTCTCATTTCAATCACTCCTGATCTTTTCTAACTGATCTACTCATTTCATAAATAATATTATCACTTTTAATATTTGGTGTGACACTAATTTTTTACCTGAGGTTCAGTGTATTCTGTTTTTATCAGTAATAGATCTACTTTTCCATAGGAATAAGGGATATCATCTCTCTTAGATTTGAAATGGACTTCAACAACTAGAATGGTGTCTTGTTCCCTGGGATTAATACTTTATTCTGAATTAATGAATGCATTTATTATCACTAGTTCTAGTTTTTTTCCTAAATTTTTTGATCTTTTAGATGTATTCTCTGCAATGGCTATTTCAAAGTGATTAGACTTAATTTCAATTTCCAGTGCATCTTTTTTATTTGGGTAATTTAATAAGCTTACCTGTGTGCTCAGTCGGGCTTAACCTGGTGAAAAGATTCAAGTCCTGTGCCTTTGATGCTGAGATGTTTTTCTTTGGGTTCTGAGATGCTCCACTGACCTTAATTTCCTTTTATCCATATGGACCTCTTGTCAGTTTCCTTTTTGGGACAAGATTCTTTCCCTCTCTTATTGACTTTCATTCTATTTCAGCCAACTTTCTTTCCTGGTTTAGACTTAAGGGTTAGAGTCTTGCCCTCCGCATTCAGTACTACCAAGACCATAATTTTCCCTGCTAATGACCAGGAATGTTGAACTATTAGTGCCAATCCACTCTGCCACAGCCAAACCACCTGGCCAATAACACTTCTTTCTAAATTGTGCCATAGAAAGGTCTTCCTAGACGTGCTTCCTTTCCTGGATGTCAGACCGGCAGCGCCATCTAACGTCTGTCGTTGTCTCCTTGGATGCTTTCCTCTGGGTCTTTCTCAGATATTCCCCTTAAAACCTTTTGCAAATGTAATTACAAC
Organism: Fukomys damarensis; assembly: GCF_012274545.1. Classification (NCBI taxonomy): domain Eukaryota; kingdom Metazoa; phylum Chordata; class Mammalia; order Rodentia; family Bathyergidae; genus Fukomys; species Fukomys damarensis. The sequence continues at coordinate 16,790,894 of NW_022900913.1, forward strand.
TTGGTGACTGTGGCTGACACGACTGGCAAACACAGTTTGGAGCAAGAGTTTACCTCGCAGTAACTCCAACTCCATAGCTATACAGTAATACATATATTCATTATGAAAATATCTTATTTTGAAGGTTGTTTATTTGCAGATGTTTTCTATCTTGTCAGAAATGAGGCTCCAAACTGTGGGTTCCTAATCCATTTAACTAAGTAGGCTCAGGAGCTAAGAACATAAAAATGTATGATAGAAGCTAATTTAGTAAGTAGTTTTCCTTTATTTCTAATATTTCTTTACACATTTGTCAGGCTATTACTTTATCATGATATCCACAGGATAGATCACCAAAGCTGAATGTTTTCCTGAATTAGGAGGATGCCTAAATGTGATTGTATCTTGCATGACTATATCTTAATGTAATTAAATCACTTAATGGCTTGCACAATTATCTCTTCCCCTTCCCTTTCTCTATTCACAGTTTGCACACAAAACCCTAAAGATGTATTTTCTCTTTCACTTTGGATCATGAGAAGGCTGGATGAGATATTCGTAGTTAATAACCCCCACCCACTTAACCACCGATATTGATGTGTCTCAGATTTAAGCAGCGTTGACTTAGCACCGTTTTTATTCTGGGTGAATGCCTCGCTTCACCAGAATCATGAATGCTCTTTGCTTCATGGAACTCTATTGCTTTTATTCCCAGAACCAATTATATCTTAGCTAATCTCTTGCCCCTTTAATTCCTGATAGTGTTCACAACAGTGTATGCAAGCTGCGAGTGCATTAGTGCTGCCTCTCTTTGCTTTACCCATTCAGGGCTAACAATACAAAATTGCCTGGCTCCAGCTGATTACAAATTCGTTATTCGGAATTATGACCAATAACAAAATTCCTCTTGCCCTGGTTCAGCAATATTATTCTTTTTTAATTCTACATCTCTCTCTCTCTCTCTCTGTTTAAACTACCTGCTGGTCATTTTATATATGTGCCCAGCAGCACCCTAGACAGAATGTGTCTGTCTCCCCAAAGTCTCACGTTTGCTGATTCTGCCTTAGGACATTGAGTCTTGATCCCCATTTATTCTTGGGCTAAGAGCCTTCAAGGAGATGTTTGCCCTTTAAGACCTTCCTGGAAAAGTGTATTGAATAAGCAAACAGAGGGCAAAAAAAGAGTAATAGTCTATGAATCGTTCATCTCTTCTATCAAGGCACACGCAATTCTTGACATCTCACACATGCTGAGTCTTCATTTGTTCACTAAGTGAAGTAAATTAGGGTTTGGAAAACACTATTTCTTCCATACATTTTGTGCATTATAAAGTACTACTAGGGCTTGTGGTCATAGCCTGTCTGTAAATACAGTCAATTTTGGATTGTAAAATATGGAAAAATACATCATATTAATTGCATTCAAAGCGTGTGTACATATTTATATAATGAAAATGCTCATTATAGTTTTGAATGGTTATTTTAATTATTGACAACTAGTGAAAATATCGTGAAATATCAGAAAATGTCTGCTACTAGAATTTCTGATTAAACAAATAATGTCATCTCCAATCTTCAGTATACAATGACATACAAATACCCTGCTCCCTAATTTTATGGCAATTTGAGCACCAAAATCCTAAAAATTAACTAATTAACATTTAATCCTAATATAAAAGTGTTAATTGAAAGATATTTAAACTAAAAAACTATTTTCAGTGAGGAGAAAAGTTATTTGTGATATGAAAGAGAAAGAACAAATAATATATTTTAATTCCAATTCAGTGATTTTAATCAAATGAAAAAGTGTATCATTGTTTATTCATATTAAAGGTTATGTTTCCTCTCTTTCTGAGAGTCAAATTTATCTTTTAGTTGTTATCAAGTCACATGTGCTAGTTTTAAGCCTGATGATTTACAGAATGCTAAAATGTCCATTACAGAGAATTGTAATCCATTGTAGTAGAATACAAATGCAAAAGGGTTATTTTTTTACCTTTAAGAATAGGTAATTTGGAACCTAAAAAAAAAAAAAAAAACTTTAATTTCACTTAGCTTCTGGTTTTTGACTTCAACAAGTAATTTCACCTTCTCAAACTGTTTCCTCTTATAGATGACAATATTTTCCTTCCTTTCATATGATTTTCTGTGAGATTGTAATAGATTAATGTATTTGAAAGTATAACTTGAACTTGGATTTAAGTTATTTTAAATCTGATGAAGTACAACATGATACTCTCTGAAAATAACAAATATCACCTCTGAATATAAATGCTAAATATCTATTATTTGACAGATACACATAAAAGTCCTTCAATTTGTTCTAAGCTACACAAGAGGTCAGAAGAATTGACCAAATAACATGAATACCTCAAAACACAGGGTGTGGAGTATAAATGTTTATTATATTAGGGACTAAAATACAGCATCTTATGAATGTTCATTCTTAAATGCAAAATCTAAATCAAGAAACAAAAAAAAGAAATAACAATGAAAAAATAGTGTATAAATTCTCATAAACATCTATACACTGTTCAAGAATATAATGTGCAGGAATAATAATATTAAGCATGTCTAGTATTATATCTTGTGGTATTGGCTTAGATACAGATACCATAAAAAGAAAACAAGTTAAGATCCCATTTAATAGATGTTTTTAAAATAGATATTCTTGGGTCAGGGATTTAGCTCAGTGGTTCCTCCACCTGCCTTACAAGGGCAAGAACCTGAGTTTGATCCCTGGGTACCAAAAAAAAAGAAAGAAAGAAAAAGAAAGAAAGAAAGAAAGAAAGAAAGAAAGAAAGAAAGAAAGAAAGGCCTGTAATCCCAGCACTTGGAAGACTGAAGCAAGAGGATCGCTGTGAGCTCAAGACCAGCCAGGGCTATATAGTGAGTTCGAGGTCAGTCTCAACTACATAGCAAAATCTTGTCTAAAAAAAAAAAAAGAGAGAGAGGCAGAGAGAGAATAAGAGCTATATGTATATATGAGTGTATTTTCACACAAATACATCTGTTATGTTCAAAGCCTATCTAGAATATATGCAAGATGTATGCATGTAGATGTGTGAGTGTGTGTGCATGTTTGTGTCTATTCTCTATAAAATATAATGAAAGTCTTATACACAAACTTCTTTTAAAGGTTTAGGTTAGAAAATGACTCATTTTAAGTAGGGCAGACCACACCTCCTCCAAAAATGGACAAATTGATGTTAAAGCATAACCATATGTAAGAGAATCACCCTATGATGGAAACTAAACCATACGTAAATAAAAAATTCCCCATGTGAGAAAAATTAAGTCATTCATAACAACTGTTTTGACCTCCACCTCCAAGTTATCTGTCCTTTCTGCAGCCACATGAAAATATCATGGGGATCATGTGTTGAACATTTTCAGAGTCTTCATATAGTTTCAAATTAAATACACACTAACATATATGCTTATATATGATGTTAGTAAATAATATATTATTTATAATAATATAGTATATGTGACATTATTAAATTTAAGTAGCAAAAGTATATAAGGGAACAAACGAGGTAAGTACTTTGAAATAGATATCTTTTAAAATTTTTATATTAGAAAATTGCACTTTTCTGACAATAAATAAATGTTCCCCTTAAGATGACTAGACCACCTTCTCTTACGGTGTATTTCTACAGAATATTTCAAATGGTAAAGAGATTTGCATAAACCTGGCTGATACAACTCTAACAAAAATGCTATAAATCTAATTTAACTCAGGAATATCATGATAGCTTTTCCTGTTATTCCAAGGAGACACAATTACAAATAATTTTCTAAATACTTTAAACAGGAGAAAATACTGAGCACTGGAGTGCTGGCTTAACTAGAAATGTGAATTAATCTGTTTAATATCACAGATTTTTTTTAAAATTAGGAGTTGTCATGGGCTAACTTTGCAGTTCTACATCATTGCAAAGAGAAAGAGGAGCTTTACTGACTCCCTGTTTTTCCGACTAAACAAAGGTTTCCTTATTAAGAATTTAGTACATTTTTCTGTTTGCATATTTTGGGTCCAAAAGTACTACTTCCAAATTTCGGGATACAATACATCATCACAAAATAGAGATATTCATATTGTATCAATTCTTTTAAAATAAGTGGCAACATCATACCATGAGAGAAATGTGATTCAACAAGATAAAGGAAAATTTATGTTTTTATCTCTGAGACTGAACACTGATTCTCAAAAAAATCATTGGCATCAATAAAACCTGTCAGAATGTGTTGAAAACATGTGACATTTGGACAAATGTTGCCATTACCTCTAGCTCAGACTTGGTATGAGGCCCATGTTCACTGTGTCCTTTATTATAACATTTATGCACATTAGGACTACCAATAACTTTCAACTATTAAAATACATAATCATGATATAATGTTCAAGGCTTTATGGAGTCCCAGAATAATTTTACATGCATTCTAACATGATTTTTATAGTGAAACAGTATCACAGATATAATATCAGATTTTTGTGAAGCAAATATTTGGTATATATTCATCAAGCTTACAGTGTCATATAGAATGTTCATAGATGGTTTCCAAAACAAAGAAACTGACAAAATAGTGAAAGGAACAGTGCATTTCCTACTCTAACTTTGCATGACCATAATTAATAGTTATTTTTAAATTGCAGTGAACAGAGAAATTTGCATAAAATCTCCCAAGTTGGAAGAAACCTATTTTTATCACATTATGTAGGACAATGTCATAGTTACTTAATATTCTCTTTAGAATTAAAGTAAATTGCCACTAGGTTATGGCCCTTGTTAAAAATATCCTAAATTAGATTAATTATTAAATATTCTACATTAGTTTAATTATTGACATTGTTTTGAATATGTGGTTCATTGACACTTTTTGATCACTGAATATAAAAGAAAGTGGAGGAGACTATGATACTTTCCTCAGATTGTATTGCATGATCTATTTTAGCTAATGAAAATAAATTACTTATCAAAATCACAAAAGTGTAAAGGGAACTATTTTTACTACTTAGGAATCCTAATTGAGTGACCAGAGTCAGGTGCATGAAAACTTCTGACAACCATATATTTTGCCAATTATTTTGCTACTTTTATAGCCACAGATAGATAGATAGATAGATAGATAGATAGATAGATAGAGATAGATAGATAGATAGATAGATAGACAGATAGATAAAATTTTGAGGTCAAAGCCACTTGGAAATCTGGGGCAGCAGGATCACTCAATCCCAGGAGTTCTAGTCATTGTGGACAATATAGCAAAGTCCAATCTCCCCCCCAACTTTCTCTCTCCCATCTCTCTCCTCTCTCTCTTTATCCTCTCTCTTTATATATATACAATTTATTTATATATATATAACAAAATAAATTTTATACACACTTCCATTCTATATCAAACAATACAATACATAATACATACATATTCCCTAAGTTAACCGTGGCCCAATGAACAAATATCATTTGTGCGTCTCCACATCAGTAATTTTTACACTTTCTTGAAGTAACCCTTTGCACTTGTAGACAGCTGTAATGACTGCCACAGATGATCGGGTGCCTGACAAAGGATGCAGAGTTGCCCTTTCACAACTGGGATTATTGAAACCACCTCTGTGCACTTTATTAAAATTTGTGCTAAACTCCCGCCTTGTCACTTCATATGTTTTTCTCCTATGAGAAATGCTGTTGCTCCTTGCAAGGGAAGACCCTGCATCTCTGGCTCCATTCTGTGACTTTATTATTGTAAAAGGCCATGTGGCTGGCACAACAGAGGACTCCTGAGCTTGAGGACCCCTCAAGCCACAGAGTACCTTGCTTTGACTTTTGACTCTGAATATCTTTCTCTTCCTCTCTCACTCTTTTCTCTCTTCCTCCCTCTTCCTCTCCCCGCTTCTTTCCTATTTCCTTGTAATCCATTTATTTTCCTTCATCCTTTTACCTCAAGTGCTGAATACCAGAAAACCTTAGAGGCTTACTTTAAAAAGAGCTCTGAAAACAGGTTTTTGAGAGTCTGGAGGAAGGGATTGCACCAACATTAGACGAACCTATTGTTCTGAGCTCAATTTCAATAAAAAATGCCAATGATGAGGAGACAGCCACCTGGGCTAGATGAAAAAGGCCTCATACTCTTCCTACTCCTCACCCCATGACAACTCCAAAGCAGTGGTTGAGGGAGTCAGTTGGTCTTCAGATGCCCTGTAATATGAAGCAGCTACTAAATGGGCTGAAATCTTTATTTGTGTAACATTAAATTATACCCTCAAAGTGGTTTCGTGTTCTCCGATTTTCGGAGGCTCTCAGATCATAATGAGAGGCATGAGGAAATGGCCTCGCACAGCAGTGATATAAACAGAATGCTGGATTGCCATGCACTACAGAGGCAGAGAAAGAGAGTAGGCTGGTGAGAGAGAGGCTGAGCAGCAGTGCATGCAGACATCTGGGCTGCTTTGAATTTTTTCTGCTAAAATCTGTTTGATTATTATTTACTTAAATTATATGCTGCGATAAAATTAAACACAATGATGACAGTGTAATAAATGCTTTTGCTTTTTTTGTAACGTTTTGGCTAGTTTGAAGATTTCAATATTTAAAATCACTGTACTTTAAAAGACATAGTTTGCAAAAGACAAATTGTCTTATTCCTCTTCGTGATAAGATTTCTTAAAAAAAAGGTTTATAAGAGATTGCCATAAACAAAAGTTATTATATGCATATTTAATTTATTGCATGGATACTATTATTATCTTGTTGAGGACATTAGCAAACAATGCAACACATCATCAAAAGGATCAGACATCATGACAAGAGCTATAAGGATGGTTCAACAAATGCAAATCAATTCAATACACCATATAAGCAGAAGTAAATACAAAACCACATGCAGAAACAACTTTTGACAAAATCCAACAACATTTCATGATAAAAACCCTGAAGAAGATGGGTACAGAAAGACATGTTTGAATTTGATAAAAGCTATTTGTGACAAAACAAAGGCCAACATTATATTAAATGCTAGAAAATGAAAGCCTTCCCTCTAAAATCAGGAATAAGAAAAGTACGTCCACTATCACCACTTCTACTCAATATAACCCTTGAAATATTACCAGAGCAATCGAGAGGAAAGACACAGAGAGAGAGAGAGAGACAGAGAGAGAGAGAGAGAGAGAGAGAGAAAGGAAATGTCAAAAGTAGTATTTGCAAAAAGCAAGATACTCTACATAGAAGGCCCAAAAAATTCCACTGAAAACTCTTAGAATTATAAGTCATTTTAGCAATGTACCAGGATAAGAAATTAGCACACAATAGTCAATAGCAATCACATACACAAATAATTAACTCAATGAGAAACAAATTAGGAAAATAATGCATTCACAATAGTATCAAGATAAATTAAATACCAAAGAGTTAACCTAACCAAGGAGGTGAAAGGAATCTACAAAGAAAACTGTACTCTGAAAAAGGTGATTAAAATGAGATTTTTTTTCCATTTTCAGAAAATGGAAAGCTGTCATTTGCTCCTAGATCGTGAAAAACAATATGGTGAAAATGCCCATACTCTCAATTCAATTTAAAGACACAATGCAATTCCAATGAAAATACCTACAGCATTTCTCACAGAACTAGAGAAAAAGAAATAATTTTCATATGGAACCAGAAAGAGACTCACAATATGAAAAATAATTTTCAGCAACAAGAGCAAAGCAGGAGGCTTCACAGTACCTGACTTCAAGTTATATTAGAAAGCAACAGTGATAAAAGCAGCTTGGTACAAGCGCATAAGTGAATATGTGAACTAAATAAACAAAATAGAGGATACAGAAACATTCCCAGACACATTCAGCTCTTTGGTTTCCAACAAATGGACCAAAAATGTAGGTTAGAAAAAAGTCTATAAAACAGATAATACTTGGGAAAGGGGCTGTTTGCAGAAGATCGAAACTGGATCCATATCTTTTAGCATGTACTGAACTAAAATAAAAATGTGTCAAAGATCTAAGCATTTAAATGGAGACAAGGTATGGAATTAAGGATAAAAGAGGTAAGACACTTGAAGTATAGGCAAAGATTTTCTGAAAATCTATGCAATCATAGAATAAATAACAACAATAAATAGAATTACATAAAATAAAAAGTTTTGGCAGAACAAGGGAATAAATTCATAGAGTGAAGAAATATTTTACAGACTGATTAAAAATCCTTGCCTACTATTTCTCAGGCAGAGGTCTACAATGTAGATTATATAAAGAAATGAAAGAATTTGATCACCCAAAATAAAAGACCCAATCAAGAAATGCACAAGTGAAATGAATAGACACTTCTCAGAAGGAGTAAAAATGTCCAACACAGATATGAATAAAGGTGCAAACTTTCTGGCCATTAAAGAAATGAAAATTAAAACAGTGCTGAAGTTTCATGCTACACCAGAAAGAATAGCAAGTGTCAATAAACCAAAGAATAAAAAATCCTGGTATAGCTGCAATGAGAATACTATTCTACTCCATTGTTGGTAGTAGTGCACACTAGTACAAAAATTATGGACATCAGTTTGGAGATTTCTCATATAATTAAAATTAGAAATTCCTTAGTTATATCCTTTTCATGTACCTTTCCCAATGAGCTAAAGATATCATATTTCAGAGCTACATTCAAATCAATATTTATAATCAGAGAAAATTATAAAGATCAGAGCAGAAATCAATGCAATGGAGACTTAAGAGTGAAAAACAAAACAAAAAAATCTATTAAATGAACAGGTGGTTTAAAAAAATAAATAAAATTCATAAACCCTTAGCCATCCTTATAAAAAACAAAGGAAAGAAAAGGTTCAAATTCATGCAATTATGAATGAAAAATGTTGAAGTCACAACAGATCCAGGAGAAATCCAGAGGATCTTCAATACTTTGAGATCCTGTACTCTAATAAAATGGAGAACATAGAAAAAATAGACAGATTTCTAGGTACATATGAATTACCAAAGTTGAATAAAGAAGATATAAATATTCTAAACATCCTAATTACAATCAGTAAGTTTGAAAATGTAATTAAAAATTTAACAACAAAGAAAAGCCCAGGATTTGATGGCTTCACTGATGAATTCTACAAGCATTTAGAGCAAAACTACTGTCACTACTCTTTAAACTTTTCAATGAAATTGAAACAGAAGCAATACTTCCAAATTCATTCCTGGAAGCCAATGTCACTTTGATTCTAAAGCCAGGGAAAGACCCAACCGAAAAAGAGAACTACAGGCCAATCTCCCTAATGAATACAGATGCAAAAATCCTCAATAAGATAATGGCAAACAGAATACATAGGATCACTGAGAAGATTATACACCCTGACCATGTCAGAATTATCCCAGGAATGCATGGATGGTTCAACATACATAAAACAATAAATGTAATACACTATATTAAAAGAGTCAAGGACATATGATAATCTCAATAGATGCAGAAAAAGCATTTGACAAAATTCAACATCCATTCATGTTTTTAAAAATGGTAGAAAATTGGAGTACATGGTCTTTATCTCAACTTGATAAAGGCTATCTATGAAAAGTCAACAGCTAACATCTTACTCAATTGTGAAAAATTGAAAACCTTCACACTTAAATCAGGAAAAAGAAAAGGATATCCACTATCACCACTCCTGTTCAATATACTTTTGGAAACATTAGCCACAGCAATTAGAAATGAGAAAGAAACAAAAGGAATAAAGATAGGAAAGAAAGAAGTGAAACTGTTATTATTTGCTGATTATATGATACTCTACATAAAAGACCCAAAAAACTCTGCCAAAAGACTTTGACTTAAATGACAGATTCAGCAAAATAGATGGATACAAGGTAAATACTCAAAAATCAATAGCCTTCTTGCATACAAATAACAGACTCACAGAGTAAATTTAGGGAAACAGTCCCTTTCACAATAGCAGCCAAAAATGAAATATGTATTTATTAATCTAACAAAGGAAACAAAATTACTTCTACATTAAATACTATAATACTCTGCAAAAGGAGATTGAAGAGGATATAAGAAAATAGAAAGACATCCCTTGTTCCAGATTAGAAAGAATCAATATAATGAAAATGGCCATACTTCCAAAAGTGCTATACAGATTCAATGCAATCCCTATCGAAAGTCCAACAGTATATTTCACAGAACTAGAGAAAACAATCCCAAACATCATTTGGAACAAGAAGAGTTCTAGAATAGCAAAAGCAATTCTAGGCAACAGAGACATGGCAGGGGTATCACAATCCCCAACTTGAAACTATACTACAAAGCCACAATGATTTTTTTAAAAAAGAATGATACTGACAAAGAAAAGGACCTGAAGATCAATGGAATACATTAGAAGATGCAGAAACAACTTCTGACATACTCAGCCACCCCATATTTGACAAAGGAGCCAAGCACCCTCACTGGAGAAAAGATAGCGTCTTTAATAAATGGTGTTGGAAAGACTGGATTTCAACTTGCTGAATATTAAAACTAGACTGGTATCTTTCACTATGCACTAAATTAAAATCCAAGTGGATTAGAGATACATCACACCAGAAACACTAAACTTGCTGGAAGATAAGTTAGGTAGAACTCTTGAAGATATCAGCACAGGAAAGGACTTTATGAACAAATCCTTAGTAGCATGAGAACTAGCACAAAGTATCAACGACTGGGATCTCATCTTTTAAAAAAGTTTCTGCACTGCAAGAGAAATCACCAACAGAACTAAGAGACAACCCACAATGTGGGAAAAAAAATTACTAGCTGTTCCTCAGACAGAGGTCTATTATCTAGAAGATATAGAGCACTCAAAAAAATCAGACCTACCCACATATAAAGACCCAGTTAAAAAATGGGAATCTTAAATGAATCAACATTTCTCAAACAAAGAAGTAAAAGCAGTAAATAAACAATTGAAAAAATGTTCAACATCACTGGTCATTCGAGAGATGCAGATGAAAACAACACTGAGATTCTGTTTCACCCCCCAAAAATATCTGCTATCAAGAAACCAACCAATAACACATGCTGGTGGGCTTGTGGAGAGATAGGAACCCTTCTCCATTGTTGGTGGAAGTGCAGACTGGTGCAACCACTGTGAACAATCAATATGGAGATACCTCAAAGAGCTGGGACTAAAGGTCCCATTTGACCTAGTTATTTCTCTGCTGGGTAACTTCCCCAAATAATGAAAAGAATCATACCACTGCAATATATGCTCATCCATGTTTATAGCAACACAGATTGTAATAGCTAAAAATTATTTTATTTATTTTTTTATTGAGTTTATTGGTACAATCTAGGTATGCAATACAGTCACATTCATTACTGGGATCCTGTACCTTCACATGACAGGTCTTGGTTCTCATTTTTTACCCTTGTCCCTGCCCTCCCTTCACCCCCTCCTCCCCTCCCCACTTATAAACACTTTATTTCCATTTTCTCACATTTTTTTCTTTTCCCTTATTCCCTTTCTCCCACCCTTCCCACTTTCCCTACACCTTTAGCTCTTTTCTTCCTATTTCACAGTATTAATTTTCCCACTGGGATCTAGAAACAGCCCAATTGCCCATCAACAGGAAACTGGATAAAAAATAAGAGGTGTTTTGTTTTGTTTTGTTTTGTTTTTTATAAAATGAAGTACTACTCAGCCATAGAGAAGGAGAAAATAGAGATATTTATAACTAAGTGGATGCACATTGAGGCCATACTCTTAAATGAAATTAATAAGTCACACATATGTAAATACTGAGTAGTTTCTCTGGTGTGAAAAACTAAAAGTGTAAATAAGGAACAAAATGTATCACTGATACTGTGTAATAGGTAGAAAATGTCTACATGAGTGGATGAAGTGGAAAGGTTGGGGGAAATGTAAAAAGAGAAAAGAAAAAAACTATTAAAAAGGGAAAAAACATGGGGAAGGGTGGATCCGGTGAGGGGAGGGCTGGGGAATGGTAAAAAATAAGAACTAAGATAAGCCTTATAAAGGTACAAGATTCCAATGGTGAATGTAACTGTCTTGTATACCTAAAATGTTCCAATAAATCTATTAAAGATAAAAATATGTTTACAGTGGCACAGTTCATAACAACTAAGTCTTGGAATAAGCCTTATGTCCATCAACAGAGGAATGAATAAAGAAAAGGTGGTATCTATATGTAATGGAATATTTCCTGGCTATACAAAGGATACATTTCTAGGAAATTGACGCCCCTGGAAAATAAAATGTTGAGTGGAATAAATCAGAAATGCCAGCTTAAATATCATATGGTATCTTTCCTTTGAATAAAACAAAGTTTTCAAAACAGGGAAAAATAAAGAATGGATAGAAAAACACAAGGGAATAAACCTCTTCTAAGTGATATGGAATCCAGGAGACCCAGGGCCAGGGGAAGGAAGGAATGGGAGAGGGGGAAGAAGATTCGAGAAGTGTCACATCCAGGAACCAAATATCACTCACGAGGAAGGTCAACATGGATGTAATATACATAAACAAATGGCATTAAGAAGAAAAATGGAGAAAGAACTTTGAAAGACTGAGAGTGGGAGCTCGGTAGGAAGGGGAAGTCCATTAAAGCAGGTAAATTATGCATCTCCATGAACGTACTCCCTCAGCAACATATAAACTTCATGTACTGCAAGCAAGTGCTGATAAAACGCAAAGGAAAAGGTGAAAAAACTACTATTAAAACTTAATAAAATCAATAAGAAACCTTTTGTAATCTATTAGTGAAAATGACTAAGCATAACTCCAAAATGATGAATTTCATAATTAAAGTGATGCTTCAGATTTTTTAATCTTGTGTTGTACACATATCAGCCTTCAAAATTATTTGTACTATAAGAAAACCAATCTACAAATTGGCAAGATCATGCACACCTATTCTTCGACTAGAAACTAGGCCTGTAAAGAAAGATAATGCTTCTAATTTGGCCTCAAATAGAGAAGATAGGATCTTTCATTATGGCAAAGAAAATCAGAGATATTTTTAAAAAATATACCTTTCAAAATACTAGCTCATTAGGGTTTTAATATTAGTGAATTAGTGAAAAATGTATTAAATTATGAGACAATAAAGATTAAAGAGTGCAGTGGCTAATTGTTAAACATAGAAATGATTCAAAGCTTTTCAGTTGAATCCATTGGAATATCCATCAATTACCTATCTAACTATCCATCCATCCATCTATGACCTGCTTGTCACAGGTCTTATCTGTATGGTGGAGATCTATAACTGCGAACAAGATAACGTTTTTTGTCTTTTTGTACCTACGTCTTTAGAAGGAGAGATGAGGGTGGGAAATTGAGGCTCCAGGATGTGATGTATCCACACAGGAGAAGTTACTGCCCTGCTCCCGTGTCTCTTTCTGTCGCTTCTGCACTGCACCCTGAGAGCACAGCAAGAAGACAGCCCCTCAAAAGCCGGGACAAAGGCCATCAACAAGAAATGACAACGGCGAAAACTTGACCTTGTTCTTTTAGGGTCCAAGCCTGTGGGAAATAAATCTGTTGTTTGCAACCCCCAGACCGTGATGCATTTATAGCAGCACGAAGTGACTGAGGCCAGTATGGCTCCTGATGGGATTGGCACTATATTCTTCAGGTGGAACCAAGGTCAGTGATTCCTTGCAGAGGTCACAAGGAGAGGAATGTTCTACACAGATCACTCACACTTCTGTCAGATGTGTTACATAAAGATTTGTAAAGAAGGCTGGAGAAGAGCAGCACGCAAAATACCAGAATGTGAGAAGTCAAGGAAATCTTGTTTTAAGGAGGGCTTGATGTTTCACACTGCATAGATTAAAACTGAAAGAATATTCTACCAGTGCTGAATTGGTTGACTTCATTTGAACCTCAGACGCACTTTGATGTATAAAAATAATGGTTATGGAATAACACTGTTAGGTAATAACAACGGTAAAGCAAGGTGTTTTCAAAAGGTCAGGCTTCCACGACAAAATACCACAGGCTGGTTGTCTTCACAGCAGAAATGTGTGCCTCCATTTGGGAAGTTGAGGAATGCAAGATAAAACTGCAGACCAACTCTGTTCATCGTGAGGGAACTCTTCCCAGTTTATAGATGGCTGCCTTCTCCCTCAAACTTCACATATCTTACTCATGGTTCCTGTGTACGAAATCAGGAGAAATCTCTTGCTCCAGTTTGAAGGCACAGGTCTTATTGGACTAGGGCCCCACCCCAGTGATGTCATCTAACCTTGCTCACCACTTGAACGCTTTATCTCCAGAAAAAGACACACTAGCCTGTCACACTGGGTGTCATCCTATGATTTTACTTTTCTTTTTCTTTTTGGAGGCTACAATTCTGTATGTAGCACAAAGATTCTGGTAGGCTCTCTTCATGAAATTTTCCTTCAAAGAAGCTTAAAAATTTCAGTGAATTGGTAACATTATGATCTCATTCTAAGTGTTATTAGTATTTCTGCATGGTGGTGATAATGTTATTCCACAGGGAAAGAAGAGAAGAGATGTGTGCATACCGTAGTATCAAGACTACTTACAGAAGCAGGGGGGTACATACTACTATCACACAGCACACATTTTTATGAATGAACTTATAACAAAGCTTTTTAAAGAAACAGTTTATGTAAATCATATCTTGATATGAACAGAGGAAATGAGCCACTCGTACATCAAATACAAATGCTCCTTGACCTATAGTGCGGTTATGTACTGGCAAACTCAAGTTAATTATTAGCAAGTTGAAAGCACCGTACAATAAAAATGCCCATCGTAAGATAAAACCTGGGAACACTACAGCCTAAAAAGCCCTTACACTGAAGTCCTTGGTGCTTTTCACCCTGATTAGCGGCTAACAAGGCTGTGGCTTGCTGCCACTGCCCAGCAACCAGTTGGTATTCTATCACACGTTGTTAGCTCAGCAAAAGGAGAAAAACATCTAACGTGAAAGTATGGCTTCTGGTGAATACTTACTGCTTTCACATTATCATAAAACCAACAAATTGTAATTAAAATCATTTTAAATTGGCACCTTGTGTACAGAAGAAGCAAGACAAAGCCAAAATCCTTGTACTTAAAAATGGCCACGTTTTTATCTCAAACTTCTTAGAAGTGCTGATGCGGACATCTCAAGCGTGCCTCCACGAAAAGCCACTGGGTAAAGCTACTGAGCTAATGGCCCAGAGAACTGTAACCAAGGACTCCTCAGTGATCCTTCCCAAGAACTCATTTCATCAAGTGAGGAAATCGCACTATGCCAAGGAAAGAATATAAGTCAAAAGAGCAGCACACTGGAGAATTGAAAATAAAACTGTCATTCAAATAGAACAGGGTGAGTGAATGGCCTCATGTGAGTGAAACATTTTATAGACTGCATTGCACTGATTAATCCTAAGTGCAGCTAGACAATCCAGTCCTGTCACTAAAACAAGAAGTTAGAATGGAGTTGTGGCTATTTTCTTTAGTCATATTATGGATGAAGTATTAGATTATTATATCATGAATAAAACTCAGGGCATATATTAGATTTTGTTATTTAATACTTATAAATGATCGCTGAATATTAAAACTCACAGATCTTCTTTTTACTCCATGATATTCTTGGTAAATCTTTGCATATAGTAAATTTGATAATTTGCAACTATAATCCTATAAGTCACATTTGATTTTTCATTTTTTGATGACCTAAACATGATTTACCACTATACGTTTTTCACTTTGAATCCAAATAACTTACAGGCTTTACCTGTTTGTCATTAGCTCCTTTGTTACCATGAACAAAGACATCATCATACCTTGTTTCATTATTTCTCGTTCAAAAGACCACTAAATAATACAGTTGTGTCCCTTCCTTCCATCCTCACCAATCTTTGAACAAAAATTCAGGCAGAAATTACAAGAGCTTTAAATAAAGGTCCCACAAAGGTTATACTTTTCCCTTCCTTATATTTTAAACAGTTTTCAAATATATTTAACATTGCATCCAAATTATTCAGTCTGCAACATTACACTGGATCCAGTCTTGAATTCTCTGATTCTGTCTTATTACACTTTCTCCTATGATTACAACCACCCTGACCACTGATACCCTCACAAAGTCAAGCTTGTTCCTGTTTCATGGCAGTTATTTGCTTATTTATTTATTTTTATTTTTTGGTACCAGGCATTGAACTTGGGTCCTTGCACTTGCAAGGCAAGAGCTAGAACCACTGAGCCAAACTCCCAGCCCTTCTCTCTCTCTCTCTCTCTCTCACTCTCTGTTTTCATGTCATTTAAAAATGATTGTAAAACTTTGCAAAACTACTACTCCTTAAGATTTGTGAACTTTCAAAAGGATGTGTTCCATTTGTGTTTAACCTTCTTTAATAGCCAGTTATTTCTTTTTCCTAATCACAGGCATCACAATTTGCCTAATAAGTGACACAAAAATATTTCAAAATCTGTTATGAATAAAGAGCAAATATTTGGCTATTTTGGATATGTGCTCCGATGACTAGGATGTGGTCTGTGATCTCATGAAGCTGTGTTACCTGTGGCATGTAGAAACAACTCTCTCTAGGGGCAACTGGAACAAACAAGGATGTAAGACGTGGATTGCAGTTGAAGTATGAGAACACAAGTGTTTTCAGAGACATTAAAGCAATCACAAATAATATATTCTAATAAGCCTATTCCTAAGTATTAGCAATTTGTTACAACAAAGATTTAACAGGGCTGTGTGTTTTAGGTTTCTAGGAGAGAATCCCTACACAGTTGGTGAAGAGCCTAACTTGATCTGCTTTCTGGATACAGGCCTCTCAAGTCATTGTTGCAGCAAAGAAAATCATTGAGGATCTGGTGATAGCCCGTGTACCCCTTCTACTCACAGCCAGGGTAGGTTTAGGGTATCAGCAAACTGCAAGTGGTCCCAGAGTTGAGTAGAAATTTACGGCCCGTCCATGATCTGTTCATATTCTCACTGTTCCGGAAAAGCGATTTTGCAGTGGTGAGAGAGGTAGATGTATTACCCAAGTGGATATGCTTAATAGTTAGGACGTTTGAGGATTGAAAATGTGCTTCTATCTTCAAAACTACATTATGTGTTGGCTACAAATATCAAAGATAATGAAATAATCTCCTCCTATATTACAATAGAGAGTTATGACTTTTGTCATGCAGAATATTTAATTTTATATATCACAGTAATCCTTATGCCAGCAAAATAAAACTGTCTATGTTTCTTTGGGTCCAGTTGAGATAAAAAAAAAATGGATGATAGCTATTTCACATTATGAAGTGTTTTGTTTTGTTTGGCACCAGGGATGAACTCATGACCTTATCCTTGAAAGGCACGTGGCGGAACCACCAAGCTAAATCCTTGGCCCCACATTATCTATAAAATATACATTTTGATGCTTATTTATACTTTTAGTTTCTCACACAGGAGAAATAATTTGGTATTTATACATGTGTGTCCTATTTATTTCACTTAAGATTATGCCCTCAATGTACATCCATTTAGCTATAAATGTCTCTAGTTTTTCATTCTTTAAGGCTGAGTGATACTCCATTTTATTAAAAAACACATCTTAAAATAATGATAAACTAAATCGGGCAGGGGATTTAGCTCATTGGTTCGGTGGCCTGCCTTGCAAGCGCAAGGACCCGAGTTCAATCCCTGGTACCAAATAAATAAATAGATAAATAAATAAAAATAATGATAAACTAAATGATAAATGGATGTACATTTAGGCCATACTCTAAAGTGATATCAATAGGACACACTTTTGTAAATGCCAAATTATTTCTCTGGTGTCAGAAACTAAAAATGTAAATAAGCATCAAAATGTACAACTGATAATGTGAAATAGGAAGAAAAGGCCTAAAGCAGCAGAAGGAGTGGGTAGGGTAGGGAAAAGGAAAGAAAGGAAAAGAAAAAAAAATATGAGAAAAGGAAAAAATTGAAACAAAATAGGGAAAGGTAGAGAGGGTGAAGGCAGGGCAAGGGAATGGGAAAAAATAAGAACCAAGATACATCATGTAAAGGTACAAGATCCCATTGATGAATGTAACTGTATTGTATACCTAAAAAGTGCCAATAAACTTTGAAAAAAAAAATCTTTACCCTAATAAGATTACTGACATTTAGAAATGGGAAGAAAGGAGCTAAAGGTGTAGGGAAGGTGGGATGGGTAGGGGAAGGGTAATAAGGGAAAAGAAAAAAATGTGAGATAATGAAAAGATGGAAATAAAGTGTTTGTAGATGGAGAGGGGAGGAGGGGGTAAAGGGAGGGCAGAGGTAAGGGGAAAAAATGAGAACCAAGACCTGTCATGTAGAGGTACAAGATCCCAACAATGAATGTAACTGTACTGTATGCCTAGAATGTACCAATAAACTCAATTAAAGCTGAAAAAATAAAAAATTAAAAAAAATCAGTCTCCAGTTGATGGGCAATTGTGCTGTCTCCAAGCTTGAGCTATTACAAAATGTGCTGCTATAAACATGGGTGTGCATACATCACTGTGGTATGATTCTTTTAATTCTTTTGGGAAGATACCCAGCAGGGGAGTCGTTGGGTCAAATGTGACCAGTAATCCTAGTTTTGGGGGTATCTCCATATTGATTTACATAATGGTTGCACCAGTTACACTCCCAGCAACAGTGGAGAATGGTTCCTTTCTCTCCACAAATCCATCAGCAAAGGGGTAAGGGAATTGGGAGGGGTAGGGCAAAGGAAAAAATGGAAAGGAAAAAATATCAGAAAAGAAAAAAAAAAACGGAAACAAAGTCTTTGTAAAAGGGAAGGGGTGGAGGTGTTTAAAAGAGTGCAGGAGAATGGAGAAAAAATAAGAACCAAGATATGTTGTGTAAAGGCACAAGTTACCAGTGATGAATGTAACTATATTATATAACTAAAATGTACCAAAAAAATAAATGAAAAAAGATGATAAAAAATCTTCATTTTATGTAATCAATCAAGTCTCTTACTTAAAAGAATACTTGCTTCTTTAAAACATGATTTAGCTTTAAAATGTCATTCTGTATAAATATATGCTTACATTAGAGAACAGAACACTCCGTGTGTGGAGTTGTTTTTGTCATATTATATAGCTTGGATTTTTATTTCTTTTACTTTTTATTGAACATATCATAAATTATATTATTTTATCAATAAAAATGGTCTAAAATGGAAAGAAATATATGCAAAGTGAGTAAGAAATTTTCAGTACTTATCTGAAAAATGTAGTCGATTATCATCCAAAAGTCTACAGGAACATTGGAATGAATAAGTCATTTTAATTGACTTGGCTATGAAGACTGAGAAGAAAATAAAAATGAAAAAGACAAGCTCCATAACAAATCTGATTGCTGTACATGAAAAGGCAGAGTAAACCATTGTAAAATTCTATAAAGAATGACAAACTTGAGTCATTTGTAGAAAAATGGATGCACCTTGACAGTATAATATTAAACAGAGTAACTCACAACGTTAAACAGAAAAACTCAATATATAAATACAGTTTAAAGTACAGTTAGAAAATTAGAAAAAAGAGCAAGAAAAAAGTTATTGTAACTCAGTATGGATGATGTAACTAAAAGTGTACCTTGATTTACTATAATTGTATGATGTGTTTCATATGTGCTTTGTCCTGTTATTCTAGCTTTTAGGCTGTATGTATGATAATAACTTTATGTAGACATAGAAGATAAATTAATCAATCTGATGCTGGCAAAATGAAAGAGGATAGAGGGTGAAAAAAGAAAGAATTGAGATATATTTTGTCCACATACCTGTTTCCTACAATAAATGTAATAGTTTTGTAACTACAAACACGTACTGATGAGAATTAAAATTTAAATTAAAAGAGACTTTATTTTTTAAGCTGGGATTTAGCTCAGCAGTTCAGTGGCCTGCCTTGCAAGGGCAAGGACCCAAGTTCAATCCCCGATATAAAAAAAAAAGAATTATCAGAATATAGAATATATAGAGAGTTTTGTCTATACTCTATTCATTGAAAAAATAGAAACATTTTATGTATTATAAATAGATATTGACATTATATATACATTCTGGAAATTACCACCATGAATACTAGAAGACATTTGTGCAACCTAAAGAAATGAAAGTAGGGTATCACTGCAGCAAACACGGCACACCAAATGCTGGAGACAGAATTTGAAATCCTTTTCCTTGCCCACCTGAAGCATGCATTGTAGAGCATAACAATGTATAAAAGAGAAGGAATTAGGTGCAGAGACTACTACAGCACCCAAGAAGGGCACACTTTTGCCACAGTGGGACAGAAAGAATGAGTATTGAATAAAGGAAGTAGGGCCATTTTATCACCAAGAATTCCTACTGACAAAATACTCTTACCACAGACAAGGAACCATACTAATATCTCACTCACGTATGCCCCAAATTGGGCCATTTCTTCCATTATTTTACATTTTTCAATGACAAAAGACTCTAATTTTATAATAAGTACAGATGTGGAAATTTAAAAATATATATATTTTCTCGAATGCACTATGATACCTAAGTTCTGCAAGGGAACATGCATCTGTAGCATATGCACCAGATGTTTTTCTTTATGTGATCTCTCATCATTATAAGAACAAACTAAACAAGGTTGGAAATCAAATCTATTGTCCAAGATTTGGTTCCTCCACAATTATCTAAACACATTTGGATTCATTCACAGCTGTTACCTAGTGCGGGGTTTTCCTATTATCTCAATTTTGTCAGGAGTGAAAAGAACATAAAATCTTCTTCCAAAATGTTTCCGAACAGTGTTATTCTCAGAGAAAAAGACATGGATGTTTCAGATGACCAAATTATGTGAAAATTATACTTTTTTTTTCCAGGTTTGAAAAGAGACAGCTTTTTCACAAACACCAGTTGGGAAATGGCTTGAATGGAAATGTTTAATATTTCTCATAGAGTTGTGTGAAAAATGCAAAAGTACTGGGGAAGAAACTAATGGAATAATAGTTATATTAAAATATTGTTATTTGTTTATAGGTAAAAATAACAACGATAGGAATTAAAAATGGAAGATTTATGAAGAAATGCACTTGAGGATTGGGTGGATTGAGTTAAACTAGTCCTTATATGCTATTGCAAAGTGACAAAAACAGTAGTGAATTTTACACAGGTATCCAGCCCAATTAGGCCCAGACATTTCTTCTGGCTGTACTTTCCCTAAATTGCACTTACTGTATTTGTCACTGCAGAGATGATAGTTTGATTAAGACCTTTCTAGTAACTTGAATATAAATTCTGTAAATGCAAGGAGTGTAAATAATTTTCCCTATGCCTCACATATATACGTTGTCAATATATATTTTGAAAAGTTGAATGAAACATTGGAAAATTTAACTGAAGATTCCTGCTCTTTGACTTCATGCTACACTACATGTGACAATACATACAGGAGAATTTCCTGATCTCACTCTTTGACTAGAATAAGATTCACACTTTTGTTAGAAGAAGACTTTATCCACAGCCTAGCAAATACAAATCCAAAATTCCAAACTTTCAGAGCTGAAAAACATTTTGCTATAACTCTTTCAATTTTAAGTACTTTTTTCAATAAGTGTACTTTTAGCTGATGCACAAAACATAAAAATATGCATATTATTTAGGTGATGTGATGTTTTTGTGAGATGTAAGTACATATAATAATGCTAGGTTAAATGCAATTATTTTCTCAAATATTTTTATGGTGAAAATTTTCAAAATAACTTTTCTTCAGTTATTGGAAATGTGTGGTAAATTATTGTTATGTCAAGTTGCCCTCCTGTGTCATAGCACACTGAAACTTTCTATTTAGCCATAATTCAGAATCTACTGATAGCCAGTTCTCCAGACCTGTCTTCCTGTATTTCCCAACCTCTGAAGAATTCTAGGGGAAAATAACTTCTCTATCAATTTTCCAAGCAGTTAATAAAAATGTATTGTGAGGAATAAAAGACAATTTATTATAATTGTATAGGAGCCTAAAACATAACTGTTGAAATAAGTAACTTGAATAAAGTATAACTTTTCAGTGTTCCAAATAAGTTAACAAATCTGGATGGTTAATGGAGATGTGGTCATGTCTAATTATCCTCATAGTAGTGTCCTAGTGCCGGATAGGATGGCACCTGGAGAGCTGAAAAGCACAGACTTTATTCTATAAAAAGGATTTTGGTCTGGTGGTATATTAGAATAACTTGGAGTTCTAGTGTTTTCCTCTCTGGCACATAAGACCTAATCAAATAACAAGATAATAGGAAGACTATGTTATGAATAATCAGGCAATAAGAGGAAGGTTCCAATTTATACAATTGGTTAGGCTCATTGACCTTGAATAGGTTGATATATGTATATATTCCCATATATATATATATATATATATATATATATATATATATACACACATGCATTTAAAACACAGTAAAGAAATATTTATTTGTTGTTTTATTATTTAATTATTTAATGCAGTGGAAACAGAAAATGTATAAGGAATAGAATGTATCTGAAAACTCTATTACCAACAGAAAATCAAAAAATCAATCATTGGTTATTATAAAATCCACCTCAATTAGCATCGAAGTTATTGATGGAGATTGTTTTACTTTATGAAGAAATTATCTTCATTTATATTTTACACAGACCCACATATTTATGCACAAAAAGAATAGGCATGGATATATGCGTGAACATTTCGGAAACGTGGTTTTTATTTAACAGTATGAGAAACTAAAATCTTTCAGAAATCCTGAAAAGAAAATTGACCGGTATTTCAACTTTTCACTGTACTTATGACAGGCATTAAGTTATATAAATGTCAGCTGCCAGAATTTATTAGAATTATATGAGAATTCCCTTAAGAGTCCACAGAAATTCATTGATTGATGCTGAGCATCTACCACTTCTGTCAATTAAGGTTAAACTAGAAACAACTACCTTCTGTTGGAGATGAAGCTAACATTGACATATAAGGGCCATTACCTGCATATTTGTGGAAAAGTATCTCAGATGGTACAATTGGTGCGTTGGACTAATAATGGAAGTGCTTTTTCCTGTACCTTCATGTTTATCAATTGATATATGCGCTCTTACAGGAGGAAACACAATTTTTTTCAGCCATAGCTTTTTTCACCCAGATTGCATCTACTTCTTATGGTGACTGAATGCTGTGGATCATGTAAAATGAGGAAGAAGAAAGCATCTTAGTGGAGAATTAGATATTAGTAATTCCCATCCAGGGACGACAGACAGGGCTATTGCAGAGTAAAAGAATTCATTTAAAACATGGTAGGCTAATGATGTATCTGAGAAAAATCATTGTCAACACTCGGGCAACAAAAGCCTTTTAGAAAACTTTGAGTCAGAAAATACTGTATGTTCTTTGATGGCCAATCTTTCACAGAAAGCAGATTGATGGAGTTCATTGTTTCTCTCAGTTTTGATGGTTTCCCCCCGTTTTGACAACAGATACTTTCTAATTACTAGATGAAGGTTTTTCGAGCCATTCCTTTGCTGATGAGACTTATGTATACTGAAGTCTTGTCAACTGGAAACAGGAGACGTACTAGCTTTGGGGGCCCATAAAGCTAAATCAAGCTGCAGTTGGTTTTATAAAGCTATAGAAAATTATCTGTAAAAAAAATTTGCTTGAAAATAATTTTAATAATATATTTTCTAAACTGAAATGTCTCAGCCAAAGATACCAAAGTATACCATTAAGATAACTCATTGTCATAATTTAATACAGTTATTATTCCTAATATCACAGAATTTTATTTTTGATTACTTAGAAATGAAAATTAATTATAGTGAGCAAGGAAGGAACATTAAATTAATTAATACTTATTTATTAATTAATATTTATTTTAATACTTATTAAATTAATACTTATTTTAAATCTCACCTCTAGTTTTTGCTAATAATCCCTAAAATTGAGAACTAAGAGAAATGGGACTACCAAAACCTGCAAGTAAGGAGAAAAGGAAAAGTATAACATGAATAAGTCAAATATTAACATGCAAATATAATAAGAAAATCTGTAGAAACAATGAGTCAAAAAGTAAACCTCATATGTGAGATAAAATAATATCTCCCACATATGAATCCTTATAACTTGTGAATATGTTATCTTACACGGTAGAAAAAAAAAGGTTTTAGAGGTGTGGTTAAATTAAAAAATTTGGGTGGAAAAATTATCTTTGATAATTAAAGTGGCCCAATGTGATCATAAGAATTCTTAAGAGAGTGAGAAAAGATTGGGCTATAAAAACAAAAAAACAGAATATTGCCTTACAGGAAAGACCACATGGGGCACTAAGGGCTTTCAGTCAAAATGGATCATTGCAGAAACAAAACCAGTAATACAGGCATACCTGAAAATCTAAGACCACCAACGAAACAAATCCCTGCCTAGAGATTCCAGGCAGAATGCAGTCCCACCACCACCTCAATTTTAGCCTCTTGAGATTCTTACAGACTTCAGGGCTACAGGACTCTATGATATTAAGCGTGTATCATTTTATGCCATTAAACTGGTGGTGATTTATTATGACACTCATAGGAAACGAATACACCAGTTAAGTAACAGTGCTTAGAAAGTAGCCTTGACAATGTGAATGTTTCAACTTGACTGATCGGTTACAAAATTACTATCAATCTTGATGATCTAATTAACTTATACACATAATGTGAATTGTAAATCATCAAACTGGGTGATTTCAAAATAGTAATTTGAAACATTTACAAGTTTTAAAACTTAGTACTAAATCTAAATGTTTATTTTACAGCCTCATAGCAATCGAGAAATTACCTCCCCCCAAAAAAAAGCCAAGCAGTGCAACACTTGATGTAGAAAAAAAGAAAAACAAAAAACCTAAACTCTGAATTCGAAAATTTCCATACTTATCCTGGATGATACTAAGACCTCTATCTACTTGATAAAAAAATTAACTATTGAAATCTCTTTCATTAATTCAATTCAATTCAATTCAATTCATTTGTTCCTTCATTCACTGGGCCTGGAGATTGAACTCACAGCCTTCTCACCAAGGCATATCGCAAGTCATTTCTAACACATTTTAAATTTTTAAAAAATGTTTCGAAGCAGGGTCTAATGTGCTAAGTTTCACAGACTGGACTTGATTTGCTGTCCCAACGCTTAAGGATTGAACTTTCTCAACACTCTGAGTCTTTGCCCTTGTTGCTTCATTGGTTCTGCATAAATACCCATCAGAAAATCAAAATCTAAAATATGAGTGGAAAACAGCATGATGCAATGGTACATGGCTAAAATGTTCATCTCATGTAAGACATTACTATACCAAGATCCTGGCTCTGCTTTGAATTGCTTGAAATCTCTGTAATAAAAAATTCTTCCTCGTATAGCAAACTCATTTATGGTTCTGTTTTATTTTTGGAGGCAGAAAAGTGCTTTCCTTGGGAAGAGTGTTCCAAAAAATTGGAGAACACCACGTCTTCTTTTTTTTTTTTTCAAAGAGGTTCTATAAATCTACTTGGTTAGATTCTGGAGATGCACCTGCTCAGATAATGAGAGAGGAAGAAAAGAGGTTGAAGATCTCTTCAGGAATGCTCACTGCTGCTTCGTCACTGGCAACTTTCCAACAGCTTCAAGTTACAAGCCTAAAATCCTAATATTACTTAGACACAGTTCTCAGAGGCTTTTGGTTGATTATGTCTAGTATTTAAGAAACATGATCTGAAAACACGTCTTTACTTTTCTATCTATTGAATAAAACTCTCACTCTGAAGAAGCATTTTCTAGCTCCTGACCTTTCAGTATTTTTCAAATATTTGCCTGTTTATTCTGAAGTCTTTCCCACAGACTTTTAATTCCAATCTGTTTTACTGTAAAATATAGATTCTGTGTTTTCTTATATTCTGGCTGTTATTTCTAGTGTAGCCCTTTCTCATGTAGTTGGATACAAATAACGTCCAATTATTAACTGCCTCCTATGTGTCATTGTCTCCCATATCTCTATATCCAAGCCTAAGCATAACTGCAGAGTATAATTAACACATCTAACTGCTTCTAATGGTCTTCTCAAATTTCACATGTGTAAACTTCCATCATCTCACTCACTAGTTGTTTTTCTTTCATTCTCCATTTTTATATGGCAGTGTAATGTGGCGTATGATCACATTTAGACTTTTAAACTATTGAGATAAGCATAGTTATAGAATATCATGGGTGTTTCTGTTTGGATTCATCCACCACCATCTCTTCTTTTAAGAAATTTTGCATATTTCTCCATCATTAAATATCTTCCTAGGATGATTTTTCAAGTGTCATCTTCTTTTGTGCAAAAGTAAGATGGGACAGAAGCTAAGTTGTCCTATGCATTCTCCTTGTACACATATTGGTCATGCACCAGATACTGAAGAATCTGGTTATGGTAATGAAGTACTGTCTATCTTTCCGATTAAGACTCAATGGATTAAAATGCAACAGAATGACTGTGGCTGATATATTAAAGCCACACACCTATGATACAAAGCAGAAATAGAAGTAAAGAAACTGAAAGTATAAATAAGCATCAAAATGTATAATAGATAATGTGAAAAAGGAAGAAAAAGTACAAAGGGAAAGGTGATGTGGAAGTTTTAAGGGAAAGGAATAAATATGAGAAAAGGAATAAAATGGAGACAAAGTCTTTGTAAATAGGAAGGGGTGGAGGACTTGAAGGGAGAGCAGGAGAATGAGGAAAAATAAGAACCAAGATACACCATGTAAAGGTACAAATCTCAGTGATGAGTGTCATTATATTCTATATAAAAATCTACTAATAAAATTAATGAATTCAAAAAGAGAAAGTACTCATGACACTTGAAACATGCTACCACACACCGATTGTTAGTACAAAACCATTCTTAGTTAATTTTATTTTTGGTCCAGTGATTTCTTTTCTCCTTTTTTTAGGATTTGAATTAAATTCTTCACATTTGCCATTAAAAGGCTAATACATTTAAAGATTATAGTTGTGTGGCCAATAAGGAATAAGTGGTTTGTTCAAAATCTAGTCTAAGATGATTTTTCTGCTGAAGGAGTGAGCTATTGATGATATACACAAAGAAAAAAGATAGTGAATATCCAAGACAAGGAAAAATAAATGAACAAATATAGACTTCCAGTGCTTTGTGCTTTGATAACCATGGACTCAAATTTCAGCTTTGTTTGCTACATGTTTTTTGTGACTGTTACATAATTGGGGAGAAGGACTGTCTACCAGTCCCCATGTGAAAAATATGTCTTCTTGAATTACACAGCATTTCATAGTTATGGATTCTGTCTGCGGAACTCATTGGCAGCCACACAAATGAGAAAG
This sequence comes from Fukomys damarensis, assembly GCF_012274545.1. Lineage (NCBI taxonomy): Eukaryota > Metazoa > Chordata > Mammalia > Rodentia > Bathyergidae > Fukomys > Fukomys damarensis. Next base: position 16,818,206 of record NW_022900913.1, read on the forward strand.
CTTTTTTTCATAAAATCAAATTAAAGTCTGGTTAATTTGGGAAAAAAATAAAATTAATGAACAGCAGAGAGAGGGGAAAAAAGTGGAATGGGGGAGAAAAATGGGGAGAGTGGATACAAGGCTAGAGAGAAGACAGACAGAAGAAAGGTAGGAAAAGAATGTGACAAAAAATGAGTGAAAGAATATATATATTAGCTTATGTAATCCATTGGTTAACATGATGAACAAAGAGATCATAGCTTTCAGAGCTTAAAACACTAACAATGGATATGTAAAAATAATAGATAAAAGTGTGAGAAATATTTGCTAACAGCAATAGACCGTCGGGCAACGAGTAAACAGGACTACATCTGCGTATTTTGTAAAAAGATGAATCTACTTAATATTCCAAACAGAAACTTCTATAATTCCCTTTATTTAGACTTATCCATTTCATAGTGTAGAGTTATTGTTTTTTGCTTCTAATTTTTTTGAATTGACTCGAGCAATTTGTATATAATTCTCATTACAGAGTACAGATGCAGTCAATGAAATCAAATGTCTAGGTTGGCTTCAGAATGTCATGAATTAAAGATCCTCGACTTGTGATGATATATACATATGCTGGTGATGGTGTATACATAGCCTGGGAATTAGTGATTTTTACCTACTCCAAGACAATCTGGTTCCAGAAATTTAGCAACACACAAAATTATAAAACTTGCTTCTTTTCTTGAAAATTAATTTTCATTCCATTACGTACCATGTCAACCAGTCATCCTGAATTTTTCTCCCTCTGCCTTTTCCAAATTCATCTCCAGTTTTAGTTGGGCGATGTCTGGCTATGTTCACTGCTGCTATCGCTGCCTTGGTTCAAATACTGATGTTAGTGCCAACATATTTATATGTTTACTTTCTTAAGGGCATATTCCGTGTAATTCCTTATTGCCATCATAGAGGTCTATCAAAATAAAAATGGGATAAATTTCCTCCTCTGCTTTAAAACTTTTTTAAATGAACCTCATTTTCTACAGAAGGTAGACTAACTCCTTCATCAGGAACAAAATTGGTCTCATGAAGTACCACATTTGAAACACTTTGGCATAATTCTGTTCCCCTCCCAAATCCTTTGTCTGTTTCTACTTCAGATGCTCTGAAAATTTTAGAATTTTGCCTAAGTTCTTTTTGATTTGTGCAGCAACATTTGAAAATGTTGCCTCCTTTGTATTTTATCTACTCTTTCCTTCTACATAAATTTAAATGCTGATTTATGTTCATAAGCAAAGATCAGTTACGTCAAACCATAAAGCCTTCCAGAGATGAATCCCAACCCCTTCTTCACTTACCACTCCATCTTCTTAGACTTTTCTCTGAGGTATTGGGATACAATGGTGTACTACTTCTCTAACTTAAGTCTTTGTAATCACTTTCAGAATTTTGTATTGTGCTTATATAATTTCTATATGTTGGATCCTGATTTCTTGATTGTGTTTGCAATGTTTAAAACACTACTTTATCCAGAGTAGAGATGTACAAAGGTTGTGCAATTTAACTAGATACACTTACTAATTCTCAGAGGGTCCACCACCTGCCTCAGGAGCTCAAGGTCCAGAGTTTGATCCCAGATACCAAAAACAAAACAAAACACTTCCTAATTGACTAATTGGCTAGTCTGATTGCAATTTTCTAACAGAAAGATGAAGTCAAACTTATACATCTTAGCAGGTGAATAGTTTTAAACTGTCAATGTATATTAATTCTGCTTGCTGTATCAGTTCATCTGCTACTTAGTTACCACTCTGTTAAGCTACACACACCTGAAATTCATTTCTCTTTGCATTACTGTCACAATTTCAAACTCTTTTCTCTGATATATTATGGCCACTTGAGGAAATTAGTCTGTTCTCAACACTTGGTACTCCATGGAATGCTTCTGAAAAAACTACTTGGAAATTATGTTTTCCTGTTGAGATCTTGTGAGAGAAATTGCCAAGTGTGTTCCCATCTCAAAACTGACACATACGATACATGTTTCCCATAAGTCAGTACTTTTGTTGAGATATAATGTGATGGTTCTCAAACTGTGGCACTTGGAACCCCTAAGTGTGATCACGAGTTTCCTGCTAAAAATTTGTATTCACATTCTAAGATCTGCTTGTGCTCTGTCATAAATAAATTTGAAAGTGAGCTGTCCTTTCCCAAAAAATAACAATGAGTTTAAGCGATTTTAATCAACACTAATAACTCTTAAGAAAAGTAGACTATAATCAAATCTGTTTATGTTTGCTGGGACATGGATATATTAGACCAAATATGGGTGAGGGGAAGATAGTAGAAAAGAACAAAAACTGGAAAACCCATGTCAGAGAGGGAAAAGTATAAGTCAAAATGATACATTTTGGGGGAAGCATGTAAAATGATATGACAGAAAGTAATAGAATTGAAACAAATCTTTTGGGTTATGCACTCCTTTCATAGTCTACAAGAACAGAAAGTAAGTGATTTGAATATTCTGCCGTGAACTTTATCAAATGAAATATTTTAATTTAATGTCAATTATACTCTGGGAGTCAAACACATGGATCACACTTCCTTATATATTACAGCCCCTTGGTTAAATACTTGTGAAGAGTTAAAACAGTAACACATTTAACGCCATCAGGGTAGGCACAAGTTAAAACCAATAATGTTCTCTATTACATTTTCCTTTTCTTTGACTTTTATTTTCTGCCCCATAATCTTATCTCACATATATTCCTGCTACATCTTTTGTCATATTATCTCATAACAATAAAGGAATCTGAATTTTGTTGCTGTTTCATTTTACAACTCATTAGCTTCACTTCGATGAGTGCCGCTGACAACCGAAAACTGTATAATTATCTTTTCTTTCAGTCAGAGTTTGTGAATACTTTCTGGGGAATCACTAACCTATGACAAGCAACCCTGCCTCCTTCTAATCTGTCTTCTGTGGATGAAGCTGCTTAACCATTTGTATCTAATCACAGACCTGAAATTTAATTTTAACATTATTTGTGCACATACACTGAGACATTTTTGCTTGTCTATTCCCAGGCTTTGCATTGGAATGAGACAAAAAAATGGCAAATTTTGCTCATTTTATTTTGATTTGCAAGAATTGTTTTCCATAAGAATCAAGAAATTGAATTTAAATTATGTTTTGACAAGTGGTATATACATTTGTCGTTTTCACGTAACTTTTCAAGCGTTATGGAATCTCTTCTTCAAGCAAAGTAAACATACTACATTTATTAAATACATTTTAAATTTTGAGCAGGGAAATTCATTTTTAAACACTTTATCATTAATGCTAGCAAAAGACAATAAACTAACAGTATGGGTCTCAGTTGAGAGGTATTTCAAAGCAGAATTCACAACCTTTTTGCAATGCATCTTGTATATTATGCTGCCTAACATTTATGTAGTAAGAGTGAAAGGAAACAGTGACAACTAGGCCATGTACATAGAGAGGTCTGACTGGAGATTTTATTCAGGGGAGCGGGGCAGAAAGAAAGAGCAGAGATAGAGAGAAATGAGGACGTGCTGGCCTATTTATGGGGCATTCAGCCCAAGACCTCCTTGTTAGGGTGAAGTAGGCTGCTCTTGGCCTATCGCAAGCCACGTTGCCCTCTAAGGAGGGAGGTCTGCAGGAAGCTTTAGGTTTTAATTGTATATGCTGACATGGTTTTGGGAAAAGGAAACTCAAGACAAGGGTTTAGGGGTAGAAGAACCCGGAAATCCAGCCCAAAATGGCGGTGTCACAAAATACTTTAACATGATCAATTCTCTAACAAAGAGTGTCATATTTATATTATCTGTTAAAATAGATGTTTGAAGAAAGTTTTCGGTCTCCAGTACTTTTATTAATTGAAATGTTACTTTTTAATGTTTCTTTTTCATCAAAGAAAACTAAGAATCTCTTTCTAAAATTAAAACCCCAGAAATGCAAAGGAGTGTCTCGCGTACCACTCAGCACTTACGATCTGTCTGAGAACATTCGGAATGGTGCTTTGTAAGACTTATTGCTGCAAAGTTCTTCATTTCCAATGAAACAGAAATTCCCTCAGCTGTTCTTTGACTGAAATAATTGCGATGTTCTTCCTCAGGGATTGAATTAGCATACGTCTTAAGTCACAACCCATTCAACACTGTCTTTGTAGCTCCTTGAAAGTGACATCATAAGAATAAATAATGTATGTGAGGCTACGTGACTGCCCAGAGTTTCACCCACGACCCTGTCTCACTTGGGAGTTTGCTTTACTCTGTATGAGCACTGCAGACACATCAAAAAGCATATTCAACTTTGTAAGATTTGTCAGTCTTTGCAGGTCCAACTCCTCCATGCCACAATGGCCCTACTCTAGTTTCATCACCAGGCCGACGAGGTATTGACACTCAGTGCTCTGATTTCATGAGCTTCCTGCGATCTGAATGAATGTTTCTATGCCTCCACTTTCTTGTTTTCAGTATTCAAAAAACAAGAGTGTTCCTGCTTGAAAATGCCGAGAAAACCAATGGAATAATATCTGAATACTTTTCACATAGGAGAAGACATTCATGTGTTTCCTGGAGCTCATCTGCATTTGACACATTAATTATCTATCACAAGTATCTCAGAAGCCTTATTTTCCTATGCAAGGATCCTCAAATTAATACTATTATAGTCAACGACAATAATTCTGAGGCATTACTGATAATCATTTGGTATCTTAATTACTGAAGCAGTTTCCAAGATCATTGGGATTAAAAAAAAATTGTGTAGAACTTGAAGGACCTGGCTTATTTTTTCAAAGTCTTGTCTTTTACTTGGTTATTCAGCACGTTTCCTAATGTAGTTTTTGCTTTACAGCCGAAGGAAAGCTTTTAGCGCATTATTTGTTTGTACTTCTCTTATACGCTATAATAAAGGTCACTTGCCAAATACTGGCAGTGCAATTATTAGAAGAAATTTGGACAATTCTGAAGAAGTAACACAGTAATAGAGTGCTTGCTTAGTATGTACAGGGCTGTGAATTCCGTAATCAGCATCAATGCAACAAGAAAAGGAAAAAAATATGTAGGAATATACTTTACACCCCATAATCTCCTGTTCTAAAGTCTTCACCTGCTCAAATTTTATAGAACTTTTAAGTAATTTCTAGAACTGAGGACTCAGCAAACTTATCACTGAACTATTACCCACTATACAATATTTATGGCATGAAATTTTTATTATCATATTTTTGAAACTGGAAAAAATTTAATTGGAAAATGTCTACCTAATTTTTGCTATGTAAAAATACTAGGATTTCTTTGTTCCAGACTTTTCCTTAGTTCTTCAAAGAAGGAATACAACATTCCTCATTAGTGAGTTAGATAGATGGTAAAGAGCCTTCTCACTTTTGTGAAGGCAAAATTTTGTAACAGGGTATTTTTGCACAGATTTGACTACATTTTAGCCTATACAGATTCTTAAAACTTGATTACTCTTTTCTTATATCCATTTGATACTTAATAAATAAGGAAAATAATTTCCTTGTAGACTACACATGTGATGAATTGTGCCCAAAGTCTCTGTGGTCCCAGAGGTCAAATAAATGGAGGACATCAAGGACTGCTGAGAGAAAAGTCATCCAAGTAAACAAGAAAACCCCATGTTCAAATCAAGACTAGGCCACAGGAAAATGCTTTTCTATGCCTTTGATTTCACTAATGCACCCGAGTGCCCTGGACAAAGCAGCTGCATGTAAGTGTGTCTTTAATAGAGTTACAATAATACAGACAGAGGCTTTGCGCACTAAGCAGATTTTTTTTTTTTTTTTTCTGTGACAGAGTCTCAGTATGTGGTTCAGGCTGGCCTTGAACTCACTATGTAGCCCAGGCTGGCTTCCAACTCAGAGTGTTCATCCTTCCTCAGCCTCTTGATTGCTGTGATTGCAGGTGTGCACTGCCACACACAGCTCACCTAAGCGGTTTTCTGAACGCTGTGTACGTAATGATTGAACAGTAAAGCTGATAGGAACAGTAATTGGACCTTGATATCGAGTGTGTAACTGAATTCAACTGAATTCATACTAGAAAAAATAGCAGCTCTTAGTTTGCACCAGCAGGAACAGCCGTGGCCTTGGCAAACCAGCAGAGACCGCCACGGCAAAGTACAGCGAAGCGACATAAGCAGCTGTAAGGAATACTTTTCATGACAGGTGCAGGCCACCTGGGAGGACTAGATATTCTGCTCACTTAGTGCACAGGGACTTGTTTTCCAGTGATCTCAAAATAGCAAGTAATGAGTGACCTGATTTTGTGGATCTATACTACTAAAGCTTAGGGCTTAATGGGAGTGTATTAGAACCTAGATTGTCATTCCTGACAATGTTTGACTCTTCTTCTGAGCCTATATGTTACTCTCATCTTAACTTTCTTACAGGTCCTGCTTTTTCCCATTTATCTAAATCTTATTCGTTCTTCTGAACTTTCCCCCAGGAAGCTACATATATCGAGAGCATGCACAATTTTTCTACCATAAGTAATTATCTGGTTTAATTGGGATTATTTCCCTACTCAATTATCTAATTATAAACTTAGTAGCTGCTCTTGAACATTTTTGCTCCAAGAATATTCACTATCCATTCATTCATATTTCATTAATATATTCATTAGTAAATAAAATCTGTGGTAAGTAGAGGCATAACCTTTAAAATAGGAATAAAATTATACTTCAAAATTAATCAACTGATAAAATATTCATCATTTACATATATTCCATGCCCAATGTATTAAGAAATCTTGCTATTTAATCAAAAGTTTTGTGGTACTGAATAACTTAATCAATGTAGCAAAAACTAAAAAAGCATGACAAATTTATAAATGCATATTTGCATGTTTTAGTACAAATACATAACGATATTTCTGAATTTTAACTTAAATATTAGAATTTTAAAAATAGAAATCTAGATTATACCATAAAATATAAAACTTCAAAGATTTGCATATTATTGCAAAGTTCATCTGCACAATAGATTTTGTAATAAAATAATCAAGGTATACATTATACAAAAAAAATAAACATTTCAATTAATCAAATAAAAGCAAACAGAATCATGCAAACGTATCAGTTGTTCTTTCCATTATGCATATTAACATGTATCCAACAATGATAACTATGCTACATATCTCAGTGGCTCTGAATTTATTTTACTTTTTTTGTTCATATTTGAGTTTGACCTAACTTCTCCAGTACATTGCTAAACTTGTTACATCTGTGCTTTATGATAGGAATCATTTCACTCTTTATAAAGTGAGCTTACATTTTATGCATTCATTATGGGTATTTACACAATATTATATTCTACTGTTGTAGTCCAGTGATGAACCTTTTAGAGCTTTCAATGATAAACAGCCCAGGATGTCACATGTGCCATAGGTTCACCACCGTTGTTCTGGTAATATGGCTACATCTTGATAATAGAAGGAAAGTATGGAACATGAAAATGATTTTCCTGCTTGAAAATTATTGCAAAACTATAAATAAAGTGGCAATGGAAATATATATCCTACATTATAAAGTGTGACAGATTACTCCTATACTATTATTTTGCTCTGAGCAAAAAATATACTTAGATGCATCTAGACACCTTTATATGAAGCTGAGAACCTCACATGTCATCCAGAAATATTTCAGTTTCTACAGTGGGTGAAAATAGTGGTGCAAAAGTATGCTAGTGGCATTAGAGATACTTGGCTGAGAAGCTTACATACATTTCCTGTGTGAGGTTAAGTAATCTCCACAGTAATTATGACCTTACTTTCCAAATGAGGATATCAAGGTATTGAAGTTATTCTGATACAAAAACCACAAATCCACTCCTCCATCTGGCATGTTGTCCTCAGGAGAATCTGTTCTGACAATTAGTGCTTGACCCTGACAGGTCCAGACCTTCAGGATAGACCGGATAGAGGAGGTGGTCAGGTCTACATGTTCACAACTGAAAAGCCTAAGTTGTGTTCAGCTCTATCAAATGTATTTGTCCCAGTAAGGGAAAGAAAACATTTCTGTTTACGCAACAGTGTTCTCTTTTTTTTTTTTTTTTTTTTTTTTTTTTTTTTC
>NW_022900913.1:16826343-16833466 GCF_012274545.1 Fukomys damarensis
TTTTTTTTTTTTTTTTTTTTTTTTTTTTACCGGGGATCAAACTCAGGATCCTTGTGCTTGTGAGGCAGGTGGCAGAACCACTAAGCTAAATCCCCAGCCCTAAGAAAACATTTCTGTAAAGGACTGGGCCACAAATATTTTACATCTTGTGAGGCACACAGTTTCGATCACAACTACTCTGACTTGCAATTATAATATAAAAGTATCCATTTACATAGTCACAGCAAGCATGACTATGTAGTAATAAAAGTTATCTACAGAAATAGGCAGCAGGCAGGATAGGATCTGAAGACTATGTCTATGATATATATTGGAATTGAATGACTCCTGTTAGTGTATACATTTCCTTTTTTGTCCAAAATATTTACTGAGAACTCTTGACATCTTCAGCAGAGACAACTATGAAGCAAAGAAGTTTTCTCAAGAATGAACAAAAAATTGTCACTTGTTAGAAAATGAAAGTATCACTGAGCTTCTTTAACCAAATTCAAAACCCTTCTTCCCTTCAAGGAAAAATTAAGTAACAGAATCAGTTAAGGGGATGGACTCTGAGAAAATAATCTGTTCCGACAGAGATTGCACAGAAAGATTTTGGCAGCAATGGTTTTCTTGTTCCCCATTTCTATTACTTCTACTCCTAGTTCATGAGGGTAGAAGCCAGCTGCCTCGTGATCCACAAAAGCTTGGCATTTATTAACATTTAATTAAAGGGAAACACGAAGTGTTTACATGAATTTTCATGGACTGATGATGAAGTTGTAGTGCAAAGCAGCAGGAGCAGCCAAATTTATCAACAGCACCTCACTGTCCTTTAAGGAATGAAAGGGTGTGCAAAAATTCACAATGAAAATATGCCTCTTGAAGAAATTCTATGGCATTTGAAGTCATACTTAGGAAGCTTTGAAAGCCTTTAATGGCACTATATGGAGACAGACCTAGTGTATTACAGACGTGTATCTACTACTCTTTAACCTTTTAGAATATACCCTATTCATCCTAAATTTCTCCTTTCTATGTTTTAAGCTCTATCCTAAACAAGAAATAAAAACAGAAAAGACATAAGAAAAATCTTATTTAACATATCGTCTTTGATATGTATTTTCATTTTACCCTAACTTTAAAACTAGTCTCAAAATGAATTGTGAAACACAGATTCTTTAAATCAAAGAATGATTCCAGACATTTGATGGAAAATAAATTATTGCTAGTTTGCATGTGCGTATTATATAACACAATAGGCATACAGCTAGCTCTAAGCATAAGGAAAATATTCATTATTTTAATTTGTAGACAGCTATGAAGGAAAGAAAAAATTTTAGAGACTCAGTGATAGTGACTACGTAGTGAGTAAGAAAGGTATGTTTAAGTATTTTTCAACTTATTGCTCAAAAAGTTTTAAATCAATTGGGAAAATTACCAGTATAGCTGTATTTTCAATCATCTCTTATTACCTAGCTGTATTTTCAAAGCTTTGGTTTCTTTGTGTTTATTTATTGGTTGATTTTTAAATCTATAATACTATATTCAGGGATGGCTTAAAAAAGGCTCTATGTGAAACATATTGGCAAAAGCAGTTTACATTGGCAACACAACTAAATAATCTTTTTCCAGGGCTACCAATCCAGGGCTCAGTTTAATAGAGAACTGTTTTATAGCGTTTTTAAATACATCATTGCACTATCTTAATGCCTATGATTTAAAACAACATTTGAATTATAATCTGATGTTTTTATGATAGATGGCTGAGGATATTATTATATCCTGTAAATCTTTCCAAACTGTCTCCTGTTATTTCAAAATCTAGTAGCACTGAAAACTTTAGTACAACTGGATAAATTTAATTACTTTTTAACACTTTTCTCTTTACCATGTTAAATTTCTACTTATAATGTAAAAACTCTTCCACTTTAGTCGAGATGAAATTATCAGTTATTATAGAAAAGATAGATCTAAAACAGTTATTCACGCCCAGTGGATGAAAAATAAGTTAACTTCTGTCATTCAGATAAGTGAAACAAATATGTATATTGTAAAAGTTATATCCATTAAAAAGCTAGTTAATAATTCATGTTCAATAATGTCTCTGAGAACCACAAATTTGGAAAGCTTACTTGTTCAGTTCTGTCCCTCCTTTATATTTATAACTCTTAGTCTGAGATTTAGAAAGGGGGCTGTCAGAAGGTACAAGTTTCTGTGTTACTTGAAGAAAAAAAAATGAAGAGCAAAAGTGGCCCGTTTTACTACTGATGAGGCAAAGGTAGCCAACAGAAGAAATTATTGAAATAGTTTCTAACTTTTCTAAACCAACATATTCAACATTGCTGTGTTAATACATCACCAAATCATATGAATTTGGAGAAAGTTCTCCATTGGACTTTCATATTGAGGCATGTCTTATGTAGAAAAGTGCTAAATGTTTTCCTTTTTGTTTTCAAGATTAGATTTTACACAATGCTTATGTAACACTTTTTTTTTTTACAAAAAGGATTTCTCTTCATTTGCTAAGGAATTTTCAATATTTTAGTGTATGCACACAAGGCTTGAAATGTCAATATTCTGATAATGCAATATCACAGAGTAAAAACTGCAAAATAATGCATTAAAATTAATTCAGATATTTACTTGCTGCTTGTCCTTCTTTGTCTGAGAAATCTCTGTTCATTTCAGATTCCCATTTATGAATTGGGTCTTTATATTTTGGGGGCTGATTGTTTTGAGTTCTTTATATAATAGTTCTTTGTCTGAGAAGCAGCTGGTAAAATTTTTTCCCACTTTGTAGGTTGTCTCTTAGTTCTGTTGATGGTTTGTTTTGCAGTGCAGAAGCTTTTTAATAAGATGAGATCCCAGTTGTTGATTAGTTGTGCTAGTTCCTATGCTACTGAGGATTTGTTCAAAAAGTCTCTTCCTATGCCAATGTCTTCAAGAGTTCTGCCTAACTTATCTTCCAGCAAGTTTAGTGTTTTTGTTTGAATGTTTGGATCTTTAATCCACTTGGATTTTACTTTAGTACATGGTGAAAGATAAGGGTCTAGTTTTAATCTTTTGCAGGTTGAGATCCAGTTTTTCTAACACCGTTTATTGAAGAGGCTATCTTTCCTCCAGTGGGGATGGTCAGCTCCTTTGTCAAAGATGAGGTAGCTGAGTGCATCTGGAATTGTTTTTGTGTCTTCCAGTCTGTTCCACTGATCCTCAGGTCTGTTTGTTTGCCAGTACCATGCTTTATTTTTATCACAGTGGCTTTGTAGTATAGTTTCAAATTGGGAATCGTTATACCCGCTGCCATGCGTCTGTTGCCTAGGATGGCTTTTGCTATTCTAGGCCTCTTATGGCTCCAAATGAATTTTTGTATTCTTTTTTCTAGTTCTGTGAAATATAATGTTGGAATTTCAATTGGCATTGCACTGAATCTGTATAGCAGTTTTGGTAGTATGGTCATTTTCACTATGTTGATTCTTCCTACCCAGGAGCAAGGAGCATCTTTCCATTTTCTTAAATCCTCCTCGATCTCTTTTTTCAGAGTGCTGTAGTTTTCAGTTAGAGGTCTTTTGATTCTTTTGTTGGATTGATTCCTAGATACTTCATTTTTTTGGATTCTATTGTGAAATTAATTGTTTCCCTAATATCTCTCTCAGTGAGTCTGTTATTTGTGTAAAAGAAGGCTGTTGATTTTGGGGTGTTGACCTTGTATCCAGCTACTCTGCTAAAAGTGTCAATTAAGTCTAGAAGTCTTTTGGTAGAGTTTTTTTGGTTCTTCAATGTAGAGTATCATATCATCAGCAAATGACAGTTTAACTTCTTCCTTTCCTATCTTTATTGCTTTAATTTCTTTCTCTTGTCTAATTGCTATGTCTAATGTTTCCAGAACTATATCGAAGAGGATTGGTGATAGTGGGCATCCTTGTCTTGTTCCTGATTTTAACATGAAGATTTTCAGTTTTTGGCCATTTAATATGATGTTGGCTGTTGGTTTTTCATAGATAGCCTTTATTAAATTGAGATATAGACCATCTATTCCAATTTTTGCAGGGTTTTTGTCATGAATGGGTGTTGAATTTTGTCAAATGCTTTTTCTGCATCTATCGAGAAGATCATATGATTTTTGTCCTTGACTCTGCTAATATAGTGTATTACATTTAGTGACTTATGTATGTTGAACCATCCATCCTTGCACCCCTGGAATAAATCCGACTTGGTCAGGATGTATGATCTTCTTGATGATCCTCTATATTCTGTTTGCTAGTATCTTATTATGGATTTTTTTTATCTATATTCATTAAGGAGATTGGTCGGTAGTTCTCTTTTTTTTAGTTGTGTCTTTCTCCGGTTTGGAAATCAAAATGATACTTGCTTCCAGGAATGAGCTTGGAAGTACTGCTTCTCTTTCAATTTCATTGAAAAGTTTGAAGAGTAATGGCAGTAGTTATTCTCTAAATGTCTTGTAAAATTCAGCTATGAGTCTATCAGGACCTGGGCTTTTCTTTGTTGGTAAATTTTTTGTTTTGTTTATTTATTTATTATTTTTGTTATTGGGGATTGAACTTGGGTCCTTATGCTTGCAAGGCAGGCCACCAAACCACTGAGCTAAATCCCCGGGCCATCTTTGTTGGTAAATTTTTAATTACATTTTCAATTTCATTGATTGTAATTGGGCTGTTTAAAATGTTTTTATCTTCTTTGTTCAACTTTGAAAAAATGTTGCAACTCACTGGTCATTCGAGAGATGCAGATAAAAAGAACAGTGAGATTCCACCTCACCCCAAAAAGAATGGTTGCTATCAAGAAATCAATCAATAACAAATGTTGGTGGGGTTGTAGGAAGACAGAAACCCTTCTCCATTGTTGGTGGGAGTGCAGACTGGTGCAACCACTATGGAAATCAATATGGAGATACCTCAAAGAGCTGAGACTAGAGGTTCCATTTGACCCAGCCATCCCTCTGCTGGGTATCTTTCCAAAAGAATTTAAAGAATCATACCACAGTGATATATGCGCACCCATGTTTATAGTGGCACAGTTTGTAATAGCTAAATCTTGGAAACAGCCCATTTGCCCATCAGCTGGAAATTGGATACAGAAGATGTGGTTTTTCTATAAAATGGAACACTACTCAGCCATAAAGAATGAGAAATTAGATTCATTCATAGGAAAATGGATACATATTGAGGATATACTCCTTAGTGAAATAAATAAGTCACACATGTGTAAATACCAAATAATTTCTCCGGTGTGAAAAGCTATAATAGTACATAGATCCTAATGAGATAATGAGAATCAAGACCTGTCATGTAAAGGTACAAGATCCCAATAATGAATGTAACTGTACTGTATACCTAAAATATACTAATAAACTCAATAAAAGAAAAAAAATAATTCATTTTATGCCTTCAATGTTGGAAATGATGCAATAATGAAATATATAGTATGGTTAATTGTAACAAAAATGCTGAAAATTCAAAATAGTATTAAAAGCTTTAAAAAAGAAAAGCAAAAATCTAAAAAGAAAATTTGACTTGAAAACCTTTATTACAGGAATTTATTATAAGCTATTGTTCAGAAGTGATTCCCATAAGCTGGCTCATTTTCACTAGTATTAACTATATTTTGAAGTCTTTTGTCATTAGGAGTAGCTGTTGTTTCTTTTTTTAGGGCATGGCTATCCTTGGCAAACAAGTTCACATTCATTTTCTACATAACATTGATCTTCTTAAAATTCTTCTAAGATTCCTTACACACCAACATGATCATTCCCTATTACCTTTTCCCATATTCTGGACCACTCATATGTGTTGCTTGGAGTAGGTGGAAATCCATTCCACATTCACTCATATACTTAAAAAAATTGACAGAAATAATACAATAAGCAAACAGACACATTTTCCATGTGCATGACTGTTTCTGAACTAATATTTGTCTCCACTGATTATTTAGATGTATGCAGTTTTAAGGCATTTAGCAGTCCTGCATTTTCATCAGCTGAGAGAAATGCCAGTGCATTCAAAATGTACATGTTTCTAAACTGATATTTGCATCATTGCCATATAATGTGGCTACTTCTTCCTAAAATTTTGATATTATAGTCCTCTTAAACACTCTTCTTTTCCTCAAATGGGAAATGCAGCTTTCAAAAGATCCGCATCTAGAATAGCATTTGGGGTTTACATCTTTCAGGATTGTGATTTTTAATATTTTACAGCCTAGGTATTTTAAATGTTAAGGATTTCTATGTTTCAGGATTTCAACATTTGAGATTATGGAATTCAATACCATGTCTTTCAGTATTACAGTCAACCTAAATGAAAGATGTTCAGTTCTGCCAAATGAATTTTCTACATAAATTGAGACAATCAATGATTTTAATCCTTTATGCAGTTAATGTAATATCTCAAATGTATTAATTTGCATATATTGAACCATCCTTGCCTACCAGGGATAAATTCCATCTGACCATGGTATGTGATACTGTGTTTGGCTTGTTAGTATACTGTGGAGAATATCTGAATACATATTCACTGGAAATGTGGACCTGCAAATGTATTTATTGTTAAGTATGCATCAATCATTAGTAAAAGGGTAATATTATAATTAAAATTCTAAATTCTCCTTCTATATATTTTTTTTTCTTTGAGGGGAATGATGGTATTCTTTAACTGCTTAGTACAATTCACCCATGAAATCTTGGTCATGTATTTATCGACAGATTTTCAATTATTATTTCAATTGCCTTTCAGATTTCCTATTTCTTTATGCTCAGGTATGGTAGGTTGTACATCTCTAGGGATTTATCAATTTCTTCTGACTTCCAATTTATTGCCACATAATTGTTCATAGAAGCCTCATGACTTTTTGTGTTTCTGTATTATCAATTGTAATATCTCCTATTTCATTGTTTAATTTATTTGAATATTTTTCTTTTGCATTAGACTTTAAGGTTGCAAGTGAAGGGTTGGAAAAAATATTGTGTGTTTACAAGGAATCCAAAAGAGAGTAGAAGTAAATATACTCATATTAGACAAGATAGATTTTTAAGTAAAATTAAGATAAATGAAGTTATTAAATAATTATAAAGGGTCTATTTCTCAACAGGTTATAACTATTGTAAATATATATATATATATACATATAT